>NC_056746.1:346419095-346719095 GCF_019279795.1 Protopterus annectens | reverse complement strand
AGGATAGCTGAGCATATAAGATCTATCAAGAAGAAGGATCTTCATAATGCGCTTTTCTTACATAGTAATAGATGTGCATCTTTCAAAAAGTTTATATTTTTTGTTATAGGGTGAGTATGGGACTATGGTGAAGGAGGGGATGTTTCTAGTAGAGTAGGAGCTTTAGAGACAGAATGGCAGCTAAGGCTGGATGCTTGTAGACCACCTGGCCTAAATGACTTTATTTCCCTTAAACCTCTGTTAAAACTTAGGTCCCAGCAGATTTGAAGGTCGAAACGCATCTCATAAAATTCAGTTTGTTAACCACAGTTAGTTATGTTATTATTAGATAGATTTTTTAACAATAATTTTTGTATTTTTAATATTGTTCTGTGTTAGATAATTAGTAATACAGCTGCATTGTTATTTATTAGATAAACATTTTGAAATGAGAAAGAATGTATTTATAAAAAGTGAAATTATTGTAAATAATGAAGTATTAGTAAGGTTTTTAATTATTCAGTAGTAATGAGTTTTTGACCAATGAAATTAGTTTGTGTAGGATATATATGTGTGATTAAGGATGTAACAAACGACTCTGAAGAAGCCAGGTTGCTGGCGAAAGCGCTTAGTTGTTTTGCTTGTTTCAATAAATTCATACTGTTTTTATATCCAAGGAGTGTTTTTGGTCTACACAACGCTACTACATTGAAGGTGGATTGTGCCGTGCGGTGGTTTCTGCATTATTGGTATCTGCCCTTGTGGGTGTTTCTCTACCTTCTACAGGTTTAAAACATACTACTGGAATGACCTTTATATTTTGTAAATCTTGGTCAACTCAAGGAATTTCAAGATAAGGAGAAATGGAAGAATGGAAAATAGCAGTGTTGTTGGCCACTTCTGGACAAGTGTATCCCTGAAGCATCTTTCTGAGAGAAGAATAAGGTAGGAAATGGTTTCTGTATTTGAAGCTGGACAGGGATGCAAAACAGATCAAAGCAAGGCTTCCCCCAGCATTGAAACAAAGTTGGTGCCATTAGTGGGTTGAAGGATCATTTATGGGGTGTCAGGAAGCAACAAGTGAACCTGTACATAACAGAATTTGCTAGACCTAGGAGATGAGCAGCAATGAGATGATGATTGGAGATAAGAGCCCTTTCCCATTCTATCATGGGCTCCAGACAAAAGGGACAGTAACAAGCACCTCCCTCTTCTTGCTTATGTACCAATCCACTGCTATGTTTTCATATTACAAGGCAATTACAGAATGCTGATGTGTAGACTGGCCTCTTGAGTGGCTCATGTGCCTTATGCATCCCAAGTAGAGGTATCCATTGCCACCGCCACCCTAAGGGACAGGGTTTGGAAAGGTCTTCCCAAACATAAGTTTGACTTAAGTCCACCAAAGAAATTGAGCCTTGCACTTCTTTAAATATCCTAATTACAGCCTCTAATGGGTCAAAAAGATGATCCCACTGCACTTATCAATGTTTATATTATTATAGAATCATAGGACATTACTAGGTTAATGGCTCTAGGGCCTTACAAGCCTAGACAAGTTCTGCCCTTGTTTCCATGATCAGCACATATTGTCCCTGTCCATGAGAGACACAGGTGCAGAACCCTCGTGAAGAATCAGATGTGGAGCACCATGAAGGCTGCAGATGTCATGAGTCCCAGTGATCAAAGGCAAAGAACTGCAGGGGTCATATTCCTGTATATTATATGTACATGATATGAATTTTGGCCTAAGAAGGCAATCAACTTAGTGTGCACCAATTGTGACTTGGTGAGAGTCACGGTTATTCCCAAACACTGGAAAAGCTCAGAAAATGCCCTATAAAAAGCAATTAGGTTATGCATACTGGTAGCTGCAAGGAATCAGTCATCCGTTTAAGGGAAGATCCTGGAATCTTAGTCAGAGAGCTGCCATGCTGCAAATAAGTACTTGATAACATCTTGGGGGCTGTGCTGACACCAAATGGCAGAAAATGACTGACCCTATCCAGAAATTAATGAACCTACTGGATTCCTTGACAACCTTGATCTGCACATACATATCCTGAAGGTCCAAACTGCCCATCCAGTCTCCTTTATTTAGTCAAGAAAAGATGGAATGCACTATTTTCTATTCATTGATTCAGGCTGCTCAAGCTGAGGATGGGCCTGACAGATTTTTTTCTAGTACTGAAAAAACTTGAATGAAAGCCATGTTCTTTCAGTGTGGGACCTCTTGAATGGCTCTTTTTAGTAGCAGGCTCTGAGTCTCTAGTGAACCTGTACACTGGAGTATGGGGGGGGGGGAAGGGAATGGAATAGCCTCTGATTAGTATGCCCTATAACTGCCATTGTATATGATAGGCTACTATGCCGAAAGCTGGAGGGGCAAATCACCCCAACTGCTCCCAGAGGAGATTAGACAGGCATGACGTCAGGGATTCTTGAGTTGCCCTCCAGAGGAAGGAGCCACAAGAACCCTGGCTGTTATGTCAAAATCATTTCGGAAGCAAGGCCATTTTGAAAGTTACCAAGTCCTGTATAGCTCTTCCCAGTACTCTCCAAAGTTGTTTACTAGGGTTCTCAGAAACTGTAGCTGGTAACCATTCTGCTCCATTACAGACATTGAGAGATGTGCAGGTTGAAACTTCACTATCTTTGGTGAGACTACTGTTCTCACTCTCCTTGTTTTCAAGCTCTGCTTTTACAGATAGTCTGAACAGCAAGGCTTGGTTAACTGAAGCAGTTCTCAGCAATCTCCATCAGGCAGGCCCAGGTATACTACATTGAAAAATGAGGCTTGTGCAGCTACCTTATCTGAACTATCCATCACACTATGCGCAAATCAAATGGGCTGTCTAGTACAGAGATGGAAAAGTACAGTTTTGTACCTACCATAAATGTAGATGTCCGAGAGGAATGCATCTGCAGTCTTTACAAATGGGTTGTCCTGTCGTCAGGCAGCCCTTCGGTCGGCCGGATTCCAAAGTCTGGGTCTGGCTTCGGCTGGTGTCTCACTTCACCCGACGTCATTGCGGCAGTTATTCGGGTATAAAGGCATCAGCCGACGCCATTTTCCTCAGTGTTTCTTGCCCCAGATGCCAGGTGCCTTCTTGGATGGCTAAATTTGGATAAATGCCAAAGATTCCAAATAGTAGAGAGCAAACACACAAAATAAGCATGTATGTACATATATACAAACAAATACACCATAATAGATCCCCCCCAAGCTAGCTGAAGATTGGCAAATACCCTAGGAGTACCTCAGAGGGGAAGGAGGGTGGGTAATCCTGACTGCAGATGCATTCCTCTCGGACATCTACATTTATGGTAGGTACAAAACTGTACTATGTCCTTCAAGGATGCATCTGCAGTCTTTACAAATGGGTAGAATACCATAGCTAAACTAGGGGAGGAGGAAATGAGAATAGATTATGGTGTAGTTAGGATCCCTTGCAAAACAGCAGTGGCAAAACCAGCACGGGATCTAGAGTATAGAGGTAAGTTATAATGCTTGGCAAATGTATGCACGGAGGTCCAAGTAGCAGCCTCTATAATGTCCTTGGTAGCCACTCCTCGTAAGAAAGCTGTGGTAGTGGCTGTAGCCCTTGTGGAGTGAGGCCTGATGTTCTCTGGAGTTTTCTTTCCATGGTAGGAGTAACAAAATCTAATGCAATTTCCTATTCATTTGGAGATTGTCTGTTTAGAAATTGGTTTTCCTTCCTTTCCTGTTGCATATGCTACCAGAAGCTGGTCAGTTTTTCTATTGCTTTTTGTCCTGTCCAGGTAGTAGCGTAATTGTCTGTGTACATCCAAGGTATGTAAGAGCCTTTCTCCCCTGTTCTGTGGGTTGGGGAAGAATGTAGGAAGGTGGATAGCCTGATTTAAAGAGACTCTGGATACCACCTTAGGCATAAATGTAGGATTTGTTCTCATGGACACTCTATCTTGATGGAAGATCAGGAAGGGTTGCACTGCCATTAATGCCTGTAGTTCAGAGACCCTTCTTGCTGAAGTTATTGCCAGCAGGAAAGCAGTCTTCCAGGATAAGTATTGTAATTCTGCTGTTGCTGCTGGTTCGAAAGGAGGAAGAGTCAGTTTTTCTAGCACAAAGTTCAAGTCCCATGCCGGCAATGGAGGTTTCCTGGGAGGTTTCACATTTTTAATTCCTCTCAGAAACTGTCTGAGCAGAGGATGCGAGAAGACAGGAGGATCCAAGCTGTATTCTGCTGAAATAGCTGATGCATGTATCTTGATGGAAGAATAGGACAGGCCTGTATGGAAGAGCTCCGCCAAGTACTCCAGGATGTTGGCTATGTTCACCAGTGTCACATCTTGCCCCTTTGCAGTACTCCAGATGAAATATCTTTTCCATTTTGCTGCATAATTCTTTCTTGTTGAAGGTCTACGAGCCTCCAGGATTATGTCTTTAACCCTTTGGGATAAATTTGGGTTAATTGCTGTTATGTAATCTTCCAGGCAGTTAGTTGCAGAGTTTTTAGGTTTGGATGCAGGATGTTGTAGTTGTTCTGTGTTAGCAGCAATGGGATCAGGGGCAGTGTCCATATTTGTTCCCGGGACATGCTCCTCAGCAGTGGATACCAATGTTGTCTTGGCCAGTCTGGGGCTATCAGAATGATCCTCGGACGTTCCTCTCTGATCTTGAGAAGCACCTTGTGCATCAAAGGAAGTGGTGGGAATGCGTATGCTGTCAGGCTTTTCCAACTGAAAGATAGGGAGTCCACCTTCCAAGCAAGTGGGTGGTAAGTCCTTGTGCAGAATTTCTTCAACTGGTGATTGAATGGGGATGCAAACAAGTCTATTTGTGGTAATCCCCATTTTCTTGTGATGATTTTGAAGATGTCCGGATGCAGCATCCATTCGTGGGCATCTGTTGTAGTTCTGCTTAATATGTCTGCTAGAATGTTTTCCTTCCCTGGTACATAAATTGCCTGTAACTGTTTGTTGTAGCTCAGAGCCACATCCCATAGGTCCAGTGCCAGCCGGCATAGAGGGTATGAGTGTGTGCCTCCCTGTTTGTTGATGTACCACATAACTGTAGTGTTGTCTGTCCTTATCATCAACTGGCCTTCTTGGAGAAAAGGTCTGAATGCCTGGATTGCCAATTTTACTGCCATCATTTCTTTTAGATTTATGTGCAGATGCAGCTGGTCTTGAGTCCATAGGCCTTGAATGCACTTGTCCAGCATGTGTGCCCCCCAACCGAGGTCTGAGGCATCTGTCGTGATGGTTTGTCTTGGTTGCCTTTTGCAGAAGGGCAATCCTGTGTTTGATTGGCAGGCCTGAGCCCACCATAGGAACTCTTGCTTCAGGCATGGGATCATTGGAATTTTGGTTTCTAGGCTGTGCTTGTGCTGGGACCACAAATTCTTTAGGTACCACTGTAGCTTTCTCATATGCAGCCTGGCATGAGGGACCAGTATTATGCAGGATGCCATGAAGCCTAGAGCTTGTAGCACTTTTCTTGCAGGTAGATGGTTCTGCTTTGTTAATGCCAAGAAGTAGAGAGGAAGTTGCTCTTTCTTTTCTGCAGTTAGAAATGCCATTTGTTTTGATGTGTCCAGTTCTGCACCCAGAAAGGTTAATCTTTGGGGTGGAATCAGCCTTGACTTTTTTGTATTGACTGTATATCCCAGGGCTTGCAGCAGGTAGATGACTCTTTGTAAGTCTTCTGTTAGTTTGTTTTTGTTGTCCGCTTGTATCAGGCAGTCGTCCAGGTAGGGATAGATTTGAATCCCCTGAAGTCTGCAATGAGCGATTACTGATGCCAGGCATTTCGTGAACACTCTGGGTGCAGTAGATAAGCCAAAGGGCAATGCTGAGAATTGATAATGCTCTGATCCTGCAAGAAATCTGAGGTATCTTCTGCAAATTGGTCTTATGGGGACGTGCAGGTATGCCTCCTTGAGATCTAGAGTTACCAGCCAAGACTCCTTGCCCAGCATGGGAAGAAGCTGCTGTAGGGTCAGCATTTTGAATTTTGGAACAATGAGGAATGTGTTTAAAGCGGACAGGTCTAGAATAGGCCTCCATTTGTTTTCTTTTCTTGGTACCAGGAAGAGTCTGGAGTAAAATCCCTTTCCTTTCTCCATAGATGGTACCTTTTCCACAGCTCTCATTCTTAATAATTGAGATATTTGTTTTAGAGCTTCTGTCCTTTGAGTAGGTGGTAGGTTTGGCATTCCTCTCTTTCCTGGTAGAGTATGGAAATGGAACCTGTAACCTTGGTCTATAGTTTGCAAAATCCATTTTTCTCTTGTAATGCAGTGCCAGTTTCTTGAAAATAAGGTTAGCTTTCCGCCTAAGGGTGCGTCTAGTTGTTCCCTGGTAGGCGGTGCCACCGCCAAGTCACTGTGATTGAGTTGTTGTAGTGGTGGTGGCTGTATCCGTGCCTCGTTGGTTGTTACCCTGCCACTGGCGACCCCTGTAGGCACCCCTGGATTGGTTTCTGCCTCTAGAGCGCCTATTCCTGACTCTTTGTGCCTTAGAGGAGTCCGGAAAGGACCAATTCTTGGAGGGCCAGTTCCTGCTAAACCTTGGAGGTTGAACTTGTAAGAAATCTTTCACTGTTTGCACAGATTTTGCTTTCTCTTCCATCTTTTAGTACCTGCTGTGCAGGGGAACCAAATAAATTGACCTTGTCCATAGGTGCATCCAAAAGCTTAGATTTGACATGGTCTGGTAATGCCTGTTCTTTCAACCATGCATGCCTCCTGATAACTGTGCCAGTCATGGCTGATCTAAAGGAAGCCTCCAGTGTATCATAGCCACATTTTAAGGAATGGTTACTAACCTGCTGTATGTTATGTACCATTTCTTGAACATACTTTTTATCTAAAGATTCTTCAGAGGACAGCTTTTTAGTTAACTGGTCAAGCATAAACTCTTGATATTGAATCATATGAAATTGGCAGTTCAATGCTCTAGCTGACAAGGTAGCAGAGGTGTAAACTTTTTTACTCCATCTCTCTAAGGACCTGGATTCCCTTTCAGAGGGGAGGGGGTTTTTAGAAGAAGTAGCTGCTGCAGCTTTAGGACCCTGGGAGATAGTCTCTGGATCTGCAAAAGGAGCCTTATATAAATGGTGATGAGTGTCCGGGACCCTGTAGAACTGATCGGGCTTAGCAGGGGCCGGAGGTAAAGAATCAGGAGCAGTGCAAGCATCATTAAATGCATCATCAACCACAGTAAGAACTGGAGGTATAGCTAAGGGCCTATGCTGTGGCAAATGTAGAAAGGTCCTAAGCCTTTTTCTAGAGTCTGAGAAATCTTGGCCCTGCCACTGAAATTGTTCCCTCATAGCATGCAAGGTTTCCCCAAAGGAAAATTCCTCAGGAGGAGAGGCTGAAGGGATGGACTCCTCAGCATCAGAGTCTTCGTAAGGAGAATAAGAAGCCTCAGGAGGGTCTGTATGTTCTGAGTCATCAGAGGAATCATCTGTGGATACTGGCTCAGGGGGCTCTGCTCTAGGCCTCTTTTCTGGAGGAGGGAGAGAGACCCTGTCTGGATGAGTCTGGGCTCCACGAATTAAAGAGATGAGATCCTCAGCCAAAGAAAGCATATGGGAGCTGGTGCTGGGCCTGTGAGAGGGGCTTGGCAGGCACAGGTTTTGATGCTTTGGCTGCTTTAGCCCTGGCAAAGGCCTTAATAGACATAGCTGGAGGAGGCCTAGCAGCTCCACGTGCAGGGGTTGAAATATCCAGGGGAATGGTGTCTGATAAATCCTGTGAAACCGCAACAGAAGGTTGGAATTCAGAAGCCGTTTCTACCAGGTTAGAAGAGGCCTCGGTAGAAGGCATGTTATCGGCTGAAGAAAGAACCGCTTGCTCGGTTTCGGCCGAAACCGAGACACTCGTGGTTTGCTTAACCGCGGTTTCGGCCGAAACCGCGGACCGCGAGTGTCGGTCCTTTTCTTTGCGTTTTTTGGTTATTTGCGTAGTCGGAGGATCCGACGGCATAATGTAGGCAAAATCGGAGCTGAAAATCTGTTCAGCAAAGTCCGAACGACGTCTAAGCGTCCGCCGGTTAAAAGAAGCACAGGCTAGACAAGCTGCTACGTCGTGGTCTGGGCCTAAACAATGTATGCAATAGGAGTGGAAATCTTTATGAGGTATTTGTTTCCCACAAGATAAACAGTTATTAACTTTCTCTGACATCGGCTGAGGCAAGAAAGAGTCCCCAACGGGGTACTTAGCTTTATAGAAGTCTTCGAAGTAGTATTCGGTAGTAGTAATCTCTGGATCTGACCGACCGGCACTTGCAAACAGCTTCTGCTTCGGGCGCCACGCGGCAAGAAAGACTGAGGAAAATGGCGTCGGCTGATGCCTTTATACCCGAATAACTGCCGCAATGATTAGTCCAAGAAAAAAGCCTGTTAATGACACAACACAGAAAACAACCTGGCAAAAGCAGCAATCAGAGGCAAACTAAAATGAATGAAACAAATAGCGTAAACAAGATTTAATTCCACGCTTTCGTCCGTAGACTTCTTCAGAATAAAAAATATGTGACAATGAACTCATTTAAATACATTCAAATTGATTAAACAATTTAAAACTTAATTGCAATCAAACTAAATTGCTGTATTAATTAAAAAAGGAGTTAACACCATCATTCCTTTTATGGAGATGTAACTTCCTGTTTTTCAGAAAACATTTAATGTTGACTGCTTCATTGATGCCTGGAAGTTTGTCAGCTTTTAGTTTCATTTGCCAAAGGGCTTCTCTTTGTAAAATGTAATTTTTAAAATCCCTCCCTCTCATGTCGTTCTGACAAACCTCTAGTATGGAAAATAAAAATAAAACTGCCGCAATGACGTCGGGTGAAGTGCGACACCAGCCGAAGCCAGACCCAGACTTTGGAATCCGGCCGACCGAAGGGCTGCCTGACGACAGGACAACCCATTTGTAAAGACTGCAGATGCATCCTTGAAGGACATCTGCCAGCTGAGACGGTAGTTTAGTTTTGAGTTCTGAATTTGGAAACTCCTACAAAGTAAGGGTGGACTAATTTAGTAGCTCACTTTGAAATTGTGACGTGCAGTAAGTAGTTTATGATTCTCAAGGAAAAGGTAAAGGATGAAAGCATCTGCTTCCCTAATCTGTTCAGGGTCTATGATTCTATGCTGGATAGGTGAATGTACTTGGACTGTGATTCAGAGGTCTTAAATTCAAACAAAACACAGAGCCCACTACTGGATTCTGCATCCAGCTTGGCCAGTCCT
Organism: Protopterus annectens; assembly: GCF_019279795.1. NCBI lineage: Eukaryota > Metazoa > Chordata > Ceratodontiformes > Protopteridae > Protopterus > Protopterus annectens. The sequence goes on along the minus strand of NC_056746.1, from coordinate 346,709,875 downwards.
TAGGCAGCCAAAAGATCTTTCAGAGCCATTTTGATACTAGTTCTTCAATACATTCTGTATCGCCATCTTGATCATGCCATCAGTTGGGGAACCACCCAAGACAATAACCTAGGGAGAAAAGCCTCAGTCAGAACATTCTCAGAATCAAAAGGACTGTCTTGAGACCACTTACATTTCATTCTGATGCAATCTAACATGTTGATAAACCTGGGATTCATCATGCAGTAAGGAGGGAGGATCAGCCTTCTGGTCATCATTTACATCCTGCATTACATACTCTGCAGGGGAGTAGATGTGTTTTCTCTTGCACATAGTCTTGTGTTCTTGTTTTAGAGAGGGAAAAAGCAAGGAAGAAAAGCAATGAGGGCTGAAAATAAGTGAGGCATCCTGTTAAATTCCTTTTTCTGGGATGGAGGAGGCCCAGTGGTGGAAGCAGGAAATCACTCCAAGCAAGGCATGGCCTGAACTGTTATGGGGAGGTTATCACAGGCAAGCCTGCAACATGGGCACTGTGACCATCCACAGGCCTAAACAAATGGTGGAAGCTGTTGAGAGAGAGGAATTGACATTGACCAGCAACAACCCCAGGATCAAAGCTGGAAGAGATACTCTTGTTGCCAGGATCAAAGGGATGATGCTGACCCCTGTCACCAGGAACAAAGGGATTATGCTGGCCCCTGAGACCAAAAAGGCCATCAATGCCATAGTTGGGGTGTCATCAAACATTGGGGTGTCATCAAACACTGGAAGGCCAATTCCAGAAATAGGATAATCGACTCTGAAACAAAAGCACCCATATTTGACCCTAAGAAGTCAATCTTCAATGTAGATGCTGGGACTAACCCTGAAAGGGCAGAGGCTAAAGTCGCTGATGCCAGTGTCAATGACACTGAATCATGTAGAGTTGAAGCAATTGACCCTGAGATGTTAATGGGTCAACAGATGGAAAAGTGAATACTTTAGCTCAAACTTGAGCCCATTGAGAAAAAGCTAGGAGCACGATCGAGAAATTAAGCAGTGAATATAGACTTGAGCACTTGATTCTAATGGCGGCAAAATATTTGGGATCTAATTTTCTGCATCAAGAAAATTGCCTGACACTGCTTGTTATAGTCTATTTGGACACACACATATCTCCAGGGCCCAATGGATGCCGAGAAGAGGTCCTGTGGTTTGAATATCTGGTTCAGAAGCAATGGAAGAGGTGGTCTGCATCAAGAGCACTGCGACTAGCCACATCTCTAAACCAAAGGTGAAGGATGGGTGGTTGAAGAGCATCATTTTTAAGGGAGCTATACCCCTGGACATGCTTGAGAAGCAGGTATAGAAAAAACAAGCACAACATCCTCTGAAATGTTCTGAATACCAACATCCATCATATATTTCTTAGTCACATCTGCAACCTTTTTCAACTGGCAACTTTCTTTGATAAGCCATAAAAAAGTAAAGAAGTGAAAGGGAAATCTTTTGAATCAGATGAGGGGGTTGTCCAATGTTTTTCCAACACCAATCTGTTTTTATTTCTTTGTGAGTGGGAGGTTTGAAGGATGCACGGATGCTGCAATCATTTGTGGAATGCACCTCTCTGTCACTCTGGCAGCATAGAGGGATAAAGCCCTGACGATGGCTAATCCGACCCAGGTTCGATTAACACAGTCAACTGACAAAGTGCAAGGGAAGGATGAGTGTGCCCATCCTAGGGAGGATAAAAAGAAGTTATGCACTCACCATAACATTCCATATGAGTAGCTGTACTTCATTTGCCTTCAACCTGTGGGTTTCGGATCCACATTGGAGCTGACACGGCCATATTTTCCAGCTATGGATCTGAGCTCCAGACTCCTCCCCTTACCCATAATGCCCCCTTATCTCCCTTCTCCCTTCAGATCGCGTTTGCTGCCTAAGAGGTATCAGATACCTGACCCAATATCACCTTATCATAACAAAGAATCTCCATAACACTCCCAGGCCTAGGCTGAGTCAAGCACCACACAGTTAATGCAAAACGAAATGCAGACTGCACCACTGATAAGGTCAGGGGGAAGAAAGGGGAAAGGTTGAAGACAAATGAAGTACAACTACTCAGATTGAATGTTATGGTGAGTACATAACTCCTTTATCTGAAGTAGTTTACTTCATTTGGTCTTCAACCTGTGGGACAGAGTCCCCAGCTACCAAAAACTCTTGGGTGGCCCTCATGGAAGGATATTCAGGAGTAACGCAGAGCCAAAGAATGCTCTGTTCCTAGACACAATGTCCAGCTTGTAATGTGAAATAAAGGTATGAGATGAGGACCACGTAGCTACCGAGCAGATATCGTCCAGAGACACCCTAGACCAGAAGGCAGCTAACGTAGCCATAGTTCGGGTGGAATGTGCCTTCACTTGTCTTGGCAGAGACCTAGCGTTCACAACACAGGCTCGAGCAATGCATACTAAAATCCAGCAAGCAATTGTTATCTTTGAAACTGGCTTGCCTAAGAAGGGTTTAGCATAAGACACGAACAGTTGATCAGACTTACGAAAAGGTTTTGTCCTGTGTAGATAAAATCTCAATTGTCTATGGACATTAAGCAGATGCAGCTTGTATTTCCCTTTGTTCTGGAAGTTGTGGAAAAAAAAACTGGTAAATTGATAGTCTGATTAATATTGGCTTCAGAGGCCACCTTAGGAAGGAAAGGTGGATTAGTGCACAGTGACACTCTTGTCTTTGTGAAAGATCATGTAAGGCACCTTAATAGAAAGAGCCTGAAGCTCTGACACTCTTCTGGCTGAGGTAATGGGCACTAAGAAAGCAGTTTTCCAGGTTAAAAATTGCAAATCAGCTGAGGCTGCAGGTTCGAAGGGTACATAAACCAATGCCTGTAAGACTAAGGTAAGATCCCACAGAGGCGTAGGGTCCTTAACTGGAGGTCTAAACAGAAAAACACCTTTAAGAAAGGTCTTACAAAGTTTGGAAGAAGCCAAGGAATATGTCACCTGAAATTAGAAATAGCTGCTAGTTGCACTTTAACTGTAGAGGAACTAGCACCCTGATGAAAGATGCTTGCCAGAAAATCTAAGACTGCTGAAAGAGGTGCCGTGAATGGGTCCAAAGCCCGCTGTGTGGCCCATAGGTAGAAACGTCTCCATTTACTATGATACAACTTTCTGGCAGAGGATTTGTGAGCCGCTACCAAACTGGACTTTACAGGGGATGACAATCAGGGAAGTCCTGATAATCATGGGAACCAGAGCAGCCAAGACATGAGCTTCAGACTGTCCAGATCTGAGTAAGGGATCCCTGAGGTATGAAAAAGAAGATCCGGAGCTGGATCCAATGTCCATGGAGGAACAACTAGAAGAGACCACAGTAAGGGGAACCAAACCTGATGAGCCCAGAATGGGGCAATGAGGATCACAGTGCTTCCCAGCCTTCGAGCTTTCTGGAGAAACTTTGACATAAGAGGAAGTGGTGGAAAAGCATAGAGGAGACCGGGAGGCCAAGCATGAACCAGTGCGTCTCTGGGGGCTTCCCCCTCCGGGGGGTTTAGAGCGAAAAACTCGCTGCATTTCGCATTGGAAGGAGATGCGAACAGATTGCAGCAAGGCTGACCCCACTTTAGAAAGCTCTGTTCCGCTACTGAAGGATTCAGAGACCACTCATAAGGCATCAGGACAGATCTGCTGAGCCTGTCCGCTAGAATGTTGGACTGCCCCGGAATATGTGTTGTTACTAGAAAGCGGACGGTGGAGATTGCCCATTTACACATTCTCATGGCCTCTCGACAGAGGCGATGAGATCTGGTTCCCCCTTGTTTATTGATGTACCAGAACACTGACATATTGTCTGTCTGAATAGAAATCGTCCATAGAGGAAGATGAGCATGAAGTGCCTGCAAAGCAAGAAGGATTGCCCTCATCTCTAAAATGTTGATATGCAAATTTGTCTCGAAGGGTGACCACGTGCCTTGGACCATCCTTCCCGAGTAATGCCCCCCCACCCTAGCTGGGAGGCATCCGTGGTCATCATGGTTTTGGGAAAGGCAGGGTGAAAGGAGCGTCCCTTGAGGATATCCGGGGATTGAATCCACCACCGAAGGGAGTCCTTGCATACCCTTGAGATTCTCACTGGAAAGGATAGAGGAAGGTTTAACAAGGACCACTGGACTGCAAATGTCCACTGAAGAACTCTCATATGAAGACGAGCCATCGGCAGGGAGATTGATCGTGGCTGCCATGGAGCCCAATGACCTTAGAACTGCTTCTGCTGTAGACACTTGAGCAAACAGAACTTGTAACACATGTAATCTTAGACTGCGTATCCTGTCCAGGGTGAGGAAAACCCTCATTTGAAGAGTGTCCAAATGTGCCCCAACAAAATGCAGAATCTGGACCAGAGCTAGAGAAGATTTGTTCAGACTGATGGTAATACCCAGTTTGCTCGCTAACCAAATTAAGTAATCCCTGGCTTGGCACAGTAGATGCTTTGAAGGGGCAGCAAAAAGCCAATCGTCAAGGTACAGAAAGACCTGAATAACCTGGAGCCTCAGGTGAACCGCTACAGCTGCCATCACCTTGGTAATCACCCTGGGGGCTGTGGTGAGACCAAAGGGAAGGGCTCTGAACTGGTAGTGTCTGGCTCTAAGCTGGAAGCGAAGAAACCTCTAGATTTAGAGTTTTGAGATTGCTGTGAAGGGTTTTGTAGTTGTGCTGGGACAACAGAAGAGGGACTAGAGGTAGGATCCATGGTGGGGAATGTGTCAGGCTCTTCAAGAGCGGATACCAGTGTTGTCTTGGCCAGTCGGGAGCAATGAGAATCATTTTCGGCCTCTCTGCTCTGGCTTTTAATAGAACTTTGGGCAGCAGAGGAAGAGGCGGGAAGGCATAGACTATCAATGTTGCCCAATTGAAGGAAAGTGCGTCCACTTTCCAGGCCTGTGGATGATAGGTCCTTGAACAAAATTTTTTCAACTGGCAATTTCTGTGGGTTGCAAAGAGATCTATGTCTGCCTGTCCCCATGCCTGAGTTATCTTTGTGAAAACTTGAGGATGCAACTTCCATTCGTGTGGATCTGTCATATTTCTGCTTAGGTTGTCTGCCAATGTGTTTTCCTTCCCTGGCAGGAATTGTGCCTGTAGTTGAATTTGCAATTCCAGTGCTGTGTTCCATAAGGTCATGGCTTGCCTGCACAGGGGGTATGAATGAGTTCCACCCTGTTTATGTACCACATCGCTGTGGTGTTGTCTGTCCTTATCAATAGCTGGCCTGGACGCAGTAGGTCTTTGAAGGTCATAATAGCCTTTTGCACGGCTAGCATTTCCTTTTGGCTGATGTGAAGGTGCTTCTCTTTTCGGGTCCATTTTCCCTGAATGCACTGATCTGTCATGTGTGCTCCCCAGGCGTAGTCTGAGGCATCTGTTGTGAAGATTTGAGTTGCTTGAGGTACACAGAAAGGAAGACCTGTGTTTCTTTGGCAAGCTTGAGTCCACCACAAAAATTCCTTTTGAAGTCATGGAATGAGTGGTATAATTGCTTCCAAGCTGTGGCTGTGTTGAGACCATAAGTTTTTCAGGTACCATTGAAGTTTCCTCATATGCAGCTTTGCACATGGGATTAGTAGGATGCAAGATGCCATGAATCCCAGAGCCTGCAGGACTTTCCTTGCAGTTAGCCTGGTGTAAGTTGCCATTTTTCTGAAGTATTGAGACAGCTGCCCTTGCTTGTCTGGTGTGAGGTAGGCCATCTGGGTGGTTGTATCCAAGCTGGCACCCAGGAAAATTATTTGTTGAGAGGGTATTAGTTTTGATTTCTTTTTGTTGACTGTGTATCCCAGGAAGTTCAACAGTTTTATTACAAACGCCAGGTGCTGCAGTAGTATGTCCTTGCTGTCCGCTTGGATCAGGCAGTCGTCCAGATATGGGTAGATTTGTATCCCTTGTAGTCTGCAGAAGGCGATTACTGATGCCAGGCATTTCGTAAACACTCTGGGCGCAGTAGATAAGCCAAAGGGCAATGCAGAGAATTGGTAATGGGTTGAACCTGCAAGAAATCTGAGGTATCTTCTGCAATCTTGTCTGATAGGGACATGCAGGTATGCCTCCTTGAGGTCCAATGTTACCAGCCAAGACTCCTTGCCCAGCATGGGAAGAAGCTGCTGTAATGTGAGCATCTTGAATTTTGGCACCTGTAGAAATGTGTTTAGGATGGATAGGTCTAAGATAGGTCTCCAATCTTTGTCTTTCCTTGGTACCAGGAATAGTCTGGAATAAAACCCTTGACCTTGTTCTTTTGCAGGTACCTCTTGAATTGCTTTCATGTCCATGAGAGCTGAAACTTGTTTTTGTGCCTCTGCCCTTTGATTTTGTGGCAGGTTTGGCATGCCTCTCATTTTGGAAGGGTGTGAAAGTGGAACCTGTAGCCTCTGTCTATAATGTCCAGAATCCATTTGTCTTTTGTAACAATATGCCAATTTTTGGAGAATAATGTCAGTTTTCCACCCAAAGGTGCTGCCATTAAAGCTTTGCTTGGCAGGTGTAGGGGGAAGTCATTGTGTCTGTTTTCTAAAAGACTGTGATCTATCTTCTCCACCTCTTGGGGTTGGTGCTTGCCACTGTCTGGCTCTGAAAGATCCTTGAGGTTGCCCTCTACCCCTTGGGCGCCTGTATCTGTCCCTTTGAGGTCTGTCCATGGCTGGAAAGGACCAATTTTCTGAAGGCCAGTTTCTGCTGAAACGTGGAGGCTGTACCTGCAGGAAATATTTTACTGTTTGCATTGATTTCACTTTTTCCTCCATTTTCTTTAGCACCTCCTCAGCTTTAACACCAAACAATACATCTTTTTGAAGAGGTGCATCTAATAATTTAGCTTTGACATGATCTGGTAAGGTTTGCTCTTTAAGCCAAGCATGCCTACGTATAACAGACCCCGTAACAGCAGCTCTACATGAGGCCTCTAAAGCATCAAAACCACACTGCAAGGTATGTTTACCCACTTGCTCTGCACCATGCAACAAATCCTGAAACTCTTTTAAATCTGGTTGTGTCATCTTGCTTTTCAGCTGAGATATCAAAAACTGCTGATACTTTAATATATGGAACTGACAGTTTAATGCCCTCATGTTTAAAGTGGCCGGGGTGTACACCTTTTTCCCCCACCTTTCTAAAGCTCTGGAATCTCTCTCTGAAGGTAATGGGTTTTTAGCAGTAGAGGCCTTAATTCCCTTGGGACCCTGTGAAATTGTTTCTGGGTCAGCAGTATGGCTTTTATATAGGAACTGGTGGGAATCAGGAACCCGGTAATACCTGTCTGGTTTAACAGGAGCTGGAGGCAAAGAATTTGGATTAAGGCTGGCTTCTGTGTACACATCACCCAATATATCTAAAACAGGAGGGATAGCCAGAGGCCTATGCTGGGGGAGCAGAAGAAATTCCCTGAGCCTTTTCTTGGAATCTGAGTAATCTTGGCCTTCCCAATGAAAGTGTTCCCTCAATGTATGCAGGGTTTCCCCAAAAGAGAAGTCCTCAGGGGGGAGACCGAGGGAATAGACTCCTCTGAATCAGAGTCTTCGAATGGAGAATAGGCATAATCCTGGTCCTCAGATAGTTCTGAGGTAATAGAAGCTTGATCTGAGGAAGGGTAGTCGTCTTCTAATCTGGACCTTTTGTCAGAAGGAGGTTGAGAACCCCTGATAAGAGTAATCAAATCCTCAGCCATTTTAAGCATCTGTTTTTTAGGCATGGTGCCTTGAGAGGGGGTCTGAGGAACCTGTTTTTTTGGTTTTCATGGCTGCTTTAGATTTAGTGAAGGCTTTAATAGAGAAGGAGGAAGGCCTGAAGACCCCTTGAGAAATGGCAGGTCTGTCTAAATTCTGAGTTTCCCCGCCAGGAGTGGCGTCGGGATCTGTAGTAGGAATAGGGGCCGAGGAGCCTGCGGCCACGGGTACTGAAGACACCGGTAATGCATTGTCATCGGTAGTCAGGGGCTGCGTAGGCACCTCGCTGAGTACCGGAGAACCGGTAGTCGGCCTTAGCGTGGTTTCAGTAGGTGGAGCGGACCTCGTATGTCGGTCCTTATCTTTGCATTTTTTGCTCAAAACTGGAGTCGGAGTAACCGACGACATAATATAATTAAATTTTTTGCCGAAAAAGTGAAGGGCGAACTCCGCCCGACGCTTAATAGTGCGTTTATTGAATCTAGCACAGAAACGGCAGGCCGAGACGTCGTGGTCTGGGCCTAAGCAAGGTATACAGAAAGAGTGGAAATCCTTATGCGGTATTTGCTTCCCACAAGAAATGCAATTATTAACTTTGTCTGACATCGGTCTGAGGCAAGAAAAGTTTCCCCAACGGGGTACTTAGCCTTCAAGAAGACTTCGGCTGAAATACTTTTGTAAATCTCAGGAGCTGGCCGACCGGCACTTGCGAACTGCTTCTGCTTCGGGCACCGCACGGCAAGAAAGACTGATGAAAATGGCGTCAGCTGCCTCTTTTATACCCCTGCCGCACTGACGTCAGGGAAGAAGCGACGACAACCGACGCCGGACCTAGACTTTGGAATTCGGCCGACCGAGGACCCGCCTGACGGCAGGATAACCCATCTGTTATGACTGCAGCTGTATGCACGATGAACATCTGTAACAGACACAAATGGAAGAAAACAGCAAAAGCTACAGGAAAAAAAAACTGAAAATACACTGTTGCACCAACTGCTAAAGTCAAAATGTGCCAAGAAGAGGGAGAGAGAGAGAGAGAGAGAGAGAGAGAGATGAAGCCTGTCTGAACAAAATCACACACTGACAGGAAAAATCTATCAAGGAGGAAAAAACTAATAAACTGATCTTTTGTGTGGACAAACCTGAATCAAAAATTGAGGAAATAATATCAAACTTTGCAGTAAACTCTCAAAAGAAAACAATCGGTAGTCTGATCCCATTTTGCAAGTGATTGATTTACAATGCAATGGCTGAAGAGATCTGGAGAGGGATCATTAGGTGTTGAGGATTATAAATGATGAGGAGGGAGCTAAAGTAGCCTGGCAAAATTTTGTGAAACGGGCTAATTCCTGATGGTCTTACATACATAAATGCATATACATACATGCATATATAGAAATATTTCAGACTTGGGCAATAATACCCTTGTAGCCTGTCAATATACCATAACAGTCGTTCCCATACCATATGTCCAGGCTGTTCTTAAAAAATATCTAAGCTAGTGTTTGCTTTAATGTAATTTGGTAGTCTATTCCATGCATCATCCACTGTTTCAAAGAGCCAATTAGTACATTTCTCATTCCTATAGAGTCTTCTACATAAATTGCCTGATGATTCTCTACTACTTTTTGATAATCCCAAGTATTCCCAGAGGTAGCTGTCTCTATATACCCGAATAAGGTCTTCTCTTAAATATCTATACGAGACACTGTATGTCACATATTTTAGTCTTTCATAATAACTTAAGTTTTTATATCCACGGATGCCCTTGGTGTACTTCCACTGTACTCCTTCCAATTTCCTAATGCTTTCTTATAAGGGTTCCATATTGTTATTCCATACTCAAGTCTGGATCTAGTATAACTAACAAACAATGACATCATCATTTCTGATTTCCTAGACTTTATAAATCTTTTTATACAACCTATAGTTCTGTAACTATGATTAACTGATTTGTTAATATGATTAGAAAAAGCTCAAACTGGATCTACCCATGCACCCAAATCCTTAAATCGATCTACAGTTTAAATCAGTGTGTGTTGTATTAAGTATTCACTTTTAATTTATGTCTATCAAATTTCATATTCTTAGTTTTTGATATATTTATCAGCATATTATTCTCCTGTGCCCAAGTGGTCAATTTACTCAAATTCGTTTCCAGAGATGCCTCATCTGCAACACATGTAATCTGTTTACCCATTTTCAAGGTGTGATGTGGCTATCCCACCACTGCCAACCATTATGTGATGTAGTTATCCCACCAATGCCAACCAATATGTGACGACCCTCCACCTCTGGGCCAGTAATCAAGGAGCCTCAATCCTCACCAGTGGGGTATGTTCACTGGGAGAATAACAGGTACACACACAAAATTTCCAGATGCAGCTCTCTGCATCAAGTGGAATTTCCCTTAAGAGCACACAGAGACTGCAGTCAGTCCGGGACTGGTTCCTCTGTCTTTTTTCAGATCCCCAATAAGACTCCCCACTGGCACAGCCACAGAGTTGAGATCTCAGCTCAGTGTCCAAGCCAAAGCCTCCAGTACCCCCTCTATCCAACCAGTGCTTCGTGTCCCTGCCCAAGTAGCTCACACACACACACACACACACACACACACACACACACACACACACACACACACACACCTGGAATAGGCTGGCACAGGTTTACTAGCTATGCCCCTTTCTGCCCATATTATAAGGTGGTTATGACTGCCACCAGACAATCCTGCCAGCTACCTTAAGGCTCTTCCAAGGATTCCCAATATACTGAGTGAAATTAATATTAATACAAATGGTAGTTTGACCAACAGCAAGGCTATTAGGATTGGCCCACATAGTGACACCAAATAAATATGCAAGTACTCTCAAAACTTAAATATGTCTACAAAGATCAGCCACAATGAAAGGTTTAAATATATTTAATAATAAATAAAAGAACTGGGCGCCATAATCGACTCTCCAGCCGACACAAGCATCCTCCAAAAAGGCCTCATAGAAACAGACAACTGGTGCCAGAGCCATGGACTCAAGCTAAACGCCAAAAAGTGTATAGTCATCCCCTTTGGCAAAAACAAAGTGCCCACAAATTACCACATAGGTGGTAATCTATTAAGTACAGAAGAAGTAATTAGGGACCTGAGGACCCAAGTTGATAGCAATCTCTCATTTGACAACCACTTGGCCAAAGTGGTTAGAAAAACATTTTATATAGCCCACCTAATCATGAAGGGATTCACATCTAGATCAGGGGAGGTCATCGTGCCTCTTTACTCATCCCTCATCAGGCCCATAATTGAGTACAATGCCCCTTTCGGGATGTACCTTACCAGACACCTGCAGCAACTGGAAAGACCCCAAAAGTACCTCACCAAGAGGATCATAGGGCTCAAACAGATGCCATATGCTGCCCGGTTAAATTAACTCCAGCTCTACTCAGTGGCATACCGCCTGCTCAGAGGCAATCTGTGCCTGACGTATAAAGCCATGTCCAACCCGGAATTAATGGGCATGCTGCACCTCAGAAAATCCAAATCCCATCGAGCTACGCGCTCGAGAGACTTGAACCTCAGCACTGAAATAAATAGGACATGCTGGAGGGACAGATTCATAACCCAGAGGCTCCCTTCACTCTGGAATAAAATCCCAGTCCAGGTTAGGCAGAGTCCCTCATTGACTCTCTTCAAGAGGAGTCTTGATGAGTGGATGGGAGATCGTAGGTTTACCCCGGGTATCGCTTCTGTGTCAATGTTAGACAGAGGCACAGTATACTAACCTCGAAAAAGGGCATAGCAAAATTAATTTAAAATGGGTGGCGAAAGCCAAACACACTCTGGCTAGGTTATAAATGCCCTAGGGCAGATAGCCTAGTATGAACCTATAAACCTAAGAAACTATGAATTATATATTCACAGTGACATCAGAGTTCAAATCACAGGTAACATTTTAAGCAACACTCGAGGACAGGCTCAGGCAAATAAAGAAAAACAATATCTAAACTAAGCTTCATTATATTCCTGACTGAATCTAAGAGAATCATTATTCCCTAATAACTTATTTAATAGAGCAAGCAGATGATGTGGTGAATGGTCCTTTTTGGTGCTGTCAGGCCCAAGACAGAATACAGAATGCTCAGTCTCACTAAGAGACTTCTCAAAATAATATCTAAGATATTACTTCGGAGATAGCTTGCAGAATGACATCACTTCTGGTCATTTGACTTCTAGTTCCAATGCAAAACCCCCATTGCTGGAAGCTGGCAGGACTTAGCACCTACCTGTAAAAATACACACAAGGGCTTTTGCTCAGATCTTTGGCAGGTGTTGGAAGTCATAAAACAATTGCATACCTCCACACTTCCAGGGTAGTAATTAGTTCACCCCAAAGACAATACATAATGCTTCCTAGTACAGACTTTGTGTCTCTGGCTGCACTGAATCCTGTGAGATAGCATCTTTATGGCCTAACCTATAAAGTGATTTAATTTCAGATATTTTTCTAAAGTTTGCTGTACTGAGGTTAACCCTCTAGTTTCCTGTTACAATATATAAATTTAAACAGTTACAATAGTGCATGCACATTTCTGTTCTCTCCAGTAAGGCACACTATGGATACATTTCAAACACAAGCACTTTACAAATACCTTTCAACACAAGCGTCTGTACAAATCAGTTTGATATACATATGACATACAGTTCTACTACATTTGTTAACACCAGCATCTTGTACGACATACCATTCTAATACATTTGGAACACAAGCATCTTGTACAAATCAAGTTTGTTATTCACAAATGACATATAATTATTTACAAAATTTCAGCTAGTTGTGGTGGCAATACCTCCTTTCATCACACCAGACATCTGCATACAAACTGAAGAACACCTCTGATGAAAAAGACAGTTCTGAATGATACAATCTAAACAACTACAGGCCTAGGATAGAGTCCCATGGGACACCCTGACTGTTACCTTGATGTTCACCTATCCAATACTTGCCATGTCTTATTTGTAAAGCATGTAGCTGTCCATCTTATTCAAGAGTATATCAATACCTAATTGTTGTTCTTTATTGATCAGTGTTTTGTGTATGACCCTATCAAATATTGAAGTTAAATCTATATAAATTACATCACTGCACAATTTTTCATTCATAGCTATTATATTGTTATAGAACATCATGTTACAGGTATTAATAGATTTATTTTCAATGTATGCATGCTGATATATGGTTTCAAATCCCAACCTTTCCTCTTCTGACAATAATTTATCCAACACAACTTTCTCTATTATTTTTCCACAACACGAAACTAAACTTATGGGTCTGTATGACTCTGGGTTCTTCCTACTTCTCTTTCCCTTAAAGAGAGGTTTAACAAGGGCATGTCGCCAATCATGAGGAATCTCTCCATATTTATAAGACTTAGTAAATAAACACATATAATGGCACTGTAAGTTCATGCCAAAGTGTTCGCATGTCATTATTACTAAATATGTATCCTCCATATGCTTTGTTTGGATCTTGTTCACATAGTTCTTTTTCAATACACTTTGACCTCATTTCAGCATTTGAGATTACCTGGATGTTACTAGGACAATTTATTACCCCTTTGAAGAGGCAAACTGCTCTGCTTAAGAATTTATAAATATATCTATAATTTGTCGTGTCTGAATAAATTTTAGAATCTAAACATAGATTATCAATTTGTATGTCTTTACTCCTACCACATCTTATGTGTTTATAAAATTGATTCCTATTATGTTCAATATTTTTACATAAATTTTCTTCAAAGTTTTCTTGATCTTGCCTCACACTTAGTTTGAACTGTCTGTCCAACTTGTTTTAGTTTTCAAATTCACAGTTCAACCCCTTTTCCTGTTCTTACTGAATGCATCACTCTAGTTTTACATGGGCACTGATTTGCTTCCATATAATCTGTTATTAATCTTCTGTGCATTGGTTTATATTTTAGTTTGTCAGCATGATCTAGCAAGAAATTAACCTATATACTCACATGATTACTACATAGCAATGGTGATAAAATCTGACACAAAGGAACAATAATTTCTTAAGGAAGACAAAAATATCTAGTATGTTCCATTCCCTGTTTTTTTTACAGTCTAAAACGATTATTATTTCTGAACATGCAGTGCAAATAATTTCCTTACTAATGCTATTGAATTAACTCCAGTCTGCTTCTGGCAAATTTATGTCCCCAGCCACTATTGTTCTTCCCTCCTGTGTTTCATGCAAGAAGTGTATGAATTCCTCGAGTTTCTCAGCACTTGACATTGGGAGTCTATACACTCCAACAACTGCCATACATTCCAGGATTGTCTCTATTTTCACACAGTAACACAACCTACAGTATTAGTTTTATCACTGAACATGTAATAATTATAGGTGTCATAACAATATTTAATCTCTATCATAACACCTCCACCCAATTTTTGTTAGAATGTCTGTTACATTAAAAACATTTGCACCTTGACAAAACTGGTTTCCGGTCATTGTTCTTTAACCATGTTTCACAAACAATATCAATGTAAATCTTAAGGGAATGTACCAAATTTGCCAAAAAAAAAAATGATTACTAATGCTCCTAGCATTAACCACCAAACATGCATCAAGTGTTGCACTTTGCGAACTGTTAAATTTTTGACCTGGCAAAAATCTTGTTTTGTGTTTGTCAAATACTGAAAAACACCTGTTGTAAAATTCTCCTCCCTGATCTTGACAAATGTACAACATCCTGCCTAAACACGTGTGCACAAAATTAGGCTTGGATGCTCTACACATTTCCATTTTTTTAAAACAGGATATTTTTTATGTATGTACTTACAAAATATTTTGATTCATGTGACCTGATTCTCCTTTCTATACGTGATTTGTGGAAAATATGTTTTAACACCTATACAAGCTATGTCATCTACGAGGGCTGTTAAGTTCTGTAATAGCAGTCAGACGGTCCATATGCGTAAGATTATTTGACCAATATGAATATAAACAGATCCATACTTCCTTACAGTAAGGCAATCTAAGGCCTTTCTCACAGCCTCTATTTTTGCTCTTGGCAAGCACAACTCTAATGTTTATCTTCTCTGCAAATATAAGTATCAGTTCCTGTAAAAACAATCGCCAATTACAAGCATGTCTTAACCAGATTTGAAGAATCTTCAGCTTGTAATGCAGTAATATCTGCTCCATCAATGGTTAGAAAGGAATGCTCTTTATCACCATTAGCCTTGCTAATCTCACTGTTTATTACATTTGCAAGCATACAGTTCTCATCCAGTTGACTTTCTACATCCACAAGTTGAGCTATGTTGTCAACTTCTGTCTTTCTCCTATTTTTTTCTTTCATTAATGTCTTCAATCCTTCCATGTTCAATTTTAATGCCTTCCTTTGCACCGACCCCTTGCCTCTTTTGTCTACCTTCTCATTTGGAAAAATTATACCTTTTTTTCTAGACTGTTATTCTCTGTAATTTGTGTCTTAAATATGAAGACAGCATTTTTTGCTTTACAGACATTAATTAGTTTCTTTTTCTTCATTATTTGTTGAGAACGTCTATTTCCCTCTATATACCCTGAATCCTTAGATTGCTGAATACTTGTATCCAGAATTCCAAAATTGTCAGTTGTATTATCTTGTTTAACAGAGGTTGAGTGATCTTTACTAATAATAACAACAGACACAACCTTTCCTAAATGTGTTCTACATACTCTCTGATTTACCTCACCAGTCCAGTCATTAATGTACGTAACAGTAGTTCTCCAAGTTGTGCCAATTGTACAAGTGCAATAATCATCAGGAAGTCTAGATTTACTATTAATAACGGTAAGCAAATCATCCAACTTTTTATATGAGGAACACAGATCACCAGTGTTAATCAGGTGTTACTTTTAAATATACACAGCATTTAGTACACTATACAAGATAATTGTGCATTAGCAAATCAATAATGGCATACTAGTTTAAAGAATCCATTTTCAGCTGTAAATGAATAAAGAATTCTGAAAGAAAAAGATAATCAAAATCAATTACCATAGAATTCACAGAGATTTTAAATCAACTTCTATGAGAAAAAATTACATAAACAATACACAAATAAATATTAAATTAAGTAGAATAAAGTTGTTGCTCTGTCCATACCACTTGTGAAGGTCACACAAAAGCTGATTTCCTTTACCTTACTATAGCTTACAGTTGTACCTTTTTTAGAAGTAAAGCTCAATTAATTACAAATCAACACTATGGTAAATCTTCTTGTCTACAAGCTATCACTTTCTTCCTACAAACAGTGAAAACAGTGGTAAAAATCAAAATAAATCTTCTCTTACCAGGTAACTGCACAATCAGTCAAAAATAACATAGGACTATTTAGCTAATCTCTGGTCTCAGTACTAGAAGGGAATGAAATTAATCTTTTGGGTCTATATTATATAATCGAACTTTCGAAATTTCGAATCCCATATGTTCGACAACATATGATGGAATTTCAAAAGTTCGAATATATAATAAAAAAAAAAAAAAAAAACTTACCTTAATGGTGCAGGGAGGGGGGCAAGCCCCCCTGCACCCCCCACACCCCCCTACTTAAATATACCAACTCCGAGATCGCACTTCAGTGCAGAAAAGGGAAATTCTCCCATTCTACACTGAACGGCGCCGTTATACTTAGCCTTCGAACACTTGAAATGTCGATCATATGGTGTCAACCATATGACGTTCGACATTTCAAGCGTTCGAGGTTCTAATAGGAACCCAATCTTTCAACCACAGATCAAAACAGTTTTCATCTCTGTGGCATGTATTATTATTTAGGGTAGAAATAGTGGTTTATCTCCAAAATGTCATGGCTGACTTAAGCAACACTGTAATGTTCAAAAGTATCTTTTCAAAGATACATATTAGCAAAAGTAAAAATGCCGAACCCACAACAGTAAATTGTAGTGTGCATTTGCTCTTGTGAATTCGGCATTTTGATAGGAGATCGCACTATATTGGGGATCGGGAAATGTACCCTTTCCCTTACTGTAGTGCAATCTCTTGAGTATATAAAATTAGCAGGGGGTGCAGCGGGGCTTGTTCCCCTGCATAATGGTCGGAGACATCTGGAAATGATGGCTATTTTGTACAAAGTCGACATTCCCTGAGTGTCGACTTTCTCTGAGTACCAGGCTCGCTCTTCCGAACATTCGACGTTGCCGTTTCCGACATTTCAAGTTTGGTAAATAAACAGTCGTACAAGTGTGTTGTGACATTTTAAAAGTACACCGAAATATCTCATTCAATGAGTACTTTATTAAAAATGTTTTGCATATATTCTGGATTTTGTGTCTTAGAATGGAAAATGCATTTGTGGCTTTCAGTCAAACTGGTGAAATTAAGAGAAAGACTGCTATTTTTATTTCTCATGTGTGCTGAATACTTCTTTTCCAGTGCCAGTATGACTGATTTTTCCACACAGCAACTGCAATTGAGCTTTTGGTATTCTATAACTCACAGTGAAGGATTTTAAACAATTTATGCAACTGCATTAATTTTTCTGCCCCTAAAAAGCAAGCTGCTGAGGCACCAGGGGCTTTGTCTGAATAAAGTATTTTCAGTAAAAGAAACTGTAGGTCACTTCAGTGCTTTTTGTTGTTTTACATGGATTTACATTTTTGTGGATGTTTGCATATCACTTTCTGACTTGTGTGCTTGTTTAGTACAGCAAAAGGGATATGGACACTAAGATTTTCATGCAGAGCATTAGAAATAAAAGGGAAGGCTACTTGCTTGGATGCTTTAGACGCTGTGTTGCCTGCTGCCTGATGGCAACAATCCTGCTGTTATTAATGATGAACTTCCTCATACCAGATTAATAATGATAACCTGTCAAGCAAAGTACAGT
Organism: Protopterus annectens; assembly: GCF_019279795.1. Taxonomy (NCBI): domain Eukaryota; kingdom Metazoa; phylum Chordata; order Ceratodontiformes; family Protopteridae; genus Protopterus; species Protopterus annectens. Next base: position 346,692,284 of record NC_056746.1, on the reverse strand, counting down.
TGTGTACACTTACCATAAATGTAGATGTTCGAGTGTATTCACTGTTGTAGTCATCACATTTGGGTTATCTGCTTGCAGTAGCCCTCAGTTGGCCTGATTAACAAAGTATTGGGTCCTGCGTTGGTTGCTGTCTTATCTTCCGTGATGTCAGGTAGTCAGGGGTATAAAGCATGGAGCCGACACCATTACATCAGTTTTTCTTGCCTCAGCCCAGATGTCAGATGCTCCCCTAATGGGAAGCAATTTTATATGTATATATATATATATATATATATATATATATATATATATATATATATATATATATATATATGTATATATATACACAAGGTTATACCTCCAACAAAAAAGCAAATACACCAAAAAGCTTTTAAGCATGGTAAAGGAGAAAAGAGGTATAGCCAAAAGAAGTCAGGGGGCTGTGTGGGAAAGTAACCAGGACTGCAACAGTGAATACACTTGAACATCTACATTTATGGCAAGTGTTCACAACTGTACTATGTTCTTCATGTTTCACTGTTGCAATCATCACATTTGGGTAGATTCCCAAAGCTAAGGATGGGAGGAGGACTTTAGATAGCATTAGGACCAGCTATAAGGCCCTGCAAGACTGCAGTGGCAAAGCCAGCTCTGGATTTAGAGAAAATTGGCAAATGGTAATGCTTGGTGAAAGTATGTACAGAACTCCAGGTAGCAGCTTCTAGAATGTCCCTGGTAGGGACACCTCTGAGGAAGGCTGCAGAGGTAGATGCAGTCCTGGTTGAATGTGGTCTACTCCCCTGTGGGATACGTTTTCCATGGTGCTTATAGCAAAAATTAATGCAATGGCCTATCCATTTAGAAATGGTTTGCTTTGAAATAGCCTTCCCCTCTGCCCCTGCAGCAAATGCCACCAGCAGTTGTTCAGATTTCCTTTGAGGTTTAGTCCTGTCCAAGTAAAATCTAAGCTGTCTGTCCACATCTAAGGAGTGAAGTACCCATTCCCCTTTGTTCTGTGGATTAGAAAAGAAGGTTGGCAAATGAATGGACTGATTAAGAGCCACACTGGATACTACCTTGGGCATGAAGGAGGGATTGGTCCTGAGGGACACCCTGTCCGCATGAAAGATGATGAAAGGCTCCACTGCCATAAGGGCCTGTAATTCCGATACCCTTCCTGCTGAAGTGATTGCTAAAAGGAAGGGTTTTTTCTAAGAAAGCAATTTTAACTCTGCACTTGCAGCTGGCTCAAAAGGAGGAAGAGTGAGTTTTTCCAATACAAAGTTACGGTCGCAGGCTGGAGTTGGAGCTCTGCTGGATGGTCTTAAGGTTTTGGCTCCTCTGAGGAACTGCTTGAGCAATGGATGAGAGAAGAGGGGTGGTTCCGTGCTGCAATGAGCTGAAATGGCTGAGGCATGAATTTTGATGGAGGAGGCATGAATTTTGATGTAGGAAAAACAAAGCCCCTTGTGAAGCATCTCAGTTAAATATCGAAGAATCTGAGGTAAATTGGGCGCAGCTTTGTCCATCCCTTGAGTTTGGTTCCAGGCACAGAATCTTTTTCCATTTTTCAGCATAAGATTTTCTAGTACTAGGCCTTCTTGCCTCCAAAATTACATCCAACACTTGTTTACTGAAGGATGGAAAAGGAGAGATTATGTAATTAGCCAGGCTGCCAGGTTCAGGGTTTGAAGCTGAGGGTGCAGAATCTGGCTCGCCTGCTGTGACAGCAGGGTAGGGGTCTGAGGCAGGTGCTATGGAGCCAACAGTGACACGCTGCACAACAGGGGGTACCAGTGTTGGCGTGGCTAATCTGGTGCAATCAGTATCGTCCTTGGTTTGTCCTGTTTTGATCTTTAGTAGTACTTTGGAGAGGAGAGGCAGAGGAGGAAAGACATAAACTGATAGATTTTTCCAGCTGAAGGACAGAGCATCCACATTCCAAGCTTGTTTGTGGGGAGTCCTTGCGCAGAATTTGTCCAATTGGTAGTTCTGGGGGGAGGCATACACGTCTATATCTGGGCTCCCCCATTTGTTTATCAACATGTTGAAAGTCTTTGGTTCCAGTTTCCATTTGTGCGGGTCCATTGGATTTCTGCTTAGTTAGTCTGCCAATGTATTTAGTTTTCCTGGCAGGAATTGAGCCTGTAGATGCACTTGGTAGCTCAAGGCTGTGTTCCACACAGCCATGGCTAGTCTGTAGAGGGGGTATGAATGGGTACCCCCATGCTTGTTTATGTACCAGATAACAGTGGTGTTGTCCGTCTTTACCATTAATTGTCCTCGAAGAATGTGATCCTTGAAGGCTGTCAGAGCATTTTGTACAGATAGCATTTCTTTTTGATTGATATGCAGGTGCATTTGACTTGGGTTCCATTTGCCCTGAATGCACTTCCCTGCCAGGTGAGCCCCCATGCATAGTCTGATGCGTATGTTGTTAGGGTTTGGGCGGCAGGGGCTAGAGTGAATGGTAGGCCTTTGTTTTGCTGGCAGACCCCTGCCTGCCAAAGGAACTCTAACTGCAGGTAAGGAATGATAGGAATCACTGCTTCTAGATCCTGAGAATGTTGACACCATAGGCTTTTTAGATACCATTGTAGTTTCCTCATATGCAGTTTTGCATATGGAATTAGTAGGGTGCAAGAGACCATGAACCCCAAGGCTTGCAGTATTTGCCTTACAGATAGCAGGGTTTTGTGGCCATTAGTTTGAAGTAAGTTGTCAAATGAATTTGTTTCTCTGGTGCGAGGAAAGCCATCTGGGGAAATTCTGTTCAAGCTTGCTCCCAGGAACGTAATTTGATGACAGGGTACCAGATGTGATTTCTTTTTGTTTATGGTGTACCCCAGACAAGTTAATACCTTTTGTACAAATGCCAGATGATTTAAAAGTATGTCCTGGCTTTCTGCCTGAATTAGACAATCATCCAGGTATGAGTATATCTGAATATTTCTTTGTCTGCAAAATGCAATGACTGGAGCTACGCATTTTGTGAATACCCTGGGAACAGTAGATAAGCCAAAGGTCAGTGCAGAGAACTGATAGTGCATGCAGCCTGCTTTGAAGTGTAGGTATCTTCTGCAAGATTCCCTGATTGGGATGTGCAGGTAGGCTTCCTTGAAATCGAGTGTTGCCAACCAGGCATCTTTGCCTATCATGGGAAGCAACTGGTGAAGAGTTAGCATATTGAGTTTTGGAATCACCAAAAAGGTGTTTAGGATAAAAGGTCCAGGATAGGACGCTATGAGTTGTCTTTTCTGGGTACCAAAAACAAAATAGAGAAGAAACCACACAGTGGCACAGAACGAAATGATAAAGCGCTTTTCATTTATTCCAATAAACAAACTTCTTCAGATCAAGAAAAACAAAAATTCACAGCTTAAATACTCTCTGGGCTAATACTTACAAAGTCAATTAACTACTTAAAGTGAAAGCTGACTTACAAGACACGCCCTGTTTGCAAACACAACTAGACTAAAAACTGCTTTTAAAGTAAAAGCTAAAAATCCAAATAGTCAGACTAAAAGTACAACTAGCGTTGTCTATAAAAATGTGTAAATCTAGCCTACTACTAAGCTAGTGAGGCAAAGAAATAATAATTACAAGTGCATAAAAACTCCGCTGGTGTTTGTAAAACTGAGTTAATACAAACACCTATGTTAGTGCACTAAACTGTGTATGTTGAAGCACATCAAGTGTGCTGAACATAATTGGTAATAAGTAAATTATCAAAATAAAACTACAAATTCTCAGCAAAAAATACACATAAGGTCACTGAACCAAGGTGCTCAAAAGCATTAGAATAACTGTGTCGTGCTAGTGTGGAAGGTAACCTGACACAGCCTACCTATTAAGGCTCCTAAGTTTAAGAACACTACTTAAAGAACAGTTCTCATTCAGACCGGGTGAACTGTATGCATTGAGTCTAATTTGCCAAAACAGCTCTCGCTCTTCTAACTTAAGTGGGAGAGGAGCACCCCTGAAGTCCTGTGTGATCTGGTCAATAATCAAAAATGTTTCTGGGTACCAGGAAAAGTCTTGAGTAGAAGCCTTGTCCCTTTTCCTCTTCTGGTACAGTCTGAATAGCCTTTAATCTTAAGAGAGAGAGTACTTGCTTTTGAACCTCTTCCCACTGATTTGGGGGTAGATCTGGCCAACCGTTTGGGGTTGGTAACGTGTGGAAGTGAAATCTGTATCCTTGGGAAACTATATTTAAAACCCATTTGTCCTGGGTAATGAGTTCCCAGTTTTCTGCTTGCAGAGCAATCTTTCCCCCTAAAGGAGCAGTCAGTTGAAAAGTGCTTGGGAGTTTTAAAGTTAAGTCATTGAGACAGCTTACCATAGGGGGGAGTCTTACTACTCCCTGATTTGGAAGTGGAGCCCCCTGCTGCTTAGTCCTGTGTGCACCCTGGGACTGACGCCTGGGTGTTCTGCTGGTTCTGGGTTTGAACTGAGAAAGCCTGGAAGAGGCAGGAAAGGACCAATATTTTGAGGGCTAATGCCTACTAAATCTTGGAGGCTGCACTTGTAAGAAATCTTTACCAGTTTGCATAGATTTAGCTTTTTCCTCCATCTTTTTAAGAACGTCTTCTACTTTGTTGCCAAACAGGTGGTCCTGATTTAAGGGTGCATCCAGCAATTTAGTTTTAACATTATCTGGCAAAGATTCCTCTTTAAGCCAAGCATGCCTTCTAAGTACAGACCTGGTGACAGCAGCCCTGCAGGATGCCTCTAGTGAATCAAAACCACATTGCAAAGTATGTTTTCCAACCAGTTCAGCAGAATGCATTAAATCCTGTAAATCCTTATTTTCAGCACATCAGGAATCATCATCATTTTCCATTGAAGCAATCCCATAAAATGCTGCTGATACTTTAACATATGAAACTGGCAATTTAAGGCCCTGATGGACAAGGTTGCAGAGGTGTATACCTTCTTACCCCATCTATCCAGGGCCCTGGAATCTCTATCAGAGGGGGTAGGATTTTTGGCAGTAGTAGCCTTAATGCCTTTGGGTCCCTGTGAAATGTTCTCAGGATCCGCAGTAGGATTTTTAAAAAGGAACTTGTGAGAATCAGGAACCCTGTAATATCTATCAGGTTTTCTGGGAGCAGGAGGTAAAGAGTCAGGGGCCAAACTTGATTCCGAGAAGGCATCGTCAACAATGTCCAGCACAGGAGGGATAGCTAAAGGCCTGTGTTGGGGCAGGAGTAAGAAATCTCTAAGCCTCTTTTTAGAATCAGAGTAATCCTGGCTTTCCCAGTGAAAATGTTCCCTAAGAGTATGCAAGGTTTCACCAAAAGAAAAATCCTCTGGGGGAGAAGCAGAGAGAATAGAGTTCTCTACATCAAAATCCTCATAGGTAGATAAGAGTAAATCCTGGTCATCAGAGGAGACAGAAATTTCAGAATCCTGGTCAGAAGTATCATAAGCAAATTCAGTCCTAGGTTTCTTAGAGGGGGAAGGTTGGCTTCCCCTGATTAAAGTAATAAGATCTTCCTAGGCCATTCTTATCATTTGTTTTTTAGGCATAGAGGCCTGACCATGCAGTCTGGGCATCGGTTTTCTAGGCATAGTTTGAGTTTTGGGCCTTGAAGAAGAAGATGGCGTCGGTTTAATATGCAAGTCAGTAGGCCTGAATACACCCTCAGAAGCCGGTGCCCTGCACAGTGGCTCCGGACCCATCCAAGGTACAGACATCTGCACGTTCCACAGTTGAAGCATCTCATGGCATACCGGACGGACTCTGAATGGGTCTCAGTAGAGGCCTGCAAATCTGAAGTAGCATGTATCAGGGGCTGCGAAAGCACCTCACTGAGTACCGGCGAACTGGTGACTAGCTTAGGAGAAATGTCGTCAGCAGCTTTGGACCTAGGTGGCCTGTCTCTGTCTTTATCTTTGTGTTTTTTCGGAATGTCGGTAGTCGGGTGGCTTACCAAAGACATACCTGGATAATTGAACAGAGTACCAAAATATTTAGAAGCAAACATATACCGATGCTGAATAGTTTGTGGTTTAAATAAGGCCCAAAACTGACAGCGAGGTACATCGTGGTTAGGGCCTAGGCAAGGAATACAATATGAATTAAAATCTTTATGAGGTATTTGCTTTCCACATAAAATACAATTACTGACTTTTACTGACATCAGTTTAGAGCAAGAAAAAGATTCCCCAGTGGGGTGCTTAGTTTTAGTTGCAGACTTCGGTTCTGAAACTCGAAAACGAGAATTTCAGAAGTCAGCCGACCGGCACTTGCGAACTGCTTCTCCTTCGTGCACCGCACGGCAAGAAAGACTGATGTAATGGCGTCGGCTGCATGCTTTATACCCCTGACTACCTGATGTTCCGGAAGATGAGGCAGCAACCGATGTATGTCCCTAGACTTTAATAATTAGGCCGACTGAGGGCTACTGCAAGCAGATAACCCAAATGTGATGACTGCAACAGTGAAACACGAGGAACATCTTCACATTTTCACATAACCTCCTTGACTCACTCTCTCAAATGGAGGAAGTCAGTTCTACTAAGCTTCGTAGCTGCATCACTGATAACCAACTAAAATTTGAAATTGGAAATTGAACACAGCTTAGTGGATGAAGGATACAATAGAGGCTGGTACAAATTAGCGCTTTCTTTCACTTTATTTAAAAACGTGAACTTCTTCAAAAACAAGAACATGTGCCCTCCCCAGCACATGTCTTATAAACCCTTTGAAACAGGATATGATGTCATGAAGTTCTCCATAATTATTTCATATATATACAAAAATAAAAATGAAAATGATGCAATATAATATATAAATATGTACAAAAAACATCTTGATATTTAAAAATATTATTGTGTATTGTGTTCTCATCATTCCCAATATATTAGACTGATGTATCAAACTTTATCTTATGTAAAAAGGAACTTCAAACCATTTTTACCTTACTGATGAACGTCATACTAACGTAAACTACATGTAATCTAATATTGTGAATACTCAATATGAATTATATAACATTACATTACTGAAATATTATCTATTATGAAAATTGTAAACTTGAAAACGTTTATCTATAACTAAATAAACTATTGTAGACTGACTTGTGTTGAAAGTACCCAGTTATAGAAAACTTTGATACAAATGATATACATAAACAACATTGTCCCTTATATAGATTTCTATATAAGTGTGCTTCTATACATTCAGACAATTTTATCTGTATATCAAAAAACATTTGATATTAATTACCTCGTTGAGGCCTGGATATTGGTCTGCCCCTAACAATAGTTGCCAAAGTGCCTCCTTTTGCTCTAATTTATTATTGACATCCCCCATGAATGACATTTTTTCTATGTGGTCTAAAACAAAAAATTCAAACTTTTTAAATTCACTACAAGTCAAAGAATGCCTTGCAAGTGCATTATTTTTGTCTTTGTTCTTTATAGCTAGTGTATGTTCGTAAATTCTCCGCTTCAAAATTCTAACGGTTTTACCCACATAGTAACATTCACAGGAGACACAGGAAGCCAAATAAACTACACATTCACTGTGGCAGTTGAAATATTTCTTTGCCCAAAAAGTTCTTTTTAAATATTTCATAGTGACAAAAGAACTATTACTAAGAAATCTGCATTGTCTGCAATTAGTACAAGCGAAAGTGCCCTTTTTAATTAAATCTCTAGTCTTGACCACTGAAGATGAATCAGCTTTTTCTAAAACTTTCTTGATATTATTGACTGTTTTGTAAGTAAATTGTGGTCTGATTCCTACACAACTGACTAGTTCTTTATTGCCTAAAATTATCCTCCAGTTTCTCTCTATTATGTTTCTGATTTCTTTTAATTCATTTACTATAGGAAGTGGGAATGCTATGTAAAACCTGTTTTGATTTCCCTCAATTCTACTTATGTTCTTATTCTCTTGTTGGACTATTCTTGGTGCTTCCACAAATATATCTGTAGCTAATAATATAGGTTTTGCTACACCTTCCCTTAGTTTGTTGACTTCCTTTTCTAACTTTTTAATCCAATTTAGGTTGTAACCCCTCACTATGAACATTTGTCTTAGATGTAGTAACTCTTCTTGAAATACTAAATCCTCTGTAGTTAGCCTGCTGAGCCTAATCATTTGTCCCTTCACTACGCTCTTTTTCATATGTGAAGGGTGTAGGCTGACTTTGTGAAGGTATTGATTTGTGAAGCAAGATTTCCTGTAGATCTTGCTTATAATGTTACCATTTGTGTCATTAATACTAAGGTCTAAATCTAGAAAGTGTATACTTCTTCCAAATTCTCCTATTTTAAAAAATAAGAAGGTTGTAGTTGTGTTTAAATCATTTAGCATATCCCTAAATTCCCATTGTTCTCCTTTCCACAAGAAAAACAAATCGTCGATGTACCTGTAGTACATCAACACCTTTCCAAAACTAGGATGGAGTTTTAGGAATTTCTGTTCCCATCTAGACATCACTATATTTGCAAATGCTGGGGCCACTCTGGCCCCCATCGCTACTCCAGATGTCTGTTTGTAAAGTACATTATTGAATTTGAAAAAATTATTTTCAAGTACTAATTCCATAAGGGTACACAGTGTGTTTACCCTGTGACCACTCATGTCTGTGTAGTTTACAAGATATTCTCTCATATACTCGATGCCTTCTACCTGATCTATAGAGGTGTAAAGACTTCTGACATCTAATGTAGCAAAATTCACATATTTCTCTAGTGTTTTAGTCCTTCCCAAAATTTCCAAAAGCTGCCAAGAGTCCCTGAGGTAATATTCAGCCTTTTGTGCCACAGGGTTTAATAAACTATCAAGCCAAATGGAAATATTTTCCGTTTTTGAGTTTTTGGCTGATACAATGGGCCTAAAAGATAAATCCTCAAGACCATACTGTAATTTCGGTATACCAAAAAAGTTTGCCATGGTGGGATACTCCACTAAAAGGAAGTCATAATCCACCTTTTCTATTTCTCCCTGGCAAAACATATCAAACAAAAGAACGTCTATTCTTCTGAAACTAATTTTGACAAATTCTGCTGTGACTTTGCAGTAGTTTTTAGTGTCCTTTAACATACCTAGTATTCTTTTGTTGTAATCTATTGTATTCATGACAATGATTTTACCCCCTTTATCTGCTTTCATTATTCTAACTTCGGAGTTTTCTGATAACTCCTTTAACACTTTACTCTCTGTGTCAGTTAGATTATTTTGTTCACTGCTTGTTGTAATATTTTTAAGTTCTTTTTCACATGAATTCAGAAAAACTTGCAGTGTGTTAATCAGGGAGGGGGTTAAAAGTACTAGGCCTCATTGGTAATTTGTTAGTAGAAGTGTTGTAATCAGTGATGTCTTTAAGAATGCATTTTAAATTTAGTTTTCGTAAATACAATCTGAAATCCACCAATAATCTACTAATTTCAACCCTGTTGGAAGGAATAAAAGTGAAACCTTTGTTAAGTACACTATATGCATCTACTGTCAACATCACATTACTTAAATTTATCACATTAACTGTGTAGTCAGTCTCATTGATGAAGGGTGTTACCATCTTCTTTTGTTTTTGCCCTTCATTTTCCCTTTTTGTTGTGTGGTGTTGTACCACTTTGTAGTCCTCTTTCCTTGTATCCTTTGTTGTTGAAAAGGGACCTTAGGTTGACCTGGTTGCTGACTTGCAACCTCAGCATAGCTCGTAGTTGCAGTCCCCAAATTGATGTCCCCATTAGTGTCTTTGGATGTATCCGTTGACACTGATGTACTTTCTTTGGAACTTTTAGACATCAAATTGTGAACATTGTCATTAGTTAATACACCTACATCTTTTCCTGTTCCTTGTGGAGGTCTGTTGGAATTCTCCATCACACCAGAAACACTGTTTAGAGGAACCCGACTTACTATAGGTGCATCCGCAATAGATATATATGCTTCATTTGACCTGTATGTCCTAATGTCCCTCATCAATTTATGTTGTTTTCTTTGTACTATGATGGACCTATAATCTCAATGCTATTATACAGTGTAAAAAGTTCCTGAAAACAGACATTATTTTTGATGGAATCATCTAACTCCTTGATTCCCGTTTTTACTTTGTTGATATCAGTCTCATAATGTTTGACCAGTATGTCCATCATGGCCAAACCTGCATCATTATAAACCTTAATGATCATTCTTGATAACACATCGCCAGGTTCTACACAATTTGGAAACTTGGCGGTCCGCAAACCCTGCGGCACAATGCCTCATTGGATACACTCTGTTAAGTACTGAATCTCTAGTTCGAGTGTAATGTACTTAAAAACTAATCTTTCCAAATCAAAAATCAGTTTTTTACATGTTTTTAAGTCAGTAGCAGTATCATGATACTCACTAGCAGTCCGGTTCGTTGTGTCGCCGTTTATATCCCTAAACGGGTTCTGCAATTCTCTGCAAATATAGCCCCATACGTTGTTACTCGATGGATTGCTGGTGTTTCTATCATGCTCTATTTGATTTGTATGCGCCGCAATGTTTACAACTGGCGCCTCTTTATGACACAAGACGCTCCTACTTGGGTCACTTGTTTTAACCCCTTCATTGGCGTCTCGCTTGTTGTTCTTTTGTAAACATTCATACACTATCTTCGTGATAGTGTGTATTAATGCAGAATCCACGTCCGGAGTGTTGATCCGCTCTTCAGCTCGATCTGCTCCCGGTGTGGAATGTATGGTTAAATCCAATAGACCACATAGAAAAAATGTCATTCATGGGGGATGTCAATAATAAATTAGAGCAAAAGGAGGCACTTTGGCAACTATTGTTAGGGGCAGACCAATATCCAGGCCTCAACGAGGTAATTAATATCAAATGTTTTTTGATATACAGATAAAATTGTCTGAATGTATAGAAGCACATTTATATAGAAATCTATGTAAGGGACAATGTTGTTTATGTATATCATTTGTATCAAAGTTTTCTATAACTGGGTACTTTCAACACAAGTCAGTCTACAATAGTTTATTTAGTTATAGATAAACGTTTTCAAGTTTACAATTTTCATAATAGATAACATTTCAGTAATGTAATGTTATATAATTCATATTGAGTATTCACAATATTAGATTACATGTAGTTTACGTTAGTATGACGTTCATCAGTAAGGTAAAAATGGTTTGAAGTTCCTTTTTACATAAGATAAAGTTTGATACATCAGTCTAATATATTGGGAATGATGAGAACACAATACACAATAATATTTTTAAATATCAAGATGTTTTTTGTACATATTTATATATTATATTGCATCATTTTCATTTTTATTTTTGTATATATATGAAATAATTATGGAGAACTTCATGACATCATATCCTGTTTCAAAGGGTTTATAAGACATGTGCTGGGGAGGGCACATGTTCTTGTTTTTGAAGAAGTTCACGTTTTTAAATAAGTTCACGTTTTTAAATAAAGTGAAAGAAAGCGCTAATTTGTACCAGCCTCTATTGTATCCTTCATCCACTAAGCTGTGTTCAATTTCCAATTTCTAGTTTGCGGCTAGTCCGTTCGTTTTGTTGTTTCAACTAAAATTTGACAGACACATGAACAAAGTGGTTATCAGAACTAATCAAACATTTGGCACATTATATAAAGTAAGAACATGTCTCACACCTAATGCCAAGAACATTTACCTCACCTATTGCAGTCTGTCCACAGCTAATTCATTCCTTTTTCCATTTCTCCTATATCCTGTACATATTACAGGTCTCCTCCCATCCCTTTACCATAAACTACAGTACGCTTACAATACAGCAGCATGATTTGCTACAAGTCACCATTGCTTGACCCAGTTTTTATCACTAAAACATAAAATGTGCACTAGTTAAAATTATCTTACCATGTGGATCAGAAACATTACTGTTACACCAAGTATATATAAAGATCTACTGCTATATTTAAGCATAAAGATTATATCTCCAAATATTTTTATGTTAAGTACACTTACTCTCAACTAGTCAACCTTCAAGAACAGTCATTGTAACAATAAATCACATTATTAGGATAGCAATCAAAGAGCACTCAATTTCAGAGGGAAGTGAAAGATGACTTTAATTAAACTCAGTACATTAAAAAGTGCAAGATTAAAGAAAAGCTACTTATATTTTCACTCAAAAACAAAACTCAAAGAATGAGACCGTATAAAGCAGATTAACAAGAACAGGCCAAAAGAAACTACATAAAATCTCTCTTAAAACAGTTCTTAAAACTGATTCAGAATGAATCTGCAAATACTACAAAAATACTGAGGGAACTAGAAATTTCCTTAGTGTGTCCTAAAGTTTGTGTACTGTAATATGCCATAAAGTAAGTCTGACTTAGATTCTTTAGCTACCTCTAAAGTGTACAAAAAAAGAGAAGACAATAATTCTGTACAGTAGCATAACGTACCAAAGCATGAATATACAGAAAGAGGATACCTTGACTACATATAAATACGATTCCTAATCTGAGCACCAAAGAATAGTTTCATGGTATTTTGCAAAAAACCCACAGGAATGCTGAAACTTGAACATTTCCTTTCTGGATTTTCAAGGCACACATCTTTGCTCTGGAAACTTATCCACCTACAGATCAATGCAGGGAATACACAAAATACATTTCCAACACAGTCATAATTTCAGTAACAACTTACAGCAGCACATAACAATTACTTATTCATTCATTTCCATTTGTTTACAGAGAAATTCTGACCAGGCAAACACACCCGCCCTTCTTCAGCAGAGGTTCTGGGAAAAAAGCTCCACAAAAAAATAAAAGCAGTAATACATATACAATATACAGGATACTCAGTTAACATTTAGTAGCATTACATACAAAATTCCACAAGAGCTTTTTATTTACGTAATACAGAATATACAGAATGCTCAGGTAACATTAGTAGAATTACATACAAAGTGAAGGTAAATAAAGCAGCTAATTATGAAATAAACAATATTTTTTTGCAGGAACAGTCAACATTGGGTACAGTACATTAGTTCAGACATAACTATACACATTTTGTCACAAGAAGCGTAGAGGAAAAATAAGAGAGAAAAGATAGTCACTGACATGCATTTACATATAGGAGAGGTAGTTTTGAAATGATTTAACCTGAGGAATAGCAGGAACATATCCAGAAGTCGAGCAGGAATAGTTTTAATTTATCTTTGAAGATATGTGCGCTGTTGAGGAGTCTGACTGGAAAGGCAAGAGAGTTCCAGGATTCTGAGATACAATTTGAGTAAAGAGCATTTCCTGCTTTGTTGTGAGTTTTGTGAACTGAGAAGAGATGTCTGTCAGCAGAGAAGAGAGCTCTTTTGGAGAAGCAGAGATGAAGTATACTGCTTAGGGAAGGGCATTTTTCAAGCTGAAAGGCTAATCTGTGAGCAAACTGAAGTTGAGTAGGTGAGGCAGCCCAAGTCAATTTAGGTGCCTGACAGCAACACTGTGTGTGGAATATGGCTTGTTGTAAGCAAATTTGGCTATTTAATTATAGCACTGCTCTAGTTTAGCTGCCAGGGTGGACTGGAGGTTGGGGAAGATAGGAGAGGCATACAGAAGTACAGGCATTAGGTAGGTGGCTGCTAATGTTATCTAGCAACATGCTTTCAGTCAGATGTTACTAGGCTCTATATAGCAGACTTAACTTCTGATGTGTTTTAGGATTGCTTTTTGGATGTGGAGACTGAATGTCATGGTGTCATCTACTCCAACTCCAAGTAATTTAATACTGGAATCTACCTCAATATTTGTGTTATCAGCAGAGGTGATATGAAAGCTAGCTTTGCATTCGGTATGAGACTTGGGAGAGAAAAGGAAAAGTTTTGCCTTTTTGAGTTTACACTTCTACAAACTTGCCAGACCTTTTTCCTGTAGACAGAATATTGCGCCTTATGAAAAGTGGTTAGTCAGGTTCACAAGAATCAAACAGTTCCAGCTGCTGTTCGTGTCTGGCCTCTGGGACTTAAGGCAGGCACAATTTATGTGGCTCCTAATATCAAATTTCACATGACAGTATTAGTGGTCCTTAAAAAGTTCACTGGGATCACCTTTTAGTACCACAAATTTCCAAGAAAAGAAAACAGCATCTCAGTTGATAGCTGCACAAGACCAACCTATCTGTGGGCAGACTCTTTCAAAGTCCATCTATGACTTTCAACCCCAGATGCCTCTTCCCTAGGATTAGGGGAGGACTTTCAAGGGAAGATAAAGTCAGATGTCACATAAACGTTTTAGAAATTAGTATGGTCCTCCTTACTTTTCAGGCATTTCTCGACTCCTTTCTCCAAGGTGCTGTTGCCACTCACAAAAGCAATAGAGCTCTGGTATGGTACATCAGCAAGCAGAGATAAGCCACTACTTTCCACATTACTAGGAGGCCATAATTGTTTGGAAATGGACTATGTGTACAAATTGCCCTCTGATTATCAATCACATCTTGGGGGAATTCCGCATTTTTGTGGGTCATCTCAAGCAATGTCTGCAATTGTTGTCTATGCTGTACTGTAGAAGTTGTTCTTTCATGGGGAAGCCTTGCTGTGATGTTTGCATCCCTAACTAATTCCAAATATAGCAACCTTTTCCCTCTTATTCCTCCGTTGTGAGGATGTCCCCATCATATTCTAATCTGCAAGTGGCCTCCAGGATAACTTTATATTTTTCCCCCATTCTTGTGATTCATAGATATCAAAGGTCATATAGTCTTATACCATTTGTCCCTCAGGCTGTTTTTCCTTTTTTCAGGAAGATTATACCAACCAATCCTAGAGTAAATTTCTGAATAACCATCCAGCCCTCCAGGTTGTATTTAAAGGAGGATGGTGAGTCACACACAGCTTAACATGCAAGAAGAGTCTATTCCAGAGGTTTAAGAGGTGCCAAGTTATAAACCTGTTCTCCACCATGTTTATTTAACTGTTGGTGAAGATTTAAGTCCTTGGGAGCCACATAAATTGTGCCTGCATTAAATCCCATGTCAGAACCAAACAGCAGCTGGAACAGTTTTGGCTCTTGTGAACCTGACTAATCATTTTCATAAGGTGCAATATTCTGTCCACAGAAAAAAAAAGGTCTCGCAAGACAGTGAATAGAGTGCACTCAAATAATATGAGCATCTGCAAGGATATCAGCTGAAACTTTGCAGTGCTCACTGTAATTCCAAGAAAATGGGCTAATGTCAGAAGAGACTCTTTTCTCAATTTCAGACTGTTTATTGCTAGGGCAGCTTGGAGTAAGATACCAAAGTATGGAAAAAAACTGGGCATCTTGCTGCATCTGGTTCACTGCAATGATAGACATGCACTTGGTGAACATCCTACGGACTTAAACTGAGCCCAAATGAAAGTATATGGAATTGGCAGTAACTGGTCCCTACTTGGAGATGCAGAAAAATCATGGACTTCTGAGCAATTCTGAAGTGCAGCTAGGAGTCTTACAGGTCCAGTTAGCAAATCCAGTCTTCTATAGATATCCAATAAAGAGTCAACTGCATTGTCACAATGTAAAAGGACTCTATGGAACTATACTGATTTAGCCCATTCAGAGTATTGGCCTTAAGATACTTTTGTTTTCTTTGGCACTAAAAAGATTAAGGTAATTTTGTTTTCTTTGGTACTAATAAGAACCTTAAGTAAAAACCTAGCCCTATTGGGTCTTAGATGGTTCTCATTTGAAGAAGGGTGACCTCTTTTCTTATCGCAGATTACTAATGGATTCAGACATCTGGAAGTGAAAAAGTCTGTGGTATGGTTTAAAAATAAAAAAAAAAAAAAAAAGGTTATGTTCTTACCATAATGTTCCATCTGTGTTGTCGATCTTCATCTATTCTTGACAGTTGGGTTACAGTTCAGATTCTTGGAACCGGCTCGGCCGTTATATAGCTCATGGCAGCCAAAAAACTCTCAAACTAAGAGTCTACCCACAATGCCCCTCTCTACATTACCTCAGATCGAGTTTACAGACTTATAGAAAAAATAGAAGGAAACTAAACTGAATGAAGAAGCCATGTCCACGGTGCATCCTAACAAAAAAACCCAGGACAAAGGTTTACTCTTCCAAGAATCCACAGGAGGGGGAAAGAGGATGGGATGCCAAGAACAGATGAAATTCAATAACACAGATGGAACGTTATGGTAAGAACATAACTTCTCTATCTGATGTTGTCAATTTTCATCTATTCTTGACAGTGGGGACAGAGTCCTCAGCTACTTTAGATCCCAGGTGGCCCTATGGAAGGATATTCCTGAGAACCACAGAACCAAAGGAGGCTCTTCCCCTGGAGTCAAAATCCAATCTGTAATGAGTAATAAAGGTATGTATAGTAGCCCACATTGCTGCTGCTCATATTTCACTCATGAAAGCCTTAGAATGGAATACAGCTGAAGTGGCCATAGATCTGGTGAAATGTGCCTTCGCCAGCGCAGGTAACTGAGACTCAGACCACCTTTGGTAGAAAGGATGTATTGGTTCTGAGTGTAACTCTATCCTTATGGAAAAATTAAGTAAGGGGGTTTGAACACAAGGCATGCAATTCAGACACTCTTCTTGCAGAGGTTATAGCTATGAGAAGTGTTTTCCAAAAAAGAAACTAAGTCACATGTAGTAGCTGGTTCAAAGGGGGTAAATATCAGTGATTGCAGAATAACAGTCAGGTCCCATGGGGTAGAGGATCTTTAAAAGGAGGCTTTAATCAAATAGTTTCCTTGAGGAAGACCTTACATAGTCTATGTGAAATAAAAGGAAGATCTCCGAAGCCATTATGGAAATTAGAGATGGCAGCTAGAAAGACCAACTGTGGAGGCGTAAGATGTTTAGCAAAAAAGGATGGCCAGAAATTCTAAAACTTTTTCAACAGGAGCCGAAAAAAGGGTCTAGACTATTATCGCATGCCCAGACTGAAAATCTCTTCCACTTACTGAGGTACAGTTTCCTGGTGGATGGTTTATGCGATGCCAGCAAAAGTTCATGCTGGAGATGGTATATTATTATGCCTAGTGACTATTGGAATTGGAGGAACCATGCAGTTAGCTTGAAACTTTTGAAGACTGAGATGCACCAGTCCCTGAGCATGGGACAAGTCTGGAACTGGGTCCAGAATCCATGGACGGTGAACTAGATGAGGTCATAGGAAAGGAAACCAAATTTGTCGAGGCCAGTAGGGTGCAATGAGGATCACTTTGCTTCTCAACCTGACTGCTTTCTTGAGAAAGAGTGGGATCAGAGGGAAAGGAGGGAAGGTGAAGAGAAGACTCAGGAGCCAATCAAGGGACTCCCCTGAGGGGGGATTAGGGCAAAGTTAGCTTCTGCACTTGTTGCTTTGGGGTGATGCAAAAAGGTTGCAGCAAGGCTGGCCCCAGCTATGAAAGATCTTCTCCGCTATATCAGGATCAAGAAACCACTTGTGAGGCAGTAGAATGCATCTGCTTAGTTTGTCCGTTATCACGTTTGAACTTCCCATGATGTGCATTGCTACCAGAAAGCGGTTGGAGGCAATGGCCCATTGCCACACTTTGAGGGTTTCTTGACACAGGGGATAGGATTTGGTTCCCCCTTGTTTGTTGATGTACAAGACAATGGACATGTTGTCTGATTGGATTGTAATTGTTCCTTGAGAGAGGACAGATTGGAATGCTTGCAATGCTAATAGCACTAACCTCAACTCCAGGACATTGATATGCAGATTGGCTTCTGTCAGGGACTAAGTGCCTTGGACTGTCTTTCCCAGATAATGCCCCTCTTTCTTGCCCATCACACCTCCAGCATCTGCTGTCCACCTGAAGAAAAATTCTTTGGAGTCTACTTGGGGTAGAAAAATACCTATGTAAACATTTCCCGGCAAAGATCCTAAATCTTCTAGACTTTGTTGCATATTTGGGAAATATACATACTACCCCCCTCCCCCATTGTCTCTTTGTGAATTGTTTATCCAATCTCTCTTCCCAATCCTTTCTAAGCTCCTTTGATTAATTCTTGTAATCATCATGCAGTATTTTATATGCTTTACTAATCATTCCTTTTTAATGGCAATTTCTGTTCTACATTCTATTAAATCTCTACCAGTGCTGGTCTTTCATTTAGGAGCCCCCTATTTCTTTCCCTTTGCCTATATATCAATCCTTGATAGAGAAGGCAATCTCTAACCTGCAGTCCAAATACATTTTTGGCCTCTTCCCATTCTATTACCTTTCCCTTTCTAGTTATTTGCTCCCAATACCTTGGTTCCTTTGCCAGTTTTCTCCAATAAATTCTAGCCTCCTTTTGCCTATTATTTGTATCTCTGACCACAGTCAACCATATCGGCAAAATCTCTTTTCGCCATTCTCATACTGGTTTGGTTCTTAGAATACTCCCTGCTATTTTATGAATATAATACTCTATATGATTTTGGTTGTTCTCCTTAAGAGTCTGCATCCAAAATCCCAATCTCTCCTTACTTCCTGAGCTTCCTCCCTGCGTCTTCATCCCTTTCCACCTTGAATTATAGTTTTCTGCTTGTGCTATGTATAAAAGCCTTAACTGTTGCTCTAAAACACCCCCTCAAATTAGGTAATCCTAGTCCTCCTTGTTCTATTGGTAGAATCAGCTTATCCCACTTAACCCTTGCTGTCATCCCTTCTCAGATAAAATCCTTCAACTCTATATGTCTGACCTGTGTAAAAGACTAAAGGGACTAAAAACATTTTAATGGCTTGTATCTTAGTATTCATATCCAAATAACAAAACTTCCAGTTTCTCAATTTTTGTATTATCTTCTGTTTAGTCTCTTCCCACATATCCTTAGCTGCCACCACCGAGTCATTTCTAATCCATACTCCTAAATACTTCATTTTATCATGTCCGCATAAATATGGATACTGTTGGACCAATTCATGTTTGGGTACATAATTTACCGCTACTG
This sequence comes from Protopterus annectens, assembly GCF_019279795.1. Taxonomy (NCBI): domain Eukaryota; kingdom Metazoa; phylum Chordata; order Ceratodontiformes; family Protopteridae; genus Protopterus; species Protopterus annectens. The sequence continues at coordinate 346,673,415 of NC_056746.1, read as the reverse complement.
CCTTTGTTTTAGCTTCTTTAATTTTGTATCCCGAGAAAATCTGAAATGGTCTTAAAATGTTCCACAATACTACAATGTCCCTTTCTGGTTTTGTAATGTATAAAATAATATCATCTGCAAATAGAGCCAGCTTTTCCTGACTACCATACCAATTATATCCTTGAATTTCTGAGTCCCTTATTTTCTTTGCCATTAATTATAAATAAAATGCAAACAACGAGGAAAGCAGACAACCCTGCCTTGTTCCTCTACTCGAGCAGAAATTATTGGAGAGGACCCCATTCGCACCTCCGATCCCTCATATATTCTTCTAATCAAACTTAGAATTGTATCATGGAAAGCAAATGCTTCTATTGCCCTGTTTATGAAGTCCCAGTCTGCTCTGTCACATGCTTCCTCTGCATCAAGACCCACCAATAAAAGTGGTACTTTCTGCTTCCCTCTGGATCATCAGTGTTCTGTTAATACTGTCAAATGTTTGCCTCCCCCTCCACAAAACCACACTGATCCATATATATCAATTTTGGTGTCACTTTTGCCATTCTTTTATCCATTACAGACAAACACTTTATAATCATGGTTTAGTATTGAAATACGCCTGCATAAAGCTGGATCCGATGGATCTTTACCCTCTTTGGGTATTACCGTTACCACCACCTTCTTCCAGGATGCTGGAACTTCTCCTCCTCTTAAAATACTGTTAAACAAAACCTTCCAGATCTTTATCAGTTTTTTCCCACCTAATTTCCAAACTTTCACAGGAATACAATCTATTCCTGGGGACTTTCCTGTAGAATGGTTATTCATAGCCATTTTTATCTCATCCCTTCCTATCTTAAATATTAGTAATTGAGCCTCATCTTCCTCTAACTTTGGCATATTTAATTCTTCCATAAACATTTCCATTTGTACCTTTTCTTGACTTCCATATTTCTCTGCTTTGTACAAATTTTCATAAAATTTCCGAAATATTTCTTATACTTCTACAGGGTCTCTTGTTATCTTCCTTGTTATAGGCTCCCTAAGCTTGGTGACTGCTCCTTCCACTTTTTGTTGCCTGAGTTGTTGTGCTAAAAGTTTTTGTGCTCTAGAATTATCAAAAAACGGTTTCTTAACAGCAATCTTTCTAAACTCATGCATATTATCAAGTTAATCCCTTATTTTCTGTTTAGCATTCTGCAGTTGCTCCTTTTCTTGTTCTGAGAGATTTCCCCTATTTTGCAATACTATAATATTTGTCAATCCCTCTAAATAATTCTTGTTACTGTTTAGCCATATCTCCCTTTCTTTTATTTCCAACCTAGTTTTAAACTCCACTTTAATTTTATCCCACTCCTTAGCTATGTTTTCAGAAGCCAAATTTGTCTTCTCTAGTAGCTCCTGAATTAATTCCACAACCCATTCCTTAAATTCCTCTCTTTTCAACCGGTAGGTGGGGAAGCACCAGTGTCTCATTTTCATTTCGTTACCTTGTGTTTTTATTTTAGTTATTTCTGATGCATGATCTGAAATAGTTATTGTGTGTGTTTCAAGGGTCTATGTTAAACCATCGAACACTTAAAAAAGCAAATGCTGATTTATCAAACCCATGTACGTGAAAGCTTACAATCTCGAACACTTAGAACAGCGATTTTTTTTCCAAGGGAAAAAAATCACTGTTCCACAAAAAAAAATTTAAACATTACATAAAGTGGGGGGCTTCCCCCCACCCCCTACTTAAATATATCAACTCCAAGATTGCACTACAGTCATGAAAATGGCAAAGTAACGGAAGCGGCCAAGCCATTTCCTTCCCAGGGAAAGAATTTGCTTATATGCCATTTCGCTATTTTGCCTTTTCGTGTTTTCAAGTTTGATCAAGATGCATTCAAAAGAATGTGTCTTCGATAAAATAGGAACCTGCATTTCAAGACCTTCAATTAAATGCACATGTTCTGTGAGATATAAAATCTATCTAGCCTAGCCCAGTTTTTGTATCTCGGTGAGTGATATGTAAATTCACTCCAAACTCCTAGTACTTAATTCACATCTTCCATGCCAAACATTCCTTGTTATATTATCCCTTCTAGACCCACCAGACACATCTCCATTGTTGCAAACCAAATTCCAGTCTCCACCTATAAGTAATATTCCTTGCTGAAAGCGGATTATTTCTCCCAAAATTTAAGCTCCATTATAACAGTTTTAGGGGGGATGTAAATGCATGCCAGTGTAATCCTCCTCCCTACCCAGTAGCCCCTTAGCACTATGCATCTTCTATTATCATCTTTTTTCTCTTTTCTATCACTACTGGAGCTCCTTTTGCAATTAAAATTTAAGTACTCCTCTTTTCCTTTGCCCCAAATATTCCGCTGAATAATCATCCTGAAAACCTTTCTTTATCAAATTCACATGTTCAGTTCTTTCCAGGTGCGTCTCCTGTAGCATAGCTATTTGCACTTTACATTTTTTAATATAGTTCACTACCTCTTTCTTTTTTATATTTTATTTGTAAGACCATTTAGATTGAAAGACATTACAGAAAGCATAATTTTCTTATATAGTTATTACTACCACCTTTTATATATAACTGCTGCTTTGCTAAATGTCTAGTTTCAACTTTGTTACATGTATACACCTTCCGAGAACTTGGTCTTTTATACAGCTGTTTCTTGTCATATCCATTTGTGCCTGTGTTACATCTTACATAATTTTGTTTTTTTTTTTTTTGAAAGCCCTCAAACAGAACAACCAACCCCCCTAAAAAAAACCCTTCTCAACCCTATGAACTTTACAATAAAACACAAAACTATGTACATCTTCAAATATTGACGTCTTTACTTCCTAATAATAACATAAGTTCTAAGATAGCTATACCGACGGGCTAACATTAACCAAAAATGTTAGTCATGCTAAGACGCATGGTACAGCCTGTACTATTAGTAAATGCTACTTCATTTTTTTATATCTATACAACTCTCCCAGGTGAGAAAACACTTGAATGCTTTCAGTAAACACTTTCTCCAAGCCATTTTTCTTTATCAAATTAACTTCTAGTGACGTGCAAACCAGACACTGAACTGCTAAGGGTATTTAATATTCTTTTCCATTTACATGCTTTGCAATAAACGTGTTATTGGATAACGCTTATGGTTTTTACCCAGTCATTTCCCTATGCAAGGATGGGAAAAAGCACACTGATTTTTATTTTGTCATATTCTATTAACCATACTCTTGTGCTCTTCCCCCATCTCCTCCCCTCCTCTTTCTTTTTTCATTGCAGTATCTACATTTTTCAAAACTGGACAAAGAAAAACAAAGAAGAAGGGTGAACAAGAAAAAAACAAAAGCACCTGTTTATATTGGTATCCCCAATGCATTTAAAAAAACCTGAGAGAAGTTAACTTCAAGTCTAACTGGTTTTGTATTATCTTTAAAGCTGTCACAGCTGGGAAACCCCCCTGACTGTTTTCAGGGAACATTATGTCCTAACCCGTTTCTCTGTTCTTTTTTTTTCTTTTCCCTCAGCCAATCACCTTCCATCAGACTGTCTCCAGTATATCTTTACCAGACTGTCTCCAGGGATTGGGAGGGTGGCTTAATGGTTAAGGTGTTTGCCTTACAAACACAAGGTGCAGGGTTTGAGTCTCACAAGGGATAATTGGCTAGGCTTAAAATTGCTCGCAAGGGCAGTTAGCTTAGTACTAACCTATGAACCTATGAGACATGCTGCAGAAATGCTACTTAATATAGATCGCTGGAAGGGCTCGAAAAACAACCTTATAATATCCAACATTCTTTTTTCATTTACTTGCTCTCTGTTTTAAAACAAAGGTCCTTAATCAGTCATCTTCCCATGCAAGAATGAAAAAGAAGCACATCAATTTGAACTTTGTCATGCCGCCTTAACCAGCCCCCCCCCCTTTTTTTGGTAATCATTACATTGTCTATGTTTCTCAAAACTGCACAAGAAGAAAAACAGAAGAGGGGAGAAAATAAAAATATCTGTTTACAATCCCCATTGTACCCAAAATAGCATGCAAAGAAAACCATGCAACATAGATACAATACTATTAAGAAAATAAGGTGTTTTCTTTGCTTACAGTTAACATTCTCCCCTCTCTTCCCCTCCACAAAGCATTTTTCCGAACATTAATGACATGAAGTAGGGCATATACTTGAGTCCCCCACTCAGCAAACAAATTTTGAAGAAGTCCAGTGTTTCCAGATTTTCTTGTGCTATCATATTTCACAAATATAAATAATGCTTTTAATCCCACACTAAATTACTGATTATATTGCTGTTCCTATCCATTACCCAGATCTTGTCTCTGCTTCATTTCCAATGTACTCTCGATTCTTATGGTCAACTCTTGTGCTCCTGTCCTTCTCTCCAACATTTTCCGTTGCAATACTGGAAAAGGTTTCACATGTGCAGTTTCTCTGTGGTCTTTATTACCAGATGAGCGAGAAGCCAAATCTCCTTCTGTTTCACAGGTTAGTTTTTGTTGGACAAACTTCTGTATTTCCTCCTTAGCATGCACTTCATCAAAAAATGATTTTGTCCCTCCAGGGAAGAATACCTTGAAGAGTTCCGGATATAGCAGTTTGAATTTCACACCTGCATCTCGGCATTCTCTGAATACAGAGATGAATTTACTTCTCTTTTGCCTGGTGCACAATGAGTAATCATTCTCCACAAACACTCTGCTGTCACCTTTTAGTATTTTATCCTTCTGCCACAGTTTTGACATAATCAATTCTTTCTGCTGGTAGGATTGCATCCTCACTATTAAAGGTCTAGGTTGCTTTCTTATCGCTAGATTTGGAGCATACACCCAATGTGCCCGTTCAACTAATAAATCCTGCTCTGGAATACCAGTCCAGCTGCTTATTTGTGCTTTCATGAATTGAATGCAGTCTGTTCCTTCCAGCTTCTCTGGTACAGCTGAAAATCTCAGGTTTTCCCTACTTGCTCTGTCCTCTAATTCTATTATTTTTTGAAACATCTCTTCCTGAGTAGTCTCATATTCAGCCAGTCTTTTCTTCATTTCGACCTCTGACTTTTGCAGCTTTATCATCTCATCTGAATATCTGTTTAAAGCTTCTTCCGTTTGTCCCAGCCTTTTGTTGTTTGTGTTAATATACTCTATCAGTGTTTTGTTTATTTTAACCAGGTCTGTACGCAGCTGTCTTATATCATCCTGTAGGTTTACTGGAGGTCATGTATGAAGGTTGCATTACTTTTTGCTGAGCAGCTGAAAAACTCTCCCTAGTCAGAGTTTCTTTCACAGTTTTGTAGTTGAATTTTTCCAGGTCTTCTGTATTTCTTTATTCTTGGCATCCAGGCAGTGTACTTACTAGCCAGTTACTGAAATGCACCCATAAACACAAGTCTACTGGCCTTCTCTGCTAAGTTTCTGATTTCACACTGGGAGCTAGGAATAAAACACTTATTAGCAGAGGTACATTTAATTGCAATAGTTATGGCATTGTATATTTAGCAACATGCAATTTTTGCACCTCGTTTTATGTGGGAAAAACAGAAAGGAAATTGAGATGTCGCATTTATGAACATTTGTATGAAATCAAAAAACAGAATATGAAGAATGCATTGTTTAGACATCAAATTTCTTGCCCACAAGCAGATTTTTCTTTCTTTGTGTTGGACTCTGTACTCAAGGATATAAGGGGTGGATTATGGGAAGATAAATTGGAATATAAATAGTTATACTGGCAAATAGTATTAGATTGTAATAAATTTCCAGGTTTAAATGACTATTTGTCTATTAAGCCAGTGTTAAAACTTAGATAAGCAAAATTGTAAGATTTTTGTATTTACACAATGAAGCCACTAGATGTCAACATTTTCCATATATTGCATATAATATACACCTTGCATTCAAAACAGGTTAATAGTTTTAAATATGAGTGTTTTTAATCTGGTAATATATACTATTAAAAATGTTTTTTAAATTAGGTATGTTTATTTTACCCAATTTAGTAATATAAACACTTGTTTAATTATTTTTAAGGCTGTTTGTATGAGTTTTTTAAACATTGCTTGCTAGGTTTAAATTATTTTTACTAATTGACATTATTCTTACTAATTGACAATCAATTGCATTGCTTTGTTAATTGGATAGGGTATATAACCAGTTAGGATGTTAATTAAGTGTTTTATGCGTATTCTGATGAAGATTGTTGATCAAAAACGTATCTTGGATTTCCAGCGTTATTTTTCATTGTAATTTAATAAACGGAGTTCTGGTGGAGTGCGAGTTTCCTTTGTGGTGTCCTTGGCAAAATTCAGCAGTTGTTACTAGTTTAATTCATTTTGCCTACATCTCCTTGTGGTTCTTCTCACACTGGGAGAGCTAAAAACAAGCTGTTACTTAGTGTGCAGCCATCTTGGAACTCCGCACAAAAAAGAACCTTGAGTAAAATCCGGATCCTATCTGGTCTGGTGGGACTTCTTGGATGACTTTTTTCTAGCAGCTTTTGTATTTCATAGGCTGCTTGGTCCCTTTGAGTGGGTGGAAGATAGGGGAGTCTTGTTTGATTTCCTGGATAAAGGATGAAGGGAATAAGGAACCTCTGGTAATAATTCTCAGCACCCAGGCATCTATGGTTATTTGTCACCAGGCTGTTGGTTGCAAAGAAAATCTTCCCCTGACTGATTCCAGAAGTAAACAATTGTTCCTGCTTTCAGGAGAGCCGATAGGGATGGCCAGAGAATGAATCTCCGGAGTCCTCATTCTGCTGGCCACCCCTGCCTCTAGGATGGCTTCTTCCATTAGAGCTCCCCCTCGGCCCAGAGGGGAGTCGCCACCACGTGTGTCCTAGAAAGGATTCTGGGACTTTTTGAACCACATCTTCCCACTCCTCTGATTCCTAGAATAGGATCATTGGGGAGCAGAAAAACATATGCCCACTGCAGACAGTGTCTTTCCATCTTTCTCACACCTGGCTAGAGTTTCTTTGACTTTGGGCTGAACAAAGAAGATTTGTCAAAATGCGGACTGACGAAGAAGACTTGAATGGCTCCGCAAACTCAAACAGGTACATCCAAGGGTGTCATCGAATTGCAACACCTGAACTGGCTGACCTGGTCGTCCGTTTGGCTGCATATGCAATGTGCTTCATGGACAAACTAGAACTAGACTCCAGGGTAGCTAACTGGGAGGCCACTTTTTTCTGGACCCTCTCAGATACAGCTCCTGCTTGGGTATCTGAAAGCTCCTTGATCAGATCTCTCTGGAGCCTAGTGAAATGTGCCATAAAATTCAAATACCTAAGTGGTCCTCAGCAGTAGAGACCATTTTATCTGGTCTCCAGGGGATTGGCTCTATTGAATCAGGGGCCTTCCAAGCCTGCTGAGCAATCAACTTAACGAGATTGTCAGTGGGAGGAGTCCCCCAAGAGTCCCCCAAGAAGTAGATGGGTGAGCTCCTAAGGCTTGCAAGTACACAGACTTCTCATAGGTAGGGTCTTTGGGCTTCCAGTTACCCCGCTGTTTAAGGAGCTCTAGAATGTCTCCAAAAGAGATGTCTTCCAGGGTTGACTGGGGAGAATCCTCCCCCATCATCAAAATCCGAGTCCTATGTGATGGACTTTTCAGAGGAGTCCAGGTGTTTCCTCTTACACAGCTTCTACCGAGGAGGCTCTTTAGTGGGAATATCTGAAGAGGACTCAGAAGAGGGATGATCCTTAGATGGAATCTCTTGCATCCTTGGAGCTCTCTGTCTGGACACAGAGGTTGGTGGAAGCTCTGGATAAGCAGGGTCATGGGGTGAGACTCCAGTAATACAGCAGCCACCTGGGAACCTGCGGAGGCCAAAGCCCTTTCCATAGCCTGAAAGGCAGGCCCCACTGAGGAGGGATGGGAGCTCAGCACTGAGACAGACAAACTCAGAACCAGGGTCACACCCCACCTCGAGAGAACCACCTCCAAAGCCAGAGCCAAGGAAAGACACTCAGCTGTTGTCGTTCAAATAGGTAAGGACAACTCTGAATAAAAAGAGGAGTCGACTCAAACCCCAGGACCTGATGGCAGAGACTTGATCCTGGGGACCCATCGATTCCAAAGGCACAGAGGGAGTCCGAGCCCAGCCCGGAACTGAAGACAAGGACGTTGTCGGTGCCACGACCATAGGAATCTGTCTGATCAGAGCTGACAACTCTAATGCCTGTAGGGAGGCCAGAGGAGGAATATATTTTGGAGCACTGAGAGAATATTCCCTTGAAATCCAAAGAAACAAGAACAGCACTTAGGTAAACCAGGCAGGATACAAAATGCAAAACAGAAGTAAAAAAATCCAAAGCCTGGAAATGTTGAGGTAAAATGCAGTGTTTATTCCAAACAGGAAAGCTTTTGCTACTGCTATTTGTTTACTAGAGAAGCAAATTATGTTTATAGGTTGGTATTAGGCTATCGGCCCTAGGGCCTATACAAGCTGAGCCATAACAATTCCCTGGCTATTTCTTCCCACAATATTTACTTCCCTTGAATTTGAATATTACATAACCAGTCTTCAGAAAGAAAGACTGACATAAATACACACAAACTGTGACACAAATGTGCATAAATACACCAGCAGAATGTAAAGCTGTACCAGTATATATCACTGAGATAGCCACCTAATCAGAAAAGTAAAATTTGGGGTATCTTGATTCTATACTTTCAGACACCTCCACGGTCTATGCAGTCCCCCCCCATAACAACACCTCTTCTCAAATCTCATGTCTCTTCATTTCAACAGTATTCTAATATGTTCTGTTTAACAGATGTTAAAACAAGCCGGTTTCCAAAAATTACAATGCAAAAATTCAAAACAAAACAAAATGACAAAGCAAGATTTCCAGTAATGTAAATAAATGCATGTAAACAACTTGTGTGCATGGTTTTCATTTTCTGAAAAGTATTATAGATGTGAGTAGCTGCTGTTTGCTTAAACTTCACCCTATTTTTGACTTGTGGTGGAGGGCTTTTGGGGATATTTACGTTGGTTCTCTTCAGCATCTGGTAACTGCTTTAAACCGTACTTTGGCCTCCTTAACATAGAAAAGTGCCCATTTTCTACCGGCATAAAAAAAAATAAACTACAGCACAATGCAAACCTACCTTAAAACTCAAAAATGTGTAGTTATGTATATATGTTCCTCTGTAATTAATAATTAAAATGTGAAACCCTCTTCTGACTTGCAATATTGTATCTTTTTTCCATTCTTACATTTTCCTTCAAAGTATAATGTAAAACCCAAAATAAAATAATTTTCCTTTTAATATTGTTTGAATAATACCATCATAGTTATTTTCAACTATCTGGCTAGTATTTTTTAATTTTTCCCTTCTTGTGTTATCTTCACTACGTCTTCAAGATTATCTCTATTTAACATACTGTTATGAATAACAATCATATGTTACTACCTGCTATACTTTTAATTGTATGTCTAAACCATTATGTTCATGTAAATATCTTATGTATAGTATATTATTTGCTATATTGTTGCAATATATAGTTTTATTAAATAAACCATATTAATACCAATGTTTTATCTTTATTTTATGTTTTAACTTTCCTGTTAAATGTACAATAATGATCCACATGTTTTATGACCACAGCTTTCATAATATAGTGGCAGCATATGCTTTTTGAGGATTCAAAACAGCAAGCTTGTATGCAGAAGAGAAAATGGTAGCATACTTATACATTACATATGTTTTTATTTAATAAACTATAATACCTATGGTTTATCAGCACAGTTTTGTGTTATGTGTTTCCTATTACATAGTGATCCTCATGTTTTCTGATCACATTTTGAAATAATATAGTAGCATATATAGTGTCTAATAGGCCGGCCGTGTCTCTAGCACAAGAAATACCCTGCTATCTACACCACCTAGCAGATGGATCACAAGGTGGAAGGGTGCAAAGCTTTGTAGGACCACCTCTGTAGTGGTCAGGGTTTATTATAACCTAGATATGAGATCTGAAGAGATGGCAGCCTTCTGTTACAACTGTTCCACATTTGGCTCTCAGGACGTGTGTGTATTAAATTTATTTGTTGCTCCTTTTCTTTGTTTACCTCTAAAGCAGCTTAATATGTTTTAGAACAAAAAACTCTTTGCATCACTTAAAATTCTGATTTGGACTTGTGTTTTTTTTATTAGCCAACTGATTTAGGACACACTAAGATGAGACTTGCAATGTCCTTTTTTTAATTGAGTCTACTTTCGCCTCCCACCTTCTGACTTATGGAAGCCTTTCTTTGCAAGGAAATTGCAGGCTACCTGTAAGTCCCAGCTACTTTATTGGTGTATTTATCTGTTCCTAATAAAGTTTCAGTAAAGGGTGTGCTTATTCCTTTAGTTCTACTCCCACTGAATTGGTAGTATTTATGTAACAGGCACATGATTACACACTATTGTTGCCATCTCTAGACAGGAACATTACTAAGAACTGCAATCTGAGCACAACACAGTAGCTGTGTGATGTTCATCATATGGATCTCTTAAGCAGTAGTCATAAACCTACAGAGCTCTGCATCCTTCCACCTTCAGATGCCAACGCATTTTAAGCTGTTTCTTGCCGCAGTGTAGTTTGTGTCTTGCATGTAAAGCATCATCAGTCCAGCAGTTTGACTTGTTTTCCTAGGGCTGGCAAGTAAGTGCCCTATTTTGAAAATTGTTTTTTTTCCCTTTCCTTATTGTGATACTTGTCCTATTTTAGTTGTGGGTTAGGGTCAGATGCCTTGCATGTATTTAGGGTATGGTCACCCTGCAAAAGACTAACCAATATTTTTGTAGAAGGCATATATCCCATAAAGACTTTTACTCTGATTGTACTTTTGTTGGGTCCCATTCACAACATTGCCTCCTATGATAATTTTAGCAAATGCCCATATGGTAATGAGCATACCTCTAAACTGTCCAGACTTTTGCCTCATATTTTTGACCTATTCCTCATACAATTTGTGGTTTTCTTGGCAAATCACTGAGGATTGAAATAACTAAATGTCATACATTTGAGTTTATCTTCATGCCCTTCAGAAAATGTCTGCTAAGAAAATGGTGTTATTTTATCAACTTTCTAAGTCTACAAGAGCAATATTTATAATCTGTCCTTTTGCCACCCCCACTCCACTGTTTCAGGCTTTTTCCAGCGTTCTTGTACTAAAAGATTGAGAAGTATGGAGGCATGTATGTAATGCACTTCTTGCTGATTATTTGGTGCATTTTAAGGGGGTATAGGGGTTTTGCATTCCTGAGTGTGTCCTCTTTTGTATAAGATGCCTAGTAACTATGAACTTGTTGTCAGTTTCTCAGTTATTCCCTATTGCAATATTACCAGCTTACCATTTTTTTTTGTGTAACGTAGGAAAGTAATTCATGGGCAGCAGGCAGTGAATTTGGTAGATGAAACACTGAAATGTGAAATTGTTTGCCAGTAACAGTCTGTTCATTATTAAAAAAAATCTCTTTAATGTAGAATTATTCGGATGAACTTTACTTCTGCAGAGATTGTGCTTATTGACTTGTGGATTGTAATGACAGAACTTTGAGTGGCCTTTTATAGGTTCATAGATTAGTACTAAGCTAACTGCCCTTGTGAGCCATTTTAAGCCTAGCCAATTATCCCTTGTAAGACTCAAACCCTGCACCTTGTGTTTGTAAGGCAAACACCATAACCATTAGGCCACACTCCCATCCCCTCTTTATGGTTAAAATGTTCTGAAATGGGCAGGTTTGTCATTACTGGGTCATGCATTTTGTTTCATTGCTTACTGGAAAAATGTTCAAAACTACAAATTTTAAAAAAACACACTAACAAGTGGTGCTTTATTATACAAGGAATGTAATTTAATACAATCAGGAAGGTGAATCAAAGAACACATACATGTATGCATGGCCCTAAAAATGTGTGCAAGGAGGCCGTTTTGAAAATAGCCCAAAAGTAAACTTAAGCCTCCAATGGCCAGATGCATTTTTTATGAATGTGGATTTTCATGCCATTTCAATGGCAGAGAAATTTATTGCTCATGCTAACTCTGTTTTCGTTGTGAGACTGTATTGTTTATCAAATGTCTGTCTGTGTTTGTGCTATTCAAGCTTAAGCTACTGTACATATGGAGGAGGGAGGTTGCTATTCTACTTTCACTGAGCTGTAAGGTTCACTCGCATGCCCCAAAGTAAATTAAAATGTTTAGATTAACTTAAGCAACTCTTTGAAACAAGGCATGTGAGCTTCTATTTTCTGAGGATGTGACTTTTATTCTAAAATATATGTGAAGGGGCAACTGATAAAGCAGGTTTATTAAAGGAAAATTCCACTGTCCTTCACTTTCAGTTTAACTAATTACAAGGTATATTTTCTTCGTATGCATTTAAATGAAGGAAATGGCTGGAGTGGCTTTCCTGGAGAGTGACCGACCTGTGGGTGTGGCTTATAGGGGTGTTTCATGAGCACGGTATGGGTGGAGCTTAAGGGGCACCAGAGCACTACTTCGCCTAGGGCACCAGTTCAGCTAAGGCTGGCCCTGCAATCACTCTAAAGTTATGTGTGTGTGTGTACTTCCTTTCTCCCTGATATGCTTACCCAGAGCATTAGTAGCTACCTCTCTACGTATTTCAGATTTGTGCTCAGTAGTTCTGTCCTTCAACTTTCTTGTGCATTTCCATATGTAGAATGCTTTACACACCTCACAGCATGCCATGTGCATGATGGCAGCGGTATTACAAGTTGCAAAACACCTGAGAGTACATTTCTGATTAGTGTTAGGATGTATAAATTCACAACTTGTGTTTATATCATCACAGCATATGCAACTTTAACAAAGAAGTGTACCCTGTTTTCTACTTATGTTCAACTTTTTATTATTTTTAAAGTCCCTATAACATAATCTTTGTTTCAAATTCAGATAGATATGATATGAGAACATGGGGGCCTCCCCAACTACTCTGATTATCTTAGGCATATTTTTAAGAATACCCAATTATTTCTAATACTGTTCTTAACACCCTCTGATCTAAGGTTATATGTCGTGACATAACATATATTATTTTTAATAGAATTATGACGAGAATTAACATGGCTAGTATTACTAGAAAAGTGGGGTCTCGCTTTGCCTGTTCTTTCCATAATAATGCCATCTGCCATATGTCTTAATAATGAGTTATTCTAACCACAGTGCAGTTCCAATTTAAAGATGGCCTCATTCATGTTAATTTGACTGGCTCTTAACATTTGTCCTTCGACTACACCCTTAAAAGTGTGTGTGGCATGCATACTATTTCTGTGGACATATTGAATGGAGTGTATCTCTTTTCTATGTATCAAAGTATTAACACCTCCACTACATTTATTTAGACTAACATCCAGATAGTCGATGGTATCCACAGAAAACTGAGCTGTACATTTCAAGAAGTTAGTGATTCTATTTAAATATTCTATATATACTTCAAGTTCAGCATCATTACCAGCCCACAGGAAAAATATGACATCCACGAATCATTTAAAAAACATTTTGTCATAAAAAGGATGTAGTTCACTATAAACAAATTGCTCTTCCCAGCACGAAACACCAATATTGGCATATGTATTTGCCACTACCCCATTTTTCTGTATGTACAGTGGATATAAAAAGTTTACACAGCCCTGTTAAAATGCCAGGTTTTTGTGATATAAAAAAAATGAGACCACAATAAATCATTTCAAAACTTTTCCCACCTTTAATGTGACCTATAACCTATACAATTCGATTGAAAAACACACAAATCTGGTAGTGGAAAAAATATAAAACATAAACATACAATAAGCTGGTTGCAAAGTGTGCACACCCTTAAACTAATACTTTGTTGAAACACCTTTTGATTTAATTACAGCGTTCAGTCTTCTTTGGTAGGAGTCTATCAGCATGGCACATCTTGACCTGGCGATATTTGCCTACTCTTCTTTGCGAAAGTGGTCCAAATCTGTCAGACTGTGAAGGTGACTCGCGTTTATATTACGCCGTCGAAAACTCAAACTGTCGACAGCGTAATAATCGAAACGAAAATGTCGAAACCCCCCCAACATCGAACATACACAGAAAAAAAAAACACCCAAACACAACACAAATTGCTCTATGCATGGGGGCAAGCCCCCCCCCTGCATCCCTCATACCTCCCAGCTACTTAAATATACTACATTGCAGTAAACGGAAATCTCCCCTTATGGAGATTTCCATTTACATACACGATGACTTTCTCTTTTGACATTTTGGTGCCGACAATATCAGCTTCGATATTGTCGGCCTTCGACAGGGTGAAGTAGACCCGGCATCTCTTTTGCAGAGTCCTCTTCAGATCACCCCACAGATTTTCTATTGGATTTAGGTCTGGGCTTTGGCTGGGCCATTCCACAACTTTAATTTTTCCAAAATCCAAAACAGTGAAATCCTGCACCAAGGTCACTCCGCCAGTAGAACACAAGATAAATCCAATAAAAATGGCAGAAGACTCCACAACAAAATGGTCTGATGAAGGGCAAGTTTGCCTGAAAATGCTCACTGTGCACGTATTTTAATAAAATCTTGCTTTTGTAAGTTTTGCTTTGCTTGCTTTTTGTTGTGGAGTCTTCTGCCATTTTTATTGCATTAAACTTTAATTTTCTTCTGGTGAAGCCATTCTTTTGATTTGGATGTATGCTTGGGGGTCATTGTTGTGTTGAAAGGTGAAATTCCTCTTCATCTTCAACTTTCTAGTAGACACCTAAAGGTTTTGGGCCAAAAGTGACTGGTATTTGGAACTGTTCATAATTCCCTCCACCTTGACTAAAGCCCCAGTTCCAGCTGAAGAAAAGCAACCCCAAAGCATGATACTGCCACCACCATGCCTCACCGTGGGGATGGTGTTCTTTTGGTGATGCGAAATGTTGTTTTTGTGCCAAACGTACCTTTTGGAATTGTGGCCAAAAAGTTCAACCTTGGTCTTATCAGACCATAATACATTTTCCCACATGCTTTTGGGAGACTTGATGTATTGTTTTGCAAATTTTAGCTGGGTCTGGATGTTTTTCTGTGTAAGAAAAGGCTTCCATCTTGCAACCCATAGCCCAGACATATGGAGAATACGGGAGATTGTTGTTACATGTGGTACACAACCAGTACTTGCCAGAAATTCCTGCAGCTCCTTCATTGTTGCTGTAGGTCTCTTGGCACCCTCCCTGGCCAGTTTTCATCTCGTCTTTTATCAATTATTGAGGGACATCCAGTTCTTTGCAACATCACTGTTGTCCCATATTTTTTCCACTTTTTGATGACTTGTCTTCACTGTGTTCCATGATATATCCAATGCTGTGGAAATTTGTTTGTACCCTTCTCCTGACTGATACCTTTCAACAATGAGGTCCCTTTGATGTTTTGTAAGCTCTCTGTGAACCATGGCTTTTGCTGTAGCAGGCAACTGAGTAAATGTCAGAAAAATCCTACTAGGTCAGCTGAACTTTATTTGGGGTTAATCAGAGTCTCTTTAATTGATGGCAAGTTTGTACCCAAGAAGACTGAATGCTGTAATTAAATCAAAAGATGCTTCAACAAAGTATTAGTTTAAGGGTGTGCACATTTGTGAACAGCTTATTGTACATTTTTTATTTTTTATATTTTTTCCCCTAACAGATTTGTTTGTTTTTCAATTGAACTGTACAGGTTATAGGTTACATTAAAGGTGGGAAAAGTTTTGAAATTATGTATTGCGGTCTCATTTTTTTATTTACAAAAACCTGGCATTTTAACAGGAGTGTTTAAACTTTTTATATCCACTGTATGTGCATTCGTTAAACATAAACATATTATTAGTCAACACCACTTCTGTCAATTCACAAATTGTTTCTACTTCCCTACCAGCCATGCCACATGTTCTACTTAGAAAGTCACATAGTGTTTCTAAACCATATTGTAAAGGTATCACAGTAAATAATTAATGTCAATTGTTACAAATAAAAATTCAACATCCTGATGTTTATTAAACCAGCAATATAACTGTTGCAAATATCAAATCTTTCGTATCTTTAATAAAACGTTTAACTTTATATAAATATTTGCTTAAAGTAACCTGTAAATAGTGAGGAAATAGGTACAGTGACCAAGCTAGAACCAGACACAATATGACGCATGGGTTGATGAGTTAAACTTTTATGAATTTTTGTGAGACCATAGAAAACAGGTGTAGTAGGGCATGGAACTGTAAAATAATTAAACAATTCAGTGCTGATCACGTTATTAAGTTGCAGCTCAAAAATACACATATTAACTTTGCTTACACACTTAGATACTTCTGCTGGGGGGACTTCAGCAAAACTATCAAAGTCACTCAGAAATTCAAGCATAAGCATGTTATACACATCTCTATCAAAAGTAACAATTGCACCACCTTTGTCCACCTGTTTAATAATAATATTATTGTTGTTTTGTAATTTCTCAAGAGCTTGAAACTCAGACAAGGACAGGTTGCATTTCTTTTTTCAGGCTTCATATAATAGTTACGTATGTCCCTTTTACATGCTCCCATAAATGCATTTAAAATGAGACAATTCACTGGTTTAAACATACTAGGTTTTTTACATACCTGTATAGATGTATCAGGTGTATCTTTAAATGTAAATTTCAGACTCACATTCCTTATAAACAATTTAAGATCAGTCAGTGCTGTTACAACGCTGCCCACATTAGATGGAATGAAACATATACCTTTATTCAAAAGCTTTAACGCAGCCTCAGTTAATTGAAGGGAAGATAGGTTAACAAAAGAAAATTCACTCAGTTCTTGTTGCTGCGAGTCCTGCGGTGAGTCTACGGTCCTCAGCTTCTCCACCTGTTGGACTGCTGACCTCGAGTCTGCTTCCTGCCCATCAAATTGTCCCTTTCCTCTCGGTTCTTTGATGTATTCCATACTGCTTGTTCCACTTTCTCTCATAATGTAATGGTAATTTGAGTCTTCCCCTGCTGAAAATCCAGATTCTGCATGGTTGTATCATTTGCATTGGTGGGGGGTGTGGACCTCACATAAGTATTTACTTCTGGTAGTAAATGTGTAACACTGCTTGAGTCTACAGGTTGCAAATTCCTATTAGTTGAATTTAAGTTAACATTATGCCCACTGACAAGTTCATTGGGAGAAAATTCATCTAGTGAGTCCATGGTCTGTTTTATCCTTTGCTGTTTATTATTATACCCACCTTCCCGTGTAAAAGGCATAGAGCGTTCCCTAGGCCAAGAAAAAGTGTGCCTATTTTTAAAATCTCCAATGTCTCGGTTCAATTTGCATTTCTTAGTGGCAATCAGCTTTTGTTCAAATATTAAGTTCTCAATCATTTTGTTATAAAACAGTGAACCCTCATTTGTTAAAGGTGTTTCAACCAGTTCATTCTCAATCTGAATAATCTCCTGTTGTAAGTCACATTCAATTTTGTAAAAACATTCATTAATCTCATATAATCAGCCCCAATTCTCAAATTAAGCTCCTGCCACTTTTTGAGTAACTCAGGATATGTATTATGGTATTAGGGCATTTTTAAAACCTTCAGACCATGAGGAACATCACCACATTCTAAATATGTTAAAAAATTAAAGCAGTGCCACTGTAATCTTTTAAATGGCTGTACCTTATGTTCCAAGAGAGTTATTTTTTCTTTTAAGCCAACAGCAGCCTCATCCACATCAGATGTCAAGACTTATCTTGGTTCCCCCAAACAGGATAGCACTAGGGTATATTAAATTAGCAGCATTTGGTTCACAGAATAACCACTATTATTCACCATAGACTGTGTCATGTTCAAAGATAAAACTGCCTCAATGCCTGTGGCTGTTCCAAAGCAAAGCAACCAAAAATCCAAAGAAACAAGAACAGCACTTACATAAACCAGAAAGGATATAAAATGCAAAACAGTAGCTATAAATCCAATGCCTGGAAATGTTGATGTAAAATGCAGCGTTTATTCCAAACAGGAAACAAAAACACAAAAAGCTTTTGGGGTTAACACTTCATCAGTGTGTAAAAAAAAAAAATCAAATGTCTTTATTTAAATAGTAAATTCAAACCATAAAGCTACTCCCCTGCTCCAGGTGGGGGAGGGGGCTGAGAAGATGGGGGAAGACCCCTAGCTGTCAGAAGATGACACACCAATCTCACTATGTCTACTTCAGAAAGACTCCAGGAGGAGCAAACAGACAGTCCAGAGGGAGAGTCTGGCCTTTCTATAAATGGGATAGGGAGTTGACCCAGAAAGATGACAACAGATAGGGAATATCTCATCCTGGGTGTGTAGAAAGTTTGTCTTTGGCACCAAAGTGAAAGGTGCAACCTGCAGAGCAGTAGGAGATGTCGGCACCGATGTGGAAACTATGGAAGAAGGTGGCAAAGTCAGTGTCGTTATCGGTGCCAGTGCTGTAGCCAGTGTCAATGAAACCAAAGTAGGGGTTGGTGCCAAGGAATCAGTCTGTTCTGTGAGTTTTGGAACCTTTAGTTTTGGTTCCGAAGAGGAACCAACAGATGGATACTTATGTTTTCCAGATGTCAGTGCCAATGGAAACAGCACCAAATGATTGGCTTTGGAACCAGAGGCCTGAAGTGGCTTATCAGCCTTGGACAAAGCTTCTTCAAAGGGGGCTTTTAGATGCCCTTTAAGTATGAGTTTATTACGACATTCTACTAGGGCCCTAGAACTGAAGTCCTGGCAGATAGAGCACTCTAAATCCAAATGAGGAGCACCCAAACATTAAATACAAGAATTGTGTCCATCAGTGTTAGGGATTTTTCTGCTGCACTCTTGGCACTGCTTAAATCCAGTGGTAGACTTAGATTTTTCTGCCATATTAGAAGAAAGGAAGGCAAAAACCCAGTCAAAAAGGCACACCACACACTCTCACACTCATGGAAATAAAAGGGGAAAAATTCTACCAGCGATGGTAGGAAGAAATACCAAATGGTAGTTAGGAAAGGAGAGAGGGGGAACTGCCAACAATGGTAGAAGAGAAATGCCAAGAGGTACAGGAAATCGCAGATTAAAACAGATTAAACCACTCGCACAAGAAAAGATGGGTATATAAAGGCTAAGAAATATTAAAAGAATATAAACTAACATGGAAAGTTAGATAGAATATGAAACATTTAAAGATTTTACTTAGCTACGAGAAAACAGTCTGCTAACACATCTTTCTATAAGAGCAGCAAATGAGATCAGAGGTAATGCAGAGAGGGGCCCTGTGAGTAGACTCTTAGCTCGAGAGTTTTTTGGCTGGCGCGAGCTATACATTGGCTGAGCCGGTTCCAAGGATCGGAACCATAACCCAACAGTAAACAGATGAAGATTGACAACACAGATCTATAGTTATGCAGTCTCTATAATTAACTCTCCTGACCCACAGGTCTGTGTGACCATCATCAAACCAAGAAGTGGCAGAACAGACAGCCATAACTGCTTCCACTTTCTCTCAGAAAGCAGAATACTGAACCCTAAAAAAGGAGATCTCCGTAGCCCCAATTGCTCTGCCAACGGTTACTGCCTCTGTGTGGCTGGTCATTCTTCACCATAACCACGTTAGCCTTTCCCAGAACTTCTATTATTCTGCTATCACATTACAGTTTGACCAAAGAGAATGTATGTTCAGCTATACACGCAAGAATGAGAAATGAGGAGCCCTGAACTTGACCCCAACAGTGGGAAGAGTCTTACCTTTTTTACTCTTGCTTCTCAAGTCCGCTTTAATGGATTGATCAACAAATAGAGTCTCATCAAATTGGACATGCATACACATGGCTTTGATATCACTGGCAAAAATCAGTAAGATGGAGCCAGGCATGCCACTGTGCTATTAAATTAGTGCCTGGTATTCTAGATGAACCAAGTGCTGAATTGTCAGCTAAGTGCATCATTAGGTTTGCACAGATGAAGTGTACATTTAGAACTGAAGCTTATGATTAACACCCGATGTACGACCCCTTTCCAGGGAATGACATGTTTCATTAATCAGCTCTCACTGAAAGTGGTGCATATGCAATAGGTACTTTATAGCCCTGAAGGAGAAAGCAGAGGATATGTAACCATTTTTCACTAAGCTACCAAAAGCATAAAAACTCCTTGTTAGGTGGGTGGGCTCTATGTGGTTGCATCCCTCTATGCATCAGCTACAGCAACAATAGTGTCAATTTCAGAAGTATCCAACTAAAGTCTGGTCCTTGGAAGGCCACAGGATCTTGCCAGTCCTCTTTAGGAGACATTACAACACCCAGGTTCTACCATTTATCATTGACAACCAGCTGAACCATTCTGTTTACTAGGAAAATCACCTAGTAGGAAAACTTGGGAGACAGAAGGCCTCATGCAGGACGCACTCAGGAGATGATGGTTGGTAAGTCAGACATCCTGATTTGAATCTAATAATTTCTAAAATGAGAATCATTATGGAAGGAAGAGAGAGTTGCCTTCTTAGTTCTTATTAATGTCCAGGGTGGAAACTAATTTGCTTCCTCTTGCATATGGCGTTTCTACTAGACCTCAGAGGGGACTCTTCCAAGAGGAAAGAATATGCATTCTAAACAGAGCTGACAGGGGTATTCTGACAATTAATCAAACAATAATTCTGTAGAAGGCAATCCCATAAATTCACATCACTAAAAACCACTTTTAGTGAATTGCAAGCTAATCTTTTTTTTTTTTTTTTTTTTTTGCAGGGGGGCCTTCCTCCTGTAACACCATGCTGGGGGAAACCCAACCCCCCACACCCTCCTGATATACACATGCCAACTCCATGGTCACATAACAATGGGGGAAAAGGCAAAATTAGTGATCACTGAAAGTGGTTTACAGTAATCTGTATTTATGGAATTATCTGTTACAGCCATTAACTTTGGCTATTCATCTGGCTCTTCTGCCCTGTATAGGAGGATGATGCAAGCCCCAGATGGCAGGCACATGAGGATGTCAAGCTGAGACTTACCCCAACAAAAAGGACAGTAAAACATTCTGCCCTAAGATCAATGCAGAGGGCACTGACACCAAGGAATGGAAAGCTGATCTTAGTGGCAGTATGGTCAGCCTTAAGGGGACTGGAACGATACTGATCTAGAAATGTCAGGACCCAGTCATACGGCTGAAGGATTCACCCATATCAAAAGCACAAACATTGAGTCAACATCAGCAGCAGTTTCATCATCAAGATCATAGCTGATGATGATGGATCGGTCATTGGTGATGTCAACAACTGTCAATCAGTAAAGTATCCTATAAGAATCAGAGTTAGGACTGGAGTCTAGACAGTACTCACTAAGGAGAACTACAGAAATTAGGTAGCAAAATTAGGCAAAAAGGTGCTATTAGCAAAGGAACAGAAGAGGCCCGAGACCACACTTCTGTATCATAAGAAATGCAAGCCAAATTTTTTTCTATAGTTTAAATCAGCAGGAATGTTCCTAAACAGCCTACCAGACCTGTAAAATTGCCTACAAGGAGTGACAAAAATCTTCCTGACCTCAACGTCACAAAGACCAATGGCACACTTTCAGCTCAGGGATGGGGGGGGGGGGTTGATCAGAAGCTTCTTGGAAATATCCACTATAGCAGCCTTGGCAACAACAGACTGTGGAGGACTAGCAACAGACCTGGATCTCCCTGGATCCACACTTGAAGAACAGGCCTTAGACAGCTCAGACAGAACCCCTCTCTCATGGTCCCTACTCTTGAACAATACATATATATATATATATATCTCAAAAAGAATATTTATCCTAGTCTAGTCTCATTAGCTCATCCTGCCTAATATAGAGAGAACATTTAAGTAGGCATACCCACTTAGGCCCTGAGCTTGTCTGATTGAAGACTGCTGGAACAGGGCTCAGTTCTGATGTTTTTTATCGGTTAATTGGGTAATTTGTTCAAATCAGTTTGCTTGTTTTCTATTGTTTTATATATATATATATATATATATATATATATATATATATATATATATAAACAATTTGCACTTTATCTGCTTTTACTGTATTTGTGTTTCTTCTTACTTTATTACCTTATTTTGCTTTAGCCTCTTCTTAAAAGTTCTCAATTGTGTTTATTCTGCTGCATTTATTACTGCTTGGTAGTAGCCTGAGTAAATTGTAACTGTTATTCTAAGTCTTTTGATTATTGCACTTGGGCCTCAGACCAGTTGTTTTACATTAAGAAGGTTTATGGGTCTGCACTGTTGTGGCAGACAGGTAGCTTACATCCTTCTAAGTTGGGAATTGCTGATTGAAAGCTTAGTGTCTGTTATTTTAAAAGTGTATTAGTTCTTGTTTAAGCACTTGGGCTCCAGCCAGTTATTTTACATTAAGAAGATTTGTGGCCTGCACTCTTGTGGGAGGAGAGGCTAGATTCTACCCTTCTGAGCTGGGTATTTCTGGTTAAAGGCTTACTGTGCCTGCTCATTTGAATTGTTTTTCTGACATTGGTGCACCTTATCTGCTGTAGCATAGACTAGATTCAGGTCTGCTGAATCAAGCTTTGTTTGTATAACTTGAGCACTAATCCAGGCCATCTTTTTTGGAGAAGGTTCCCTTGCACCCTAGTGGCAGGAGTGTGCAGTTAGAACCTGTCAGATTCAAGACTGCTGGAACAGGGCTCAGTTTTGAGGGGTTTTTTTTACTGGTTAATTGGGTAATTTGTTTAAATCAGTTTGCTCGTTTGCTATGGTTATAAAAAAATGTGCACTTTATTCATCTGCTTTTACTATAATTGTGTTTCTTCCCACTTTATTACCTTATTTCACTTGTGCTTCTTCTTAAATTGTATTATTCTGCTGCAGTTATTACTGCTTGGTAGTAGCCTGATTCAATTGTAACTGTTAGTCTAAGCCTTTTGGTTTAAGCACTTGAGCTTCAAACCAGTTGTTTTACATTAAGAAGGTTTGTGGACTGCATTGTTGTGGCAGGACAGGTAGCTTACATCCTAAGTTGGGAATTGCTGATTGAAGGCTCAGTGTCTGTTATTCTAAAAGTGCATTAGTTCTGGTTTAGGCACTTGGGTTTCAGACCAGTTATTTTACATTAAGAAGGTTTGTAGTCTGCACTCTTGTGGGAGGAGAGGCTAGATGCTGCCCTTCTGAGCTGGGAATTTCTGGTTAAAGGCTTATTGAGCCTACTTATTTGATCTGTTTCTTTCTGAAATTTCTGCACCTTGTTTGCTGTAGCCCAGAAGTTAGTAGTTTATTGGCCATTTTGGGCTAATTTCTATCTCTTTCATTTCCCTACTATAAAAACCGCATTTGAGCGGTTTTGCTTGGAACTAGACAAACTTTCAACTTAAGCACTCAAACCATTCATTTCATAGCCCAGCACTTGCTCAAAACTCATAGCCAGCACTAATTAACCCTAGCACTAGACCCCCTATACTGTCCAGAAGGACAAGGCTCTCTATTCGTCCCTACCATCTAATCAGTAAAACAGCTCAATTTACCTATTCAAGCATGTCCAAAGGGCAGTTTCAGGTGTAATCTCCAGTCCAACTGGTGAATCTGGTCATTCTGAGGCAAGTTACATCTGCCTCATGTACACAGACAACCCTCTCCTCCTACCACCAAACACTAATATATACGAGATATGCAATTATACAGCCAAACTGGAGGCAAAGCTCTCTCAACCCAAGACTGGAAATGACAGTCAAGAGGAGAAGGAAAATACTTGCAGCACACCACCAGTCTCACATAGACCTACTAAACCAACACCGGCAAAAAACACACATAAATACATGAAAACATACTCGGGCGCTCTAAATAAAAATCTGCAAAAGCAAAAGAGACCTCCAAAGCAGACACCCAAGCAACCTCCACACCCCATCACAAACCATGAAACACATACTTCACATAATCAGTGTGCCATGCAGCCACAACCCTTAAGGCAAAATAACATACCCAACACACTAGTAATAGGCATCTTTATAGTCAGGTACACTGATGTCCCACTAACTAGGCTGAACAAGGAGAAGGTTACAGTTAGCTGTCTGTTGGGCGCCAGGATCCGCCACATAACACAAGCACTCAGATCACTCCACAACAAGGACAAATACGACTCTGTCATTGTCCATGTTAGTGTGAATGACCTGAGATGTACCTCCTTGGACTACATGAAAAGAGACATGGAAGAGATCTCTGATCACGCCAGGCCAGTATGACCCTGACCCTGAGTAGCATCCTGCCCTCACCAAGAATGATGCCACAGTATAAAGAACAAATGATCAATTTCAACAACTGGCTAAGTTTCTGGTGTCATTCAAAGGGAATCCAGTATCTGTCCACCTGGGATGACATGCTCAATAAGCCATGTTGCTTCGCAAGAGATGGCTTACACTTGTCACTCTTAGGCTTTCGAATACTGGCCAAGGCCTCCCTCATAGTGCCTTTTTTAGGCAAGGCTCAAAAGACAAACCCACCACCATAAATAGCACAAGTAACCAAAAACTGAGGGTAATGCTACTCAATGCCAGAAGTCTAAACCTCAAAATGCATGCACTCAAGGCACTCCTCAGTATGGAGAACATTGATATCTGTGCAGTAACAGAAACCTGGTTTAAGGCTCCAGAGAGCACCCCAGCACTACCAGGCTATAACTCATACCATACTTTTCAGCCACAGAACCCGGACTGAAACACAAAAGATGGGGGTGTATCCATATTCATCAAGGATACTCACACCTCCAGGTTAGTGGCACAGCACAATGCCTCAGAGATCATCCATGTGCAACTAACAATGGGCAAAACTGCAATTCAAATTGTAGCTTGCTACAGATCACCCACCATGACCCAGGACCCCCATTCTACGTTTCTGAAGACACTGGAAAATATGAAGGTCCTACCAAACGCCCTAATATTGTGTGATTTCAATTACCCAAACATTAACTGGGAGAACTACTCAAGTACTAACTCCCTTGCCCAAAGCTTCCTAGAATTTATAAACTCGAACGCCCTGGATCAACTGGTCAACACCCCCACCAGATGTGACAACATATTGGACCTGGTCATCACCAACATGGGCGACCGGTATTCTACACTGGAGGTCAAACCCTCGCTGGTTATATCAGACCATAGACCAATCACTCTGGATATGCACATTCCGCCCCCACCCCCAATCAAGGAAACCACTGTGAAAAACTTTTCAAAAGCAAACTTCACATTACTTAAGACCGAGGTGGAAAGGTTCACAGCCCCCATGCTAAAGGACAACGTTGTCCAAGCTGCTGAATCCCTTACAAAGGCACTCTATGAGCACCTGCACGAATGCATGGATTGTGCTATCCCAAGCAAAACCAAGACTCATTCCTCCAAGGAAAGGAAACTAGTCTGGTGGACCCCTGCCATAAACAAGCTATACAACAGAAGGAGGAAACTAGTGCAGAAAAGAGTAAAATCCCAAGGAAGGAAAGACATCCCTAATCAGTAACAGCAAGAAACTACGATCCCTCATAAAATCATCCAAGGCTAGCTTCAAAATAAAAATTGCCAAGGACTCCAAAGATAACCATAAAGCGTTCTTTAGCTATGTCAAGAACCTAAGTGGAAACTCTCAGATCTGCTCTGAGTTAGTGCAGAATGGCACAAAATACACTGAACCGACTGATATTGCTAATATTCTGGCAGACAGGTTTAGTGCAAACTTCACCCCCCTCTCACCCCCTAAAGGGCCCATAACCATACCAGAAGAATGTAGTGCCCCGGCAATCACTGACACACAGGTTAAAGCAGCCCTATCCAAAGCCAAAAATATAGCTTCAATGGGACCAGATGTTGTCCCAGACTGTGTCTTACACGAGCTCCAAAATGAACTAACCCTTCACCTAAACACACTGTTCAAACTCAGCCTCTCTACAGGCAACGTACCCATAGAGTGGCGCACAGCAACAGTTATCCTGCTCCACAAAGATGGAGCCACAACGGACCCCAGGAACTATAACCCTGGTCTGCAAGGCTATGGAGTGTATCATCATGGAATTCATTAAGAGAGACATTGGGAACCTTCAAACACTGGACCCTACCCTGTTTGACTTTGTTAAGGGGAGATCATGCCTCCTAAACCTGGTGGACTTCTTTGAGTCAATTACCAAGGCTTTAGATGAGGGAAAGGAGGTCCACACAGCCTACCTAGACCTCACAAAGGCTTTCAACACCATTCCCCATTCTGGTATTATAGACAAACTCACCAGCCTGAACATAAACCCCTATGTCACGAGATGGGTTGCCAATTGGCTCATGGATAAAACCCACATGGTGAGAGTTGCAGGCTCTAGGTCCGTCTCTAAACCAGTTACAAGTGGTGTCCCCCAGGGCTCGGTCCTGGGACCCCTTCTGTTTGGTATATACTTCTCAGAGGTACAGGCAAACACAGGAGGACTATGGCTGACCATGTTTGCAGATGACTGCAAACTGGGGGCCATAACTGACTCTCCAGCTGATACAGACATCCTCCAGAAGGGTCTCACTGAGACGGATACCTGGTGTCAAAATCATGGCCTTAAGCTAAATGCCAAAAAGTGCATAGTCATCCCCTTTGGAAAAAGCAAAGTACCCGCGAACAACCACATACGTGGTAGTCCCCTAAATACAGAAAATTTAATAAGGGATCTGGGGACCCAAGTAGATAGTAATCTCTCCTTTGATAATCATATTGCCAAGGTGGTTAGAAAATCCTTCTATGTGGCCCACCTAATCACAAAAGGGTTTGCATCTAGAACAAAAGAGGTTATTGTACCCCTCTACTCATCAGACCCATTATAGAGTACAATGCCCCATTTGGGATGTACCTTACAAGACACCTACAACAGAAGACCACAGAAGTACCTCACCAAGAGGATTACTGGCCTCAAACAAATGCCCTATGCACCCTGACTGAAGAAACTTCAGCTGTACTCGGTTGCATACCGCTTACTCAGAGATAATCTCTGCCTGACATACAAGGCCATGTCCAACCCAGAATTGATAGACATGCTCCATCTAAAAAAAAACAAATCCCCACGAGCTACACGCTCTAGGGATCTAAACCTCACCACAACAATAAACAGGACATGCTGGAGGGATAGATTCCTGTGACTCCCCATGCTTCGGAACGGGATTCCAATCTACACTGGGAAGAGCCCCTCACTAATGTTTTACAAGAGAAAACTTGACGAGTGGATGGGAAACAGAAAATTTACTCCAGGGATCACTGCAGTGGCTCTGCTGGACAGAGGCACAGGGAACCAATGGCTCTGCTAGACCGAGGCACAGGGAACTAATCTAAGGGGGGTGGCGAAAGCCAACACATTCTGGCTAGGCTTATAGATGCCCTCAGGCAGATAGCCTAGCACTTACCTATGATCCTATAAGAGGAGGAATTAGCCAGGAGGAAGAAGGAAAAGCCTCTACAGAAGATGAGCTAGAATTTATTTTTACTACAAATAATCTATTGTCTATGCCACAAATGGTCAGCAACTTGAAATACAGCCCAGATATCACAAACCTGACAGAAATACATCTTATTTAAACTTTCATCATGCTCAGCATGCCTATTCTGTGTGTGAATTTGCTCCTACATTTGCATTTTACTAAATTCTTTACACTCCATTTCCATAATGAAAACTCAAAAACCTAAATAACAAAAGCCAAAAAGAGAAAAACGAAATACAGCACAGTTTAACATGATAAATGTGGAACAGCTGTCGTGTAATAGGAAGGGAAGTTAGAAACTCTGATAAAAACCATATATAAGAAATTGTAATAGACTGATTTGAATGGTATAAACATGAAAGCCAAATGCCAGATTTAGAAGAAATTCCCTTTTAAATGGAGGCTTGAACTCAATTTTGAGAAAAATTCTTCAGAGTAGCCTATGGCATCTTTAGTTCATGGCAAATAAGGTATGAAGAAGGGTTCTAATTCACACGGTACGATGAGTAAAGAGGAGGGGTCTGGTATGCTGAGAAAGTTTTTGATGCCTGTAAGTCCTGTCAGTTTTATCAGAAATACTGGGTGAGCAAACTGGTATAACTGAAGAAATTACTTTTTGAGCTAAGACACAGAATTGGAATTGCCTAGACAGAGTAAGGCTTTGCTGAGTCTAATTATGGTAGTTGGCAAAACAGCAATTACTAGAAAATGGAAAGCAAAGTCTAAACCAACTGTACTAGAAGTAGTGAACATAGTAACAGAGATAAAACAACTGGAAATGGGATATTTAGAAAAAGGTAGGAGCAAATTACATAGAAAAAATGGGAATTGTGGGAACAATACATGGAGAATAACATTTTGGAGGAGGAATGAGGCAGGATTTGAATGAGCTATTTAATGTTTGTAAGGAACTGCCAAAAGTACTCCAAACTCAACCAAATCAGCAGAAAACGGATGTAGCCCCACACCACAGCAGAGTCCAGTTCTCCAGCCAAAAAAG
Source organism: Protopterus annectens (assembly GCF_019279795.1). NCBI lineage: Eukaryota > Metazoa > Chordata > Ceratodontiformes > Protopteridae > Protopterus > Protopterus annectens. Next base: position 346,645,011 of record NC_056746.1, on the reverse strand, counting down.
TTTCAGGACAATCTTTTATTAATGCAAAACACAAAGTCCTCCAGACATATGTCTGGAGGACTTTGTGTTTTGCATTAATAAAAGATTGTCCTGAAACTTTTTTTGGCTCGAGAACTGGACTCTGCTGTGGTGTGGGGCTACATCCGTTTTCTGCTGATTTGGTTGAGTTCTATTTAATGTTTGACTGACAGTGACTGGACAGATTATAAGTGATGTATAATGTTTGCAACTAAAAATATGTTGGTATGGTTTAATTTATACAAATGCATGATTACCTGTGTCATAAGTGATAATTTAATAAAGATGTTTCTTGTATAAAAACAAATAAATAAATATTGGAGAAAAAGTTGATTTAATTTGGAATGGACTGTGCAGCCATTTTCTAAACATGCCCATTCAACACCAAACATGTCTGTGAGACGTTTTATTTATGCCACACACAACTTTTGATTAGAAGAAAGCAGTGACAAATGGGTCAGAAATACAGAAAAGCCTTAAAAGTAAGCAGTGAAGGATATCATTACAGACTGTGTTCCAGTCTGGCACTACTCTGTAGCCGGACTGCAAGAAACAAGTCAACACAAGTATGTCTGGCAGCTCATGAGTAGTTAGTCAGAAATGCCACTCTAGGCTTATACTCCTTTTCTTCAGTCATAACACTCTGCATGCTTCCTCACATGTCTCCTATGACCTTTAGAAGTTCACTGAAATGTTCTGCCACAAATGTTGCACAAGTCAGCAGCTTTGTTTGTTTTTGTTGTAAAATTAACTTCACCCACGGCAATGTTGCTGCATCAGATGCAGTATGTCGTACAAGTATTGCATTATGCTCAAGTGCTCTAGTTAGTTTAGAGAGCTCGTTCTTCTGCTTTGCTTTCTGGCCATCAGTTTTGTTCATCAGGCCTGTGTTACTCCCTATCCTGGCTTAAATTTGGGTCCCTATTAATTACTCTAACTTTTTAAAGTTCGAATTTCATATGGTCGACACCGTATGATCGAACTTTAAAAAGTTTGAAGGTGAAAAGCAACAGCTCCGTACGGCACAGAATGGGAAAATTTCCCTTTTCTGCACTGAAGTGAGATCTCAGAGTTGATATATTTAAGTAGTGGGGGTGTGTGGGGTTGCAGGGGGGCTTGCCCCCCTGCTCAGAGAGTTGAGGTAAGTTTTTTGTTTTTTTTTTTAATTTTTTATTATATTTTCAGTGTTTCAAACTTCACTCATATGTTGTCGGACATATGAGGTTCGAAGTTTTGAAACTTTGAATATATAATATAGACCCTTAAATTTACTGTTTAATGCCTGTTTTTAGTTAGAGGGCATTCTTCCAATCCTTTACCTGGCCCTTTTACACACTCGTTTAATTTAGTGTGTGCGTGAAGAATTTTCTTTTTGCTCCTGTTACTTACTTCTAATCAAAACCAAGTATAGCATTATGCTCAAGTGCTCTGCAATGTATTTCACTGTGGTGACACAGGATGATCAATCGGTAGCTCGTTTGAGTTAGAGAGCTGCCGTTGCCTGTTTAAGTTAGATGGCTATCCTCTCCCCCCCCCCCCTGCCTTTTTTGACTAGGCAGTTTCATTTTAGTTAGAGAACTGCTACTTCTTTCCCCTTTTCGGTACTTGCTAAGGTTTTGGTCTTCTTGTTTAAAAAAAAAGTTTTATATATAGTTTAGTCATAGCTTGGATTTATCTATTAGACTGTTAAGTAGTTGTAATTTTTTTCTTATAATTGTTGTCTGTTAATAGGCTGGCTATGTATGTCTAAGGAACATAAAGAGACAAAACCCTCTGAGTTTAAAAAGTGTGTGAAGTGTAGCCAGAAAATGTCCATCACGGATGGACACACTATTTGTGTACATTGTCTTGGGGTCTTGCATCTGCAAGAAACCTGTTCTATTTGCCACTCTTTTAGTTCTAGAGTGCTTCTTGAAAGGAAGAATAAGCTTATTGTCAGAGGTTTACTGAAGTCCCCCTTCACCGAAGCATTAGGAGGTCAGGGCACTTCTAAATTGACCAAGTCTCCTTCATCCAAGTCTGATAAATGTGACAAAAGGTCATCTCCTTCTTCTGGCCAATCGGAGCCAGCAAAAAAACTGACCAAAGTTTCTTCTTCGGACCCGAAAATTTCTGGACCTAAAAAAACTTCATTATCAGCTACTTGTATCAGGGCGGATACAATTTAAATTATGGAGCCGGTCCCCGGAATTGGTACCAGTCTCCCTTACTTTAAGGTCACCTCTTCTACAAGCAATCAGATCTCCTGCTCCCTCCTCTTAGTCATCCAGGAGTCTTTTTGATGAGGACATGGATCGGGTGGTGCACAGACTTTTAAGAACACAGGCGCTAGCAAACTTCTATCGGCTCCAACCCAGAGGGATTCTGAGCCAACCAAGACTTCCCCTTCAACATCAATTCTTCTTCCGAGCCGACTGGGGACATCAGAGCCAGAATGTTTGGAACCTATTGTAGTGGAACCGTCGGCACCAAGACCTACTCCAGGTTCTTCGGGTCCGACATCCTCGGTTACATCTGAACTCGAGGAGTCTAGGAGCTGACACTCTCCAGTCGGGTCCAGGGAGGAGAGTCCGATCCGAATTTACCTCTCAGGGCTTCAGCGTGGGTGAGCTTGGCTCCTACATCGGCCTCGGAGGCAACCCCCTTGGTCCCAGGGATCCCTTCTGGCTCTTCAGAGCCAGAGGCTGGCTCCTACATCGGCCTCAGAGGCAACCCCCTTGGTCCCAGGAATCCCTTCTGGCTCGCCAGAGGCATTGTTGGATCAGGGGAGGGGGGATTTTCAGGTGATGAGGTGAGTGCTGTCTCCACAGTCAGCTCCACTCTTAGGTACCAACATTCTTCCCCAAAGGCACCAGCGTCTGTCTCGACACCACACCATCCACAGACAAGCAGAGACCCTAGGCCTTAGGATACCCCATCGGGAGAACCCCCCCTCTTCCGAAACCTCTCCAGAAAACCCTTCTAAAGAGGTCCATTGAAAGAGACTTTGCAAAAGGAAGCATTTAGACTCCCCAAAGGAGTCAGTCACCCCTGATACAGACCTCAATAAGTGAGAAGGGTCCCCACGGTCACCCACTGAGGATGTCGCCTTTGCAGACATCCTAGAAATCCTTAAACAGAGAGACGGCTGGAAGTTCATCAACCCTTCTGTGGAGGAGTCCGTATACCGGAAAGCCTTTGAGTTTCACCCTTCTGCCTCTTGGGTGTCTTTCCCTTTTGACAAGCTTTTTGAATTAGTCGAAAGATGTTTGAGTCTCCAGACGCAGTGAAGCTAGTTCCCCAGAGGCCAAACAAGTTTATCTCAGCACCTTCAGATAAAGATTTCCTTACTAAGGGCGTGCCAGTAGATGCCATGGTATTGGCAGCAGCCACCAAAAAGGAACTTTCTGAGCCATCCTCATCTGTCCATCCCCCAAACAAGAAGTCTCATACGATGGACAGATATAGGAAGCACATCTTTTCTTCAACAACCTTTGCACTCAGATCGCTAAATTATCTGACTCACTTTACTAGGCTACAAAGAGATCTCCTGAAGGACCTAGGAGATGCTCTCCAAGGTACAGTGGCTGCAGGGGTATCAGATAAAGTTTCCACTCAGCTCTCCACCTTAAACTCTGTGGTTAACTCCTCCATGAGACTCATTTCTTATGCAGCAGATGGAGCAAGTAGAGCAGTGGGTTCAGGAATTTCCTCTAAGGAGAAATTCCTGGAAGCGCTTGTGTGACTTTGTGGAGCCCTTTAAATCTTCCTTTATAAATGCCCCCTTCGATGCTCGTCTTTGTTCGGGCCAAAAGACAAGGACACACTAACTAGGTGTAAGCAAGAAGGAAAAACTCTCCCTGCTGTAGGAGTCCATTTTTCTCTACCTTCTAGATCTTATCCTAAAGGTCAAAAGGGAGGAAAAATGTGGTTCCGAAAATCCCAGAGAACTTTTCAAAACAAACATAGTGATTCTTCCCCCAGAGGCATAGGGAGAAGTACTAATGGAAGACACCAGCCACGTGGCAGAGAGAGTCTGCAGAATCAGGGTGACAGGGATTCATTCCGTGGTTGGCCCTTTCAGCACACCTAAGGAAAGCCAGTCTGTCCTACTCTGGAGGCAGTCAGGGGTCGCGTAGCTTTGTACCCAGAAACCTGGCTGGAAATAACAAAAGACAAGTAGGTACAAAGTATCATATCCAGAGGCTACTCTTCACAATTTTCCTTCCCTGTCCCAAATATAAAGAACATCCCAGACATTCCACCCAGTTAGAGGGAAAGTACAGTTGTGTACACTTACCATAAATGTAGATGTTCGAGTGTATTCAATATTGCAGTCATTACATTTGGGTTATGTTCTTGCAGTAGCCCTCAGTGGGCCTGATTAACAAAGTCTTGGGTCCTACGTTGGTTGCTGTCCAGTCTTCTGTGACGTCAGGTCATCAGGGGTATAAAATATGCAGCCGACATCACTACATCAGTTCTTCTTGCCCCAGATGTCAGGTGCCCCCCTAATGGGAAGCAATTAAATCTATAAATATACAAGGTTATACCTCAAACAAAAAAGCAAATACACCAAAAAGCTTTTAAGCATTGAAAAGGAGAGAAGAGGTATAGCCAAAAAAGAGGCTGGAGGGAGGGTAACCAGGACTGCAACAGTGAATACACTCAAACATCTACATTTATGGTAAGTGTACACAACTGTACTATGTTCTTCGTGTTTCACTGTTGCAAGTCATTACATTTAGGTAGATTCCGAAAGCTAAGGATGGGAGGAGGAATTTAGACAGTCTTAGCACCAGCTATAAGGCCCTGCAAAACTGCAGTGGCAAAGCCAGCTCTGGATTTAGAGAAAATTGTCAAATGGTAATGCTTCGTGAAAGTATGTACAGAACTCCAGGTAGCAGCTTCTAGGATGTCCCTGGTAGGTACGCCTCTGAGAAAGACTGTAGAGGTAGATGTAGCCCTGGTTGTGTGAGATATGATCCCCTGTGGGATAGGTTTTCCATGGTGCTTATAGCAGAAATTAACGCAATGGCCTATCCATTTGGAAATGGTTTGCTTTGAAATAGCCTTCCCCTCTGTCCCTGGAGCAATTGCCACCAGCAGTTGTTCAGATTTCCTTTGAGGTTTAGTCCTGTGCAAGTAGAATCTAAGTTGTCTGCGCACATCTTAGGAGTGCAGTATCCATTCCTCTTTGTTCTGTGGATTAGGAAAGAAGGTTGGCAAATGAATGGACTGATTAAAGGCCACACTAGATACCACCTTTGGCATGAAAGAGAGATTGATTCTGAGGGATACCCTGTCCGCATGAAAGATGATGAAAGGCTCCACTGCCATAAGGGCCTGTAATTCAGATACCTTCTTGCTGAAGTGATGGCTAAAAGGGAAGCTGTTTTCCAAGAAAGGAATTTTAAATCTGCAGTAGCAGCTGGCTCAAAAGGAGGAAGGGTGAGTTTCTTCAATACAAAGTTAAGGTCCCAGGCTGGAGTTGGAGCTCTCCTGGGTGGTTTTAAATTTTTGGCCCCTCTGAGGAACTGCTTGAGCAATGGATGAGAAAAGAGGGAAGGCTCTGTGTTATGAGCTGAAATGGCTGAGGCGTGAATTTGTATTGAGGAAAAAGACAGGCCCTTGTGAAGCATCTCAGTTAAGTATTGTAAAATCTGAGGTAAATTGGGCACTGCTGTGCTCATCCCTTGAGATTGGTTCCAGGCACAGAATCTTTTCCATTTTTCAGCATAAGATTTTCTAGAAATAGGCCCCCTTGCCTCTAAAATGACATCCATCAATGGTTTACTGAGGGATGGTAAAGGAGAGCTTAGGTAATTAGACAGGCTGCTAGGTTCAGTGTTTGAAGCTGAGGGTGCGGAATCTGGTTCTCCTGCTGAGACTGCAGAGTAGGCGTCTGAGGCAGGTGCCATGGGGCCAACAGTGACACACTGCGCAGGAGTGGGTACCAGTGTTGGTGTGGCCAGGCTGGTGCAATCAAAATCATCCTTGGTTTGTCTTGTGTGCTCTTTAGTAGTACTTTGGAGAGCAGAGGCAGAGGAGGAAAGGCATAAACTGATTGGTTTTTCCAGCTGAAGGACAGAGCATCCACTTTCCAAGCTCGTTTGTGGGGAGTCATTCCGCAAAATTTTTCCAATTGATAGTTCTGGGGGAAGGCAAACAAGGTCTATATCTGGGCTCCCCCATTTGCTTGTCAACATGTTGAAAATCGTTGTTTCCAGTTTCCACTTGTGTGGGTCCATGAGATTTCTGCTTAGTCCGTCTGCCAGTCTATTTAGTTTTCCTGGCAGGAATTGAGCTTGTAGATGCACTTGGTAACTCAAGGCTGTGTTCCACAATGCCATAGCTAGTCTGCAGAGGGGGTAAGAATGTGTATCCCCTGCTTATGTACCACATAACAGTGGTGTTGTCCGTCTTTACCATTAATTGTCCTGGAAGAATGTGGTCCTTGAAGACTGTCAGAGCATTCTGTACAGCTAACATTTCTTTATGATTGATGTGAAGGTGCATTTGAATTGGGTTCCATTTGCCCTGAATGCACTTCCCTGCCAGGAGCGGCCCCCATGCATAGTCTGATGAGTCTGTTGTTAGGGTTTGGGCGGTAGCGGTTAGTGTGAATGGTAGTCCCTTGTTTTGGTGGCAGGCCTCTGCCCACCAAAGGAACTCTAGGCATAGACAGGTAATGACAGGAATCATTGCTTCTAGATCCTGAGAATGTTGGCACCATAGGCGTTTTAGATACCATTGTAGTTTCCTCATATGCAGTCTTGCATATGGAATTAGACAAATGCAGGAGGCCATGAACCCCAAGGCTTGTAGTATTTGCCTTGCAGACAGCTGGGTTTTTGTGGCCACTTGTTTGAAGTAGGTTGTCAAGTGAATTTGTTTCTCTGGCGTGAGGAAAGCCATCTGGGAAGTTGTATTCAAGCTTGATCCCAGGAAAAGAATTTAGTAAAGGGATAGATGGTCAGATTTTCTAGAATTATTAGTGAAGACATCAATTTTTACAATGAGATTAGAATATTATCAGATATGTTTCTGGATAGAGGTTATCCATTAGAATTAATTGTTAAAGTTAGTGAAGAGATTTATGTTAAAAGACATCAAATATACAAACCTATATTAAAGTACGGTTTTGACAACAGTACATCTAGGACTAATAACACTACTAGAAATGACACTTTTATTATACCATTTAATGATATATCACCCAAGATAGTTAATATAGTACATGAGACCTGGATAAGTATTCTCCAGAATAATGGTGACCTTAATGATAATTTAGGGACTGGGCCCAAGGTCACATATAGTAGGGGGATGAATCTTAAAGAACATTTTAAGGCAGTTAATAATAAGAATATGTTCAACACATCTTCGATGAGCAAATGTGGGGCATGCCATACTTGTAAATTTATTAATGATGGACCATATGTTGCGGTACAAAATTTTGGCAAAACAATTAGATGCCCAGGTCATTGTACTTGCAACACAAAAATGGTGGTGTACCTAGCTATATGTTCATCATGCCCAGCCTTCTATGTTGGCAAAACGATAAGAAAACTTCGAGAAAGGATAGTGGAACATGTTAGAGATATTAAAAAACAGAAAAATACTAGTTCCCTTTTTATGCATAGTCTAAGATGCCAGAACTTTAAGAGATTTTTATTCTTTGTTATTGACAAAATTGTATACTACAATAATAACAAAGGTGGTGATGACAACACCTTACTTGAGGCTAAAGAATGTTTATGGCAATTATGGCTAAATGCAAGTTCTAGCCCTGGTATTAACGAACATATTTCTATATCAAGTATACTAAAGTACAAGTCTCAATTTATTTGATCTTGTATGTATTAGGTTAACATCTGATAATTTATTGTTTTAAATATTTTATATAACAATATGAATTTTAATGTTAGTAGGAAATTCTTCAATGAATGATTTTATGCTGGATTGTATAACAATTACTTATTTTTAATAATCATTTAGATTTATATTATTACCTAGATATTTATATATGTATTTTTAATTTTATTTACTGGTATTACATATACATAGTTTTTGACAAGAAGGTTTTATTACATTCACAAATTAATAAGTTTGCACAAGTTCTGGCTGTTTATGTTCATTTTTGATGTAAATATTGCTGATTGTACCTTTTAAATGAAAAATTTTTAGTTGGGTAGGTAATAATTTGTTTAATTGTTTAATTATCCAATTTGTATTAGGATTTAAAAGGAGGTTCAACACAAGGATTGTCAGTACTCTGAAGATACCCTGATGTGTGTGGGTGAAAGCGCTTAGTACAATTTTGGTTAAATAAATAAATCGGTGGTCTGCAGTTGTTCCTGGTTCGCCTTTTTTGTTTTACTAGTTCTGGAAGTTTGTTTTTAGTACCTTGGCGGGCTTACCATTACGCTGGTGGACTACTGATTTAATATCATTTATATTTACTTATTTTCACCTGGATTACTGTGTTTTCATTATGGAGCAACTTTTTCTTCAATACATTGAGACTACGCAGCGTCTCATTAAAGCTCTACAGGAGAAAGGGCACAATACTCCTGTGGTTACCAATGTGGCCATTACTGAGTCTCAGGAGCAACTTTTTACATTACATTCTACTCCAGGATTGAGTCCGGTGCAACCGTCAGCTAGTTATGGTTCGGTGTGTTCTATAGGAGGAGAGGCTAACACAGGAAATGTTCGGTCTGAGAACCCACCTTCGAACAAAGCATCGAACACTAGGGACGGCGTTACAAGAGACACTGAGGCACGAAAAAATTCGTTGATGGATATCAAAGACATTTTAGCTGCTCCAGTTTTCCAGGATGGCTCACGGAGCAAAAACAATGACCTAGGTAGTTTGAACAAACAGTTGTCAGAGTTTGAAAAGACTCTGAGATCTTTTAAAACTTTACAGATAGACAACGCTTTTCTGGAGAGGTCCCTTGAGCTTGTTCAAGTACCTAAGGGACTTCGTGTGTTCAAACTTCTGTTTGGATTTGTAGAAGGAACAGAACTATTTGACGAACTGCTGCAACTGTTCGATAGAACAGGTATTGAACTGATTAAATTAATTATTCGTAACAATAATTGTAAACTTGCTGTTTTAAATGAATTGATCATTTTAGATAAGAATATTCCCCAGGACTTGTTATTTGAGTTTAATAGATTTCGTCTTGATAATATTATCAAAGATATGGATAGATTTATTAGTAAAGGGCTAGAAACTAAGAATCATAAATTAACAAGGGACACCAATGATTATAAGAATAAAAAAGTGTATGTGCACTTCAAAGAAATTAAAAGCATGAGGCGGTTATCCAAACAGCATGTGGCCGATTCAGTTGCTGAGAACAACTTGAATATTACTAACAGCCACTCCAGTTTACAACAGAACTATAGAGTTAATAATGAGAATGGAGAAGGGTTTTTTTAGAGGAGCCGACATTGAGAAGGTCGGAGCGGCTCCTGGACCGATACGGGGGTCAACAATATCAGCAGAATCGACCATATTACAAGACAACACACAGAACCAATTCTTGGTACCGCTAAATAGTAGTCACAGTAGTAATAATATAACATTTGTGAGTGAGGCACCAGTTTATCAAACTAGTCATTTTATGAGTGATATTTATGACAGTGTCACTTCATGCCACAATTATATGGATAGTGGTGATAGATTGCCATATTCTATGATATTTACACAGGAGAAGGACACTGATAACACTGACTGGCACTGTTCTGTTATTACAGAAGGAGGGTTCAGCGTATACAATTATACTGATATTTGTTTTAATGCTGCCTATGTTAAACTTTTTAAGAAGGGTTTCAGATTTGTCCCTTCATTTAAATTAGATGTTGGTAGAATTTTGATTAATTTAAAACTTTACACTAGAGCACTTAACTTTAAGCTGTTTTTTGTTAACAACAAATGTAACCAGAGAGACAATACTAGTTTTACTCTAAAAAGGAGTAGTACTTTTATACCCCCACAGAAAACAATGATTTATTTGTTTGAGAGATTATGTGAAACACAAATCAGAAGAATATTAAAGAATGAAAAAATTACTTCTGATAATTTGACTTTAGCTGAAAAATTTTGTCTTAAGGAATTAACTACTACTGACAAATATAGGGTAATGAAACCCGATAAAGGGGGTGGGGTTGTTATTATGAGTAAAACAGACTATTTGAACAAGATGACAATAATGTTGAGTGACAATACAACGTATGAAAAAGTGTCAAAACATGAAATGGAAAGGGCATATGTTAAGGTGGATTGCTATCTATATGAATTTTTGATGGATGGTGTCATCACCAAAGATGAATATAATTTTCTATTAGTGGAACATCCAATGACGCCATCCATTTTTGGTATCCCCAAAATCCATAAGGACATACACAACCCACCCTTTAGGCCCATAGTCTCTGCAAGGGGTTCAAAGACTGAAGCCATTGCTGCTTATATAGATTTGCATTGTAAGGGAACTTTAAAACATCTGCTTCATATATTAAAAGATTCCTGGCATTGTCTAGAAAAAGCTAGAGAACATTTTGTTGATATTGAAGACGATATGACAATGGTAACTATTGATGTTGTCAACCTATTTACAGTGATTCCTCATGACTTGTGTCTTGAAATGTTTGAGACAAGTTTGCTGAAATTTAGTGAGTCTAATAAGGCTAAATGCAAATTGTTACGTGAACTGATGGCTATTGTACTTGAAAACAATTTTATGTTTATTAATGGTGAATATTATAAACAAAGTACAGGTGTGGCCATGGGGGCTAGATGCGCCCCCATTTATGCCAATTTGGTGTTAGCCTTATGGGAAACACAACGTGTTTTTACTTCTAGTTTCTGGCCTAACATTGCCCTTTACTTAAGGTACCTGGACAACATTCTTATTTTTTGGAAGGGCAAGAGAGAAATGCTTATTAAGTTTGAAAATTTTCTAAAAACGACATCTAGTTTTTTGAATTTCACTTTTAAGACATTCGACAATAATTGTGAGTATTTAGATATTTTATTCTACAAAAACAAGGGTAAGTTAGAATCAAGCATTTTTAGAAAAAAAAACTCACTCCAATTCTTTTTTACATTTTGATAGTTGCCATCCTTATTACCAGAAAAAGAATTTAGTAAAGGGACAGATGGTCAGATTTTCTAGAATTATTAGTGAAGACATTAAATTTTTACAATTAGATTAAAATATTATCAGATATGTTTCTGGATAGAGGTTATGCATTAGAATTAATTGTTAAAGTTAGTGAAGAGATTTATATTAAAAGACATCAAATATACAAACCTATATTAAAGTATGGTTTTGACAACAGTACATCTAGGACTAATAACACTACTAGAAATGACACTTTTATTATACCATTTAATGATATATCACCCAGGATAGTTAATATAGTACATGACACCTGGATAAGTATTCTCCAGAATAATGGTGACCTTAATGATAATTTAGGGACTGAGCCCAAGGTCACATATAGTAGGGGGATGAATCTTAAAGAACATTTTGAGGCAGTTAATAATAAGAACACATCTTCGATGAGCAAATGTGGGGCATGCCATACTTGTAAATTTATTAATGATGGACCATATGTTGCGGTACAAAATTTTGGCAAAACAATTAGATGCCCAGGTCATTGTAATTGCAACACAAAAATGGTGGTGTAGCTAGCTATATGTTCATCATGCCCAGCCTTCTATGTTGGCAAAACGATAAGAAAACTTTGAGAAAGGATAGTGGAACATGTTAGAGATATTAAAAAACAGAAAAATACTAGTTCCCTTTTTATGCATAGTCTAAGATGCCAGAATTTTAAGAGATTTTTATTCTTTGTTATTGACAGAATTGTATACTACAATAATAACAAAGGTGGTGATGACAACACCTTACTTGAGGCTAAAGAATGTTTATGGCAATTACGGCTAAATGCAAGTTCTAGCCCTGGTATTAACGAACATATTTCTATATCAAGTATACTAAAGTACAAGTCTCAATTTATTTGATCTTGTATGTATTAGGTTAACATCTGATAATTTAGTGTTTTAAATATTTTATATAACAATACGAATTTTAATGTTAGTAGGAAATTCTTCAATGAATGATTTTATGCTGGATTGTATAACAATTATTTATTTTTAATAATCATTTAGATTTATATTATTACCTAGATATTTATATATGTATTTTTAACTTTTATTTACTGGTATTACATATATATAGTTTTTGACAAGAAGGTTTTATTACATTCACAAATTAATAAGTTTGCACAAGTTCTGGCTGTTTATGTTCATTTTTGATGTAAATATTACTGATTGCACCTTTTAAATGAAAAAAAATTAGCTGGGTAGGTAATAATTTGTTTAATTGTTTAATTATTTAATTATCCAATTTGTATTAGGATTTAAAAGGAGGTTCAACACAAGGATTGTCAGTACTCTGAAGATGCCCTGATGTGTGTGGGTGAAAGCGCTTAGTACAATTTTGGTTAAATAAATAAATCGGTGGTCTGCAGTTGTTCCTGGTTCGCCTTTTTTGTTTTACTAGTTCTGGAAGTTTGTTTTTAGTAACATTTCTTTATGATTGATGTGAAGGTGCATTTGAATTGGGTTCCATTTGCCCTGAATGCACTTCCCTGCCAGGAGTGCCCCCCCATGCATAGTCTGATGCGTCTGTTGTTAGGGTTTGGGTGGTAGCAGTTAGTGTGAATGGTAGTCCCTTGTTTTGGTGGCAGGCCTCTGCCCACCAAAGGAACTCTAGGCATAGACAGGTAATGACAGGAATCATTGCTTCTAGATCCTGAGAATGTTGGCACCATAGGCTTTTTAGATACCATTGTAGTTTCCTCATATACAGTCTTGCATATGGAATTAGACAAATGCAGGAGGCCATGAACCCCAAGGCTTGTAGTATTTGCCTTGCAGATAGCTGGGTTTTTGTGGCCACTTGTTTGAAGTAGGTTGTCAAGTGAATTTGTTTCTCTGGCGTGAGGAAAGCCATCTGGGAAGTTGTATTCAAGCTTGATCCCAGGAATATAATTTGTTGACAGGGTACCAGGTGTGATCTCTTTTTGTTTATGGTGTACCCCAGACAAGTTAGCACCCTTTGTACAAAAGCCAGATGATTTAAAAGTATGTCCTGGTTTTCTGCCTGAATTAGACAATCGTCCAGGTATTGGTATATTTGAATATTTCTTTACCTGCAAAATGCAATGACTGGAGCTAGGCACTTTGCGAATACCCTGGGCACAGGAGATTAGCCAAAGGGCAGTGCAAAAAACTGATAGTGTGTGTAGTCTGCTTTGAAGCGTAGGTATCTTCTGCAAGATTCCCTTACTGGGATGTGCAGGTATGCTTTCTTTAAATTTAGTGTTGCCAACCAGGCATCTTTGCCTAGCACAGGAAGCAACTGGTGAAGAGTCAGCATCTTGAATTTTGGAATAACCAAACAGGTGTTTAGAGTAGGCAGGTCCAGGATAGGACATCATGAATAAGAAGTTATGTACTCACCATGACGTTCCATCTGAGTAGGTAAACTTCATTTGGCAGCAACCTATGGTTCTTTGGATCCATATCGGATCCGAGCCGGCAGTTTCCAACAGCTGAGATCTGAGCTCCAAGCTCCTCCCCACTACCCATAATCCCCTGCCATCCCTACCTGACCTCAGATCGAGTTTGCCTAATGCAAGACCTGCACCAAATAGCCAGTCCATGATCTGACCTAGATACAATCAGATGACAAAGAGTAATATAAACATCCGACGGTCAGGGGGAAGGAGGGGGGTACGGTTGCTGCCAAATTAAGTTTACCTACTCAGATGGAATGTTATGGTGAGTACATAACTTCTTAATTTGAAGTAGTTAACTTCATTTGGGCATCAACCTATGGGACACAGTCCCCAGCTACCTAAATCTTGGGAGGTCCTTATGGAAAGATGTTCCGGAGCACTGCAGAGCCAAAGGATGCCCTCCCTCTGGAGACCAGATCCAACTTATAATGATTTATAAAGGTATGAGATGAAGCCCAAGTGGCTGTTGAACAAATTTCATCCAATGAGACTCTAGAACGAAAGGCAGCAGAGGTGGAAATTGACCTACTAGAATGGGCATGGACTCCTTGGGGTGCGGGCCGGCCAAAACTTTCATATGCCAGTAGAATACACTGTGAAATCCACCTGGACAGTGTGACTTTTGAAACTGATTTCCCAAAATTAGATTTAGCAAATGAAATAAACAGCTGGTCTGATTGCCTATGACCAGCTGTTCTGTGCAAGTAGAAACGCAGTTGTCTATAAACATCCAACGAGTGCAACTTGTATTTGCCTTTGTTTTGGTAATTGGGAAGAAAGACAGGTAAATTAATAGTTTGATTGATATTTGATTCGGAAGCAATCTTAGGAAGAAAAGAGGGATTGGTCCTGAGGGATACTCTGTCTTTATGAAAGGTCAAATATAGTGGCTTGGCAGAAAGGGCTTGAAGTTCAGAAACCCTTCTGGCCGAAGTGATAGCGACGAGAAAGGCTGTTTTCCAGGATAATAGTTTAAGATCCACTGAAGCTGCAGGCTCAAAGGGAGGAGCTGTCAAAGCCTGGAGTACAAGCGCTAAATCCCAAGAAGGGACAACATCCTTCATCGGGGGTCTTAGTAGGAAGGTACCCTTCAAAAAGGCCTTACACAATCTGGTTAAGATCAAAGGGCCTAGGTCACTCCCCACATGATAATGTGAAATTGCTGCCAGCTGAACTCTGACCATGGAAGAGCTGGCTCCTTGGTCAAAAAGTCCTGACAAAAAACACCACAGGCAACGGAGCCGTAAAGGGGTCTATGTTTTGTTGCTCCGCCCAAACAGAGAACCGTTTCCATTTGCTATCATAAAGCCTTCTAGTAGACGGCTTGTGGGCCGCCACTAAGATAGCTTTGACTGGGGAAGAGATACCGGGAGTCCTAGCTAGGAGTGGAACTGGAGCAACCAAGCCGTGAGCTTCAGATTGTCCAGATTCAGGATTGGAAGGTCTAATGGGTGCGAGATCAGATCCGGGATGGGATCCAGAATCCAGGGAGGATTCACTAGATGAGACCGTAAATAAGGGAACCAAGCCTGATGAGGCCACAATGGGGCAATGAGGATTATTCTGCTCTCCAGCCATCTGGCTTTCTGTAAGAACTTCAGCATTAAAGGAAGAGGAGGGTAAGCATAGAGGAGACCAGGCGACCAAGCATGTACCAGAGTGTTTCGGGGGGATTCCCCGGGTGGGGGAATTAGAGCGAAGTAGTCGTTGCACTTCGTGTTTGAGGGAGAAGCGAAAAGATCGCAACAAGGTTGACCCCATTTGGAGAATATCTGTTTCGCTACTTCGGGATTCAGAGACCACTCGTACAGCAAGAGAATCGTGCGACTCAGTCTGTCCGCTAGGATGTTGGACCGTCCCGGAATGTGCGTCGCTATGAGAAAGCAGTTGGTGGAAATTGCCCATTCCCACACTCTCGTGGCCTCTCGGCAAAGTGGATAGGAGCTGGTCCCCCCTTGTTTGTTGATATACCAGACTACTGACATGGTGTCTGTCTGGACCGCAATAGTCCCAATGGGAAAAAGGCTCTGAAGTGCTTGCAATGCCAACAGCACCGCCCTCATCTCTAGGACATTGATATGCAGCAAGGTCAACTTGTGGTCCCACGTGCCTTGGACTGTCCTGCCTAGACAACCCTCCCCCCCCATCCAAGGCGAGAGGTGTCCGTGGTCACCGTGGTTAGGGGATGGGGCATAGCAAAGGGCCGACCTTTGAGGAGGTCCGGGGACTGGAGCCACCACAGGAGGGCCTTCCTGCAAACCCTGCTGAGACGAATGGGATGGTTTACAGGGTAATGCAGGAAGGACCATTGGACTTGGAGGTTCCACGGCAGGACCCTCGTGCAAACGCGCCATGGGTAGCAGGTTGATGGCAGCTGCCATCGACCCTAGGACCCTCAGGACCAGAGCTGCTGAAGGAGCTGGGGATTGAAGAATGGCCCGCACATGAAGTCTCAGGGTTTGAAGTTGGTTCGAAGTTAAGAAGGCTAAGAGCCGGCTTGTATCCAATCTGGCTCCGATGAAGACTATGATTTGTGTCGGTAGAAGGGAAGATTTTTCTACACTGACTGTGATCCCCAGCCGGGGAGCTAGACGGAGGAAAGAGTCCCTGGCCGTGCAGAGTAGATGCCTTGTGGGGGCGGTCAGGAGCCAGTCGTCCAGGTAGGGGAAGACCTGAATTCCCTGGAGTCTCAGGTGGGCCGCTATCACTGACAAAACCTTGGTAAACACCCTGGGGGCTGAGGTGAGACCAAAGGGAAGGACCCTGAATTGGTAATGACTGGCTCCTAGCTGGAATTGGAGGAACCTCCTAGAGCATCTGTCCATCAAGAGGTGGTAGTACGCATCCTTGAGGTCTATAGAGCACATCCAGTCATTCTCCTGCAAGAGGGGGAGAATGGATTGAAGTGTGACCATCTGGAACTTTTCCTTGGTTACTGACAGGTTCAAGAGGGATAGATTGAGGATTGGACTTGAGTCCCCCGTCTTTTTTGGCACCAAGAAGAACCTGGAGTAAAAGCCCGATCCGAACTGGTCTGGGGGGACATGCTGAATGGCTCTTTTTTCTAGCAGCTGCTGAATTTCTGCAGCTGCGGCCTCCTTCTGATCGAGGGGGGGACATCGGGGAGGAATCTGGGATTGCGAGGGGGATGAAGAAACGGGATTTGGTAACCTCTGGATATGATACGAAGCACCCAGCGATCTGTCGTGATGGACTCCCAAGCTGCCAGGTGCCTCGAAAAACACCCCCCGACTGCCTCCAGAGTGGAGCAGTCGGGTAACCCCTCAGGGTTGTTGCGTGGGCCGATCAGAGAATGATTCTCTGGACCCAAAATTCCTCGGACCCCCTCTGCCCCTAGGGCGGCGTCCTCCTCTGCCTCGGAAGGACTGGGTGTCTGGAGCGTCACGGGACTGTTGCAACTTCTGGAACCACATCTTCTTCTGTCCCTTTTGGTTCTTGGAGAAAGACCTCTGGGGAGCAGAGAAGCCGACTCCAACGGCAGACAACGTCTTCCCGTCCTTCTCGCTCTGGACTAAAGTTTTGCGTACAGTTTTGCCAAAGAGGGCAGAACCATTGAATGGGGCATTAGCAAACGACGCCTTTAAGGGTTCCATGAAATCACAGTGGCGGAGCCACGCCTGTCGCCTCATGACAACGCCCACTCCGCTAGCTCTAGCGGCTCCTTCCATAGCATGGGATAGTAGCCGCATAGAGGTATTAGAAATAGACCTTAGAGTGGCCATTCGGGCAGAGTACAACTGCTTGTCCTCTGCTGACATGGATTTCGGGGGCGACCCAGCATACTCTTTAATAAAGTCTCGCTGGAGCCGTATGACATGTGCCATGTAGTTCAGTGACCTTACCGAGAAGGTAGCTGAACTGAAGACTTGCTTCCCAAGGCGGTCCATCGCCCGAGACTCCTTGCTAGGAGGATGGACCGAGGGACTTTCTTGGGCCAGTTCCCTGCCGCCACCAACATGGCATCTACCGGGGATCCCTTACTCCAGTGCACTCTGTCGGAGGGGGGACTAAGTATCCTATCAGGTCTCTTCGGGACGGGCTCCACAGTGTCCGGCTCCTTCCACACCCTGGTAGTGATCAGGTCTACCAGGGGGTCGGCTGGAGGGGACACCCAAGAGGTAGACGGGCCTGCTTCAAATGCCTCCAGAAACACAGACTTGTCCGAGGTAGGCTTTGGGGCGGACCACCCTCCCCTTATTCTGAGCATCTCCATGATGTCTCCAAAGGAGACGTCTTCGGGGGGTGATCTTGGGGAGCCTTCCTCTTCCTCCAAATCTGTGTCCTCGGTCAAGGACTCAGGGGAGTCCAAGTGCCTCCTTTTGCACTTGCGCTTGTGAGGGACCTCCTCAGGGGGGCTGTCCGAGGAGGCCTCACCAGGGTCATCGTGTCCCAACAAGGAAACTACCTGGGACGTTAGAGCAGGCTGTCCCTGGGGCCGGGTGATAGAAGTCAGAGCCAACTGAGAGGGAGTGCGAGGTGGAGCTGTAGCTGTGGCCGGGGACCTGGAATCCCTCGACAGAGCCCTCTCCACTACGTCAAAAGCCAAAGGAGAGCTGCTCTCTCTGGGATCCGAAAACAAACCCTCCCTCAGATCCGACGAGCAGATCGGGGCCGGCGCTGACGCTATCGGATCTGATGGGCCAGTATGCTCCATCCTGGACAGAGGCAAAAGCACACTGACACCCTCGGATCCAAAGCTCAGCTCTCTGCTCCGAGAGCTCGGATCCACTGAAAAGGGACCCGACAGACTCGAGGGCGCTGTCGGCGCCGAAGTACCCGATACTATCAGCGCCGACACACCCCTGGCTCCAACGCCACTCAGCTAAGAGGACTCCAAACCCGGGAAGCGGGTTGGAGAAGGAGCTATCGGGGTAAAAAAGGGGATCGAGCTCCCCCCGGAGATGGGGAGGCAGGAGCACTCCCATCTGCAGTTGGGCCTGGAGGAATCTTCTCATCATCTGGTCCAAATCTGCGTCCGTTAAGCTTTTGGTGGACCTGGACGAGGCCACCAAGGCGGGACAGGAGTGCCACCTCGATGACCTCGAGGGAGACCGGGCTTCCTCCTCCTCCGGTCCCGGTGAGAAGCAAGGTGACCGGTGCCGAGAAGAAGGCTCGGAGATCTTGGAAGGAGAAGCCCGCTTAGCTGGCGGGGCCGATGTAGAGGCCTCGGCCCGCTGCTTGTGGTGCTTCTCCCTGCGCTTCTCTTTTCTGGCTTCCCTATCCTCCTGGCCCAAGGTGGGAGGTTGAGTCCCGGCCAGGGGACGGGAAGCAGTCGTGGGTACTGTCGCGGCTGTGGCAGGCACCACGGGGGGACCGGAGGACGGAGCCCAGTCTGGGGGCAGAAGTCCCGCCAGAATCAACTTCGACCTCTGGTCCTTAAGTGCCCTGGGGTTGAACGCCGCACAAATAGTGCAGCCAGAGGAGAGGTGTTCAACCCCAAGGCACAACACGCACAGAGTGTGGCCATCCGCTGGGGATAGTTTATGGCCACACTCGGTACATTTAGAAAAAAATGTCTTTGGGGCCTCAGACATTATACTAAGAAAAGGACACACACACTAGGCCCCAATCACACACAGACACACGCCCTAACGCCCTCATGGGGGGGGGGAGGAATAAGCTAAATTAAAATTTGTAGAGAGAAAAGCTACAAGGGGATGCTAAACACTCACAAACAGACTTTTTCTGACAGGAAAGTAAAAGATTAAATTTTCTCACAAAGTCTGCTATGAAACAACCGATGTCTGGAACTCAAGGATCAAGCTGCTGGCTTCAACCGTGGCAAACTAGATCTGGGGTCAGGTAGGGATGGCAGGGGATTATGGGTAGGGGGGAGGAGCTTGGAGCTCGGATCTCAGCTGTTGGAAACTGCCGGCTCAGATCCGATATGGATCCGAAGACCCATAGGTTGGATGCCCAAATGAAGTTAACTATTTCAAATTTGTCTTTTCTGGGTACAGGGAAAAATTGCGAGTAGAAACCTTGTCCCTTTTTTTCTTCTGGTACCAACTGAATAACCCCTATGCTTAAGAGAGAGTACTTGTTTTTGGGCCTTTGCCCACTGATTTGGAGGTAGATCCGGCCAACCGCTTGGAGTTGGTAACGTGTGGAACTGAAATCTGTATCCTTGGGACACTATATTTAAAACACATTTGTCCTGGGTAATGAGTCCCCAGTTCTTTGCAGGAAGTTCAATCTTTCCCCCCAAAGGGGCAGTCAGTCGAGAAGTGCTTGGAAGTTTTAGAAAGAAGTCATTGAGACAGTTTACCATAGGGGGGAGTTTTATTACTCCCAGATTTGGAAGTGGAGGCCCCCCACTGCTTAGTCCTGTGTGTCCCATGGAACTGAAGCCTGGGTGCTCTGCTGGATCTGGGTTTGGACTGAGAAGGTCTGGAAGAGGCAGGAAAGGACCAATTCTTAGAAAGCCAATGTCTACTAAATCTTAGAAGTTGTACTTGTAAAAAAATCTTTAACAGTTTGCATAGATTTAGCTTTTTCCTCCATCTTTATAAGAACTTCCGCCTTGTTGCCAAACAGGCAGTCCTGATTTAAGGGAGCATCCAGTAATTTCGCTTTAACATAATCTGGCAAGGATTGCACCTTAAGCCAAGCATGCCTTCTAAGTACAGACCCAGTTACAACAGACCTGCAAGATGCCTCTAGTGAATCAAAACCACATTGCAATGTAAGTTTACCAACTTGTTCAGCAGAATGCATTAAATCCTGTAAATCCTTATTTTCAGCACAATCAGGAAACAACTTAATTTTCTGTTTAAGCAATCCAATAATATGCAGCTGATACTTTAACATATGAAACTGGCAATTCATGGCCGTAATGGCCAAAGTTGCAGAAGTGTATACCTTCTTACCCCATCTATCCAGCATCCTGGAGTCTCTATACGAGAGGGTAGGAACTTTGGCAGTAGTAGCTTTAATGCCCTTGGGTCCCTGTGAAACGGTTTCAGGGTCCGCAGAAGGATTTTTGAAAAGGAACTTGTGAGAGTCAGGAACCCTGTAATATCTATCAGGTTTTCTGGAAGCAGGAGGTAAAGTGTCAGGGGCCATGCTAGATTCCGAAAAGGCATCACCAACAATGTTCAGTACAGGAGGAATAGCTAAAGGCCTGTGCTGGGGTAGGAGTAAGAAAGTCTCTTTTTAGAATCAGAGAAACCCTGACTTTCCCAACGAAAATGCTCCCTGACAGTATGCAAGGTTTCACCAAAAGAGAAATCCTCTGGGGGGGGGGAGCAGAGGGAATAGCGTCCTCAGCATCAGAATCCTCATAGGTAGATAAGGGTAAATCCTGGTCATCAAAGGAAACAGAAATTTCAGAATCCTGGTCAGAAGTATCATAAGCATACTCAGTCCTAGGTTTCTTAGAGGGGGAAGGTTGGCTTCCCCTAATTAAAGTAATAAGATCTTCAGTCATTCTTAACATTCGTTTTTTAGGCATAGAGGCCTGACCATGTGGTCTGGGCGTCAGTTTTCTAGGCATGGTTTGAGTATTAAGCCTTGAAGAAGAAGATGGCGTTGGTTTAATATGCAAGTCAGTAGGCCTGAATACACCCTCAGAAGCCGGTGCCTGAACAGCAGCTCCAGACCCATTCAAGGTAGAGACATCCGCAGGTTCCACAGTTGAAGCATCTCGCAGTAGAGGCCTGCGAATCTGAAGTAGCAGGTATCAGGGGCTGCAAAAGCACCTCACTAAGTATCGGCGAACTGGGCGGCCTGTCTCTGTCTTCATCTTTGTGTTTTTTCAGAATGTTGGTAGTCGAATGGCGTACCAAAGACATATCAGGATAATTGAACCGAGCAACAAAATATTTAGAAGCGCAAATATACTGACGACAGATAGTTCGTGGTTTAAATAAGGCACAAAACTGACAGCGAGGTACATCGTGGTCAGGGCCTAGGCAAGGAATACAGTATGAATGAAAATCTTTATGAGGTATTTGCTTTCCACATGAAATGCAATTATTCACTTTTACTGACATTGGATTAGAGCAAGAAAAAGTTTCCCCAATGGGGTACCTAGCTTTTAGTTGAAGACTTCGGTTCTGAAACTAGAAAATGAAAATTTCAGGAGTCGACCGACCGGCACTTGTGAACTACTTCTGCTTCGGACACGGCACGGCAAGAAAGACTGATGTAATGACGTTGGCTGCATGTTTTATAACCCTGATGACCTGACGTCAAGGAAGAAGAGACAGCAACCGACGCAGGACCCAAGACTTTGTTAATCAGACCGACTGAGGGCTACTGCAAGCAGATAACCCAAATGTAATGAATGCAACAGTGAAACACGAAGAACATCAGGCAACTCTAGAAATTCAAAAGTTGCTAGCAAAAAAAGAGTCATCCAAACAGGGTCTGGAACTCCCTCAAGGTTCTTTTTAGTGCCACAGAGTACAGCGGACGGGAGACCCATACTGGATCTCAGCAGATTAAACAAATCGGTAAGAAAAATAAGAAGTTATATACCCACCATAACGTTCCATGTTTGTTGTCCATAATCTCGCCTTCATTCTTGCTGGTTGGGTTCAGAATCGAGCATCGGTTCTGACTCGGCCGAATACTAAAGCTCAGGAGCTTCCACTGGCTGGAGGCTATACCCTATCCCATCATGCTTAGGGAAGATAACCCAGATCTTGTTTGCAAAATAGTAACACATTTGAAAAATATATACAAAATCCCAGTGGTAAAAAGAAGTTATGTACTCACCATGATGTTACATGTGAGTTGTTTATCTCGCCTTTATTCTCACTGATGGGTTAGCAGCCGATCCTCGGCTCTGACACAGCCGATAGCAACGCTCAATGTTTGCCAGTAGCTCGAGACCAAGCCCCTTATCCTATGATGCACTGCTGGAATTACCTCAGATCTTGTTTGCTGCATGTATATATACCCCTGTAAGGGGAGCACTCCCCAAGAAGAAAGAAGAAGTATTGAACAACCAGGATGATACTAGCCTTTAGGTCAACTGTCAGCCAGGAGGGGGATGGAGGGAGGGACGAGAGAATAAAAGCGAGATAAACAACTCACATGGAACATTATGAAACAACTCACATGGAACATTATGGTGAGTACATAACTTCTTTATGTGAAGTTGTTAAATCTCGCCGTTTATTCTCACTGATGGGTAGCGCCCCTAGCACCCGAAATCCTGGGTGGCTCACGGAAGTAAATTTTTCAGGACCGTGGAAGCAAAAGAAGACCTGTCCCTGGAAGCCTTATCTACTTTGTAATGAGTGGTAAAGGTATGAGGCTTAGACAAAGTCGCTGCAGCACAAATGTTGTCAAGGGGCAATTTAGCTTGAAAGGCAGAAGACGTAGAAATGGCTCTGGTTGAATGAGCCTTTGCTTTGTGTGGCAAAGGTATGTTAGCATTTGCATTAACAAATGAGATACAATCCGATAACCATTTTGAAAGGGTTGTTTTAGCCACTGGTCTACCTTTTCTGGCCTCCGAAAAGGATACAAAGAGTTGATCTGATTTTCTAATATCCTTAGTTCTATCAAGATAAAATCTGAGCTGTCTGTGTATGTCAAGTTTGTGTAGCATGTATTCCAATTTGTTGGAATGGTTGGGAAAAAAGACTGGTAACTCAATGACCTGATTGATATTGAACTCAGAACAGACTTTAGGCAAAAAGGAGGGGTTTGTTCTGAGAGATACTCTATCAGCATGGAAAATCATATAAGGAGGTCTGATAGATAATGCTTGAAGTTCTGACAATCTGCGGGCAGAAGTAATGGCCACTAGAAAAATAGTTTTCCAGGACAAAGATTTGATATCACAAGATGATGCTGGTTTGAAGGGGGGAAGAATTATTTGAGACAGCATAAAAATCAAATTCCAGGGAGAATAAGGGATTTTGACAGGAGGTTACATGTGAAAAACAACTTTGAGAAAAACCTTAGATAACTTATGGGCCATAATATTCAACCCATCGAATCCAAGGTGGAAATTTGATATGGCGGCTAACTGAACCCGAACTGTGGCAGCTGCTGCTCCTTCCTTAAAAATCATTGTCAAAAACTCTAAAATGGACGACAAAGGAGCTCGGAAAAGGTCAATTGTTTGTATATTGGCCCAAATGGAGAACCTTTTCCACTTACTGCGATACAGTTTTCTGGTGGATGGCTTATGAGAAGACAATAGAATTTACCTTGTGTCATCTGAAAGTAAATGAAGCCTGGCTATTTGGGGAAGGGGATCAGCCAAGCAGTCAGCTTTAGAGACTGCAATGAAGGATGGAGGTCCCCTGACGGGTGTGTCAGGAGGTCTGGAACTGGGTCCAGGTTCCATGGATCCTCCAGCAGATGATGGTGAAGAAAAGGGAACCAAATCTTTCGAGGCCAATGGGGGCTAGGAGGATAACAGTCCTTCCCAGCGATTTTGCTTTCTATAAAAACCTGGGTATCAATGGAATTGGAGGGAATGCATGTAGGAGACCGGGAGGCCAATCGTGTACGAGTGCGTCTCTCGGGGGATGTCCCGGAGGTGGTATTAGGGCAAAGTAGCTTCTGCATTTGGTATCGATGTGACTGGCAAAGAGGTTGCAGCAAGGCTGGCCCATTTGCGGAAAATCAAGTCCGCATTGTGTTGGTTGAGAGGCCACTCATAAGGCAACAGGATTGCCCTGCTCAGCTTGTCCGCAATCACGTTGGATTTGCGTTGCTAACAGAAAACGCTGGGATGACACGGCCCATTGCCATACCCTGAGGGCTTCTCAACAAAGGGGATAAGACTTGGTTCCACCCTGTTTGTTCAAGTACCAGACCACTGACATGTTGTCTGTCTGAATTGCAATTGTCCCTAGAGGAAGAGAGTCCTGGAAGTACTGAAATGCCTGAAACGCCAGAAGTACCGCTCTCAACTCCAGAACATTTATATGCAGATGTGATTCTTGATCCATCCATGTGCCTTGGGCAGTCTTTCCCTGAAAATGCCCCCCTCCACCCTATCAGGGAAGCATCCATGGTCACAGTGGCTACTGGGGGGGGGGCATAAAGGGTCTTCCTATTGTGACATGAAGAGATGTCAACCACCACCGAAGGTCTCTCTTGCAAGAATTTGTGATGAGAAATATATGGTTCATTGGTAATTTTCTGGTAAGACCACTGAACGAACAGGAGCCACTGAAGAATTCGCATATACATCCTTGCGAGTGGAATGGCTAGAATTGCTGCCGCCATCAAACCTAGTACCTTCAAGATCTTTGTGGCTGTAGCTCTCTTCTTTGACACCAATGAGTTGATGTGTTGGCGAAGAAGTGAGACCCTTTCAACTGGAAGACGTAGAGTGGTGGTTGAGGTATCTAACTCTGCTCGTATAAAGACAGTATGCTGCGATGGCGACAAGGCAGACTTTTCGAAGTTGACTGTAATACCTAAGTGGTGGCAGAGTTTCAGAGTAGATTGTGTTGCCTGAATCAATTGATGCCGGGTGGTAGCGGTGAGGAGCCAATCGTCTAGATATGGAAACACCTGGAATCCTAGACGCCTCAGGTGAGCCGTGACCACTGCCATGCACTTGGAGACCACTCTGGGGGCTGTAGTGAGACCAAAGGGCAGGCCTCGAAACTGGCAGTGATTGGCTCCCAGCCAGAAATGCAGGTGATCTCTGGAGCGTCTGTCCATCTTTATGTGGTAGTACGCTTCCTTGAGATCGATGGAGCACACCCAATCGCCTTTCCCTAGAAAGGGAAGAATGGCCTGAAGCGTGACCATTCAGAACTTCTCTTTTTTTTTTACAAATTGGTCGAGTCTGCTGAGGTCCAAGATAGGTCTCCAGTCCCCTGTGTTCTTTGGAACCAAAAGGAATCTTCAGTAAGTTCTGAATCCAACTTGGTCTGCTGGGACTGGCTGGATGACTCTTTTTTTCTAGCAACTTGCGGACCTCTATAGTTGCTTGTTCCCTGAGACTGGGTGGAACATCCGGGATTCTGTTTACTGGAGTGGGAGGGGAAGAGAACGGTATGAAATACCCTCTGGAAATGATGCTTTGTACCCAGGTATCAGACATTATGCTTAGCCAGGCTTCTGGGTACAAAGATAAGCAACCCCCCGACTGATCCTGTGCCGGACAGCCAGGTCTCCTTTCAGGAGCGCTGGTAGGGCTGACCAGAGAACTGGCCTCTGTCACCCTGCTGTTGCGGACCCCCCCCTGCCGTGTGGGTGGCGTCTTCAATTATAACCCCCTCCTCTGCCTCTAGAGGGGGTTTCTCCACGTGTCTTGAAAGGCTCCCTGTGCTTTTCGGAACCACATCTTTCCGCCCTTAAGGCCCTTGGGATAGGGCCGAACAGGGGTAGAAAAATGGACTCCAACGGTAGACAGAGTCTTGCCTTCCTGCTCACACCTGGTTAGAGTTTCCTTTACCTTGGGCCCAAACAGGGATGAGCCATCAAATGGAGTGTTGATAAAGGAAGACTTGAAGGGCTCTGCAAAGGAAAAGAGACGCATCCAGGCTTGCCTACGCAGAGCAATGCCTGAACTAGCGGCTCTACTCGAACCATCAGCTGCATAAGATATGAGACGCATGGACGAGTTCACAATCAAGTTTAGGGTAGCGAGCTGTGTGTTAACTTTGTTGGCAACCCCTGCAGCTACCGTACCCTAGAGATATCTCGAGCTCTTCGTAGTCTTGTAAAATGGGTTAAATAGTTCAGTGATCAAAGGGAAAAGGTCGCTGAACCAAATAAGAAGTTATGTACCTACCATAACGTTCCATGTTAGTTGTCTTCTCTCGCCTTCTTTCTTGCTTGATGGGTTCGGAGCCGATCCCTCGGCTCCGACTCGGCACTTGCTAAGCTCGAGAGTCTCTTTTACCAGCTCGAGGCAGCCCCATATCCCATGATGCAAGGCGGTAAGTACCCAGATCTCGTTTGTTGACAAAGGCAATAACACCAAGCATGAAAAACTTCCCAAAGGAAGAAGAAACTTACAGATGGAAAAAGGACCAGGTCTGAATGGTCATTAGAATAATAGTTTCTTATACAAGGTCTGTCCAGGCCAGGGGGAAGGAAGGAGGGTCGCAAGAAAGAAGGCGAGAGAAGACAACTAACATGGAACGTTATGGTAGGTACATAACTTCTTAATGTTAAGTTGTCAATCTCGCCTTCATTCTTGCTTGATGGGACCGCGTCCCTAGCACCTCTATCCTGGGTGGCTCAATGGAACAAACTCTTGAGGACTGTAGAGCCAAAACTGGCTCTGTCCCTGGAGGCCAAGTCCAATTTGTAATGGGAAACAAAAGTGTGAGGAGTAGCCCAAGTGGCCGCTGCACAAATAGTGTCCAAAGGAAGTCTAGCTTGAAAAGCTGTAGAAGTAGCTAAACTCCTAGTTGAATGTGCTTTAGGTTTTGAGCACAGCTGTTTTCCCTGAGTATAAATTTCAGTGATGACCGAAGAAAGCCATCTGGACAAAGTCACTTTAGAAACAGGAAGGCCTTTTTTATTATCCGCATAGGAAACAAAAAGTTGATCAGATTTTCTAAATTTTTTTGTTCTGTCCAAATAATATCTAAGTTGACGATGGACATCAAGATAATGTAGCTTTTGTTCAGCTCTGTCTGAATAGTTAGGGAAAAATACCGGGAGATCAATGGATTGATTCAAATTGTTCTTTGAAGCGACCTTAGGTAAAAAGGTTGGGTTAGTTCTCAAAGATACTCTGTCTTTGTGAAAAACCAAATAGGGGGGTCGAACCGAAAGAGCATGAAGTTCAGACACCCTCCTGGCAGATGTAATAGCCACTAGAAATAACGTTTTCCAAGAAAGATATTTCAGGAACAAGAAACAGCTGGCTCGAAGGGGAAGAATCAAGGATGTCAGCACTAAATTTAGATCCCACTGAGGAGGAGGATTCCTGATTGGAGGTTTTAGTAGGAAAATTCCTTTCAAGAAGGCCCTGCAGAGCCTATGGGACATAATATTATGATCTGCTATCCCGACATGAAAATTGGAAATAGCAGCCAATTGAACTCTGACTGTGGAAGAAGAGGAGCCTGCATGAAAAATCTCTGCTAAGAAGTCCAGAACTGCCTGAACAGGGGCAGTAAAAGGATCAATATTTTGGGCCTTAGCCCAATAAGAGAAACGTTTCCATTTGCTTGTGTAAATCCTCCTGGTAGAGGATTTTAGTGAAGCTACTATGATGTCTCTAACTGGGTTAGAGATCAAAGGAAGCCTGGCTAAGGAAGGAAGTGGAGCAACCATGCTGTGAGGTTGAGAGAAGGGATTGACCGGTGCAGCTGACCGGATTGGTGAACCAGAAGATCTAGCACTGGGTCCAGATGCCACGGCTGCACCAAAAGGTGATGATGGAGGAACGGAAACCAAACTTGTTGAGGCCAGTAAGGGGCAATGAGAATCAATTTGGCTCTCAAAACGGTAGCTTTCTGGATCACCTGAGGGATCAGAGGAAATGGAGGGAAGGCATAAAGAAGTCCCTGGGGCCAATCCTGGGTCAGAGCGTCTCTGGGGGGATGGCCTGATAGAGGGAAGAGGCTGAAGAAGTCTGGACATTTGCTGTTTTGGGGAGTAGCAAAAAGATCGCAACATGGACGACCCCATTCCAGAAAAATCTCTTCCGCTATAGATTGCTTGAGAGACCACTCGTGAGGCATGAGGATAGCTCTGCTCAATCTGTCCGCTATAATGTTGGTTTTCCCAGGGATATGCGTTGCTACCAGAAACCGATGAGAGGAGATCGCCCATTGCCAAAGTCTGAGCGCTTCTCGACACAAGGGGTAGGACTTGGTTCCGCCCTGTTTGTTGATATACCAAACTACAGACATGTTGTCTGTGTGGACTGCAATTGTCCCTACGGGAAGAAAGTCGTTGAGGGCTTGCAACGTTAAAAGCACTGCTCTCATCTCCAGGACATTTATGTGCAGATGGTACTCGAACGGTTGCCACGTCCCATGAACCATCCTGCCCTGATAATGACCCCCCCACCCGATCAGGGAGGCATCCGTGGTGACAGTGGCTATCGGGGACGGAGGTACAAAGCACCTGCCTTGGTGAACCTGAGACGATGTGATCCACCAAGCAAGATGCTCTTTGCATGTCTGTGTCACCAGAATCTGGTGACGCATTGGAAGTTGCTGGTATGACCACTGTGTGAACAGCATCCACTGAAGAAGGCGCATGTAGAATCGAGCCAGGGGAAGAAGAGTAATGGCCGCAGCCATGAGACCTAATACCTTTAGAACCATTCTGGCCTGTATTTTCTTGCCGGCCAGAATGATCCTGACATGAGTCTGAATGTCTGAAACTCTTTGTTCTGTAAGGGTAGCTGACATCCGAACAGTGTTTAAGTTTGCGCCTATGAAGGTAATAGACTGGCAGGGCGATAAGGATGACTTTTCGAAGTTGATTGAGATGCCCAAATGAGAACAAAGGTCTATTGTGTAATCCCTGGCTTGTATAAGCTGATGCCTGGTGGTGGCTGACAGGAGCCAGTCGTCGAGATACGGAAACACCTGGAATCCTTGACGTCTCAGGTGAGCCGTGACCACTGCCATGCATTTGGTGAACACTCTGGGGGCTGTAGTGAGACCAAAGGGCAGGGCTCTGAACTGGAAATGACTGGACCCCAGCCGAAAGCGGAGAAATCTCCTGGAGCGTCTGTAAATTTTGATGTGATAGTACGCATCCTGAAGATCTATTGAGCACATCCAGTTGTCCTTCTGTAAGAAGGGCAGAATTGACTGAAGAGTGACCACTCGGAATCTTGTCTTCCTGACAGACTTGTTGAGTCTGCTGAGATCCAATATTGGTCTCCAGTCTCCCGTCTTTTTGGGGACCAAAAAGAACCTTGAGTAGATTCCGGGATTTGAATGGTCTATTGTAACTGGCTGAATGGCTCTTTTTTGCAGTAGTTTTGCGATTTCTAACTCTGCAATGTCCCTTAGACCGGGTGGTACATCTGGAAGGGAATTTGAGGGGAAAGGACTTTCCTCGAAAGGAATTATGTAACCCTTGGATATGATCGACTGTACCCATCTGTCTTGAGTGAGGGAATGCCAGGCTTCTGGGTACAGTGATAATCTTCCCCCGACTGCCTCCAAGGAGGGACAGCCGGGCAACACCTCAGGGATGCTGAAAGGGCTTGTCAGAGAGGCTCCCTGTTTCCCTGGTTCTTCGACCCCTCTGCCTCTAGAGCGGCGTCTGTTATTGTTACCCCTCTGCCTCTAGGGGTAAACTGACCACGTGAATCGGCGTGACTCCTTGGGATTTACGGAACCACATCTTCCCACCCTTCTGTCCTTTGGGATAAGGCCTAGAAGGGGTGGAAAACGGACTCCAACAGCAGAAAGAGTCTTGCCGTCCTGCTCGCACCTGGTCAAGGTTTCCTTCACCTGAGGGCCAAACAAAGCTGACCCATCAAAGGGAGAATTTGTGAAGGACGCCTTAAAGGGATCCATAAAATCACATAGCCGCATCCAGGCTTGGCGTCTAAGAGCCACACCTGTGCCTGCGGCTCTACTCCTCCATCCGCAGCATAAGATATTAGCCGCATGGAGGAGTTTGCAATGGAATTGAGGGTTCCTAGCTGAGAAGCAATTTTTTCTTGAGCCCCTGCAGCTGTAGGATCCTGAACTACTTCTCCCAGCTCCTTCAGGATATCCCTTTGGAGTCTGGTGAAGTGACATAGGTAATTCAGCGAGCATAGCAAAGGTCGCTGAGGAAAACATCCGCTTACCGTACCTATCCATGGTCCTAGAGTCCTTATTAGGAGGATGGATGGGCACGGAAGGATCTGCAAGTTCCTTTTTGGTGGCCGCAGCCACCACCATGGCATCAGCGGGGACACCCTTAGTAAGGAATTGTTTGTCGCTCGGGGCAGTGATAAATTTTGAAGGCCTCCTAGGGACTGGCTCTACAGAGTCAGGAGCTGCCCACGCCTTTCGTGCAATCACCTGCAAGGGGGTCGAAAGGCGGAGATACCCAGGAGGTGGAGGGCCGAGATCCAAACGCCTCTAGGTATACTGACTCATCCTCAGAGGGATTGTTGGTGGGCCAGTTTCCCCTCTGTTTCAGAAGTTCTAGGATGTCTGAGAAGGAGACATCCTCAGAGGGGATCTAGGGATCCCTCTGACTCATCAAAGTCAGTATCGAAGTGACAGACTCGGGAGTCTACATGCTTCCTCTTACAAGTCCTCTTCCTAGGAGGATCTCCCGAAACATCAGGAGAATCCTCGGAAGAGGGGAAATTCCCAATGGGGAAACCTGAGGCGGAGGATCTCTGGGTCCTGTAGCAAGAGAAGTGGCAGAGATGTCAACAGGTACTATAGAGGGAGGAGCTACGGGAACAGACTGCTGACTGATACCAGTGGCCAGTACACTCTTCAACACCTCGAATGCTCCCTCCCAGGCAGGTCCGAGAGAACCCGCTCCAAGAGCTAGGAACTCCAGGGACCACCGAAGGGAAGTCTCGAGGCAGATGTCGGAGCCGAGCTCACCAAGGCCGAGGCTCCAAGGGGAAGAGCGGGTTCGGACAAGGGTCCGATGCCACTCACCCCCTCGGAGGAGACCATGGAAGCCCGACCACGAATCCCTCTAAGGAAGGTCTCAAGAGGAGAAAAGAGTAAAGGCTGAAGGAACAGAAGGGGGTATCCGTCCTCCAGCCGTAGCAGTAACCATTCCCGAAGACTCCAACTCCAAGCTCTGGGGTAGAGTTGAAGGAGGAACTGTAACGTGGTGTGGACCAACAGTCGTCTGTTGAGACGGACTGTGTAACATTTGGGCCAGTACCTGTGACTTGAGTAATCTACTGACCACTCTCTCTAGGTCATGATCTGACAACCTGGATGAACTTGAAGATCGGCTCCGATGGCTCCGTTCCGATAGAAGAGGTGAAGCCGGAGCCGAAAGTATCGGCTCCAAGGAAGGAGACCTCGACCTCTTCCTGGAATGAGCCATCGGAGCCGATACAATAGATCCTGTCGGAGCCGACAGGAAGCCTCGATGTATCGGCTCCAGCCGGAGCCGATACAGCCACCAAAGTAACGGTGTCGGAGCCGATCGGAGCCAACAACGATGCCTGTGCCACATGGGTGTCGGAGCCGATCGGAGCCGACATCGAAGTGGTCAATACTGATTCGGCACTGATAGCCATCGGTGCCGAAGGCTTTGTCAAGCTAGAATCGGCTCCAGCCGGAGCCGATCTCGACTCAGTACGAGTCGGAGCCGAGGCCGCAGGCTTAGCTACAGAAGCCTGGGCCTTGGAAGGTTTTACTGATTTAGGTGGAGCCGACTTAGCCGGAGAGCCCTCCGGCTTAAGAAGGCCCCTAAGAATCAGTTTATTCCGTCTCTCCTGCAGGACTCTCTGGCTGAAGGAGTGACAAATAGCACAGGAGTCCTGCAGGTGAAGAGGGCCCAAACAATACAGGCAAGAAGTGTGACCGTCTGTCAGAGACATCTTCTGACAGCACGAGTCACACTTCTTAAAACCTGAGACCCTCTCCTTTGACATGGTGCTGAAAAAACACACACACACACACACACCAGTCAAAATTAAGTTAAATAAAATACCAAAAGGTATTCTATAAACCAACACACACACCCTAACAGGGGGGGGATGGGATAGGGAAAAGATTGACTAACAAAAAATTAAAGAAGACAGGGAATTTCTGTCAGAAAAGGTACAAATTAAACTTAAAAACTATCAATAAAAGGTTTTTGACTAAAAAGGGGCTTAAATATCACAAAAGTGAACAACTTACCAGGAGCTGGTAAAAAGAAGACCTCCTAAGCGAAGCGGCAAACGAGATCTGGGTACTTACCGCCTTGCATCATGGGATATGGGGCTGCCTCGAGCTGGTAAAAGAGACTCTCGAGCTTAGCAAGTGCCGAGTCGGAGCCGAGGGATCGGCTCCGAACCCATCAAGCAAGAATGAAGGCGAGATTGACAACTTAACATCATACGTTTCCCATATCTATCCATGATCCTAGAATCTCTGTTAGGAGGATGGCTAGACGTTTCCTTTTTGGTGGCTGCAGCCACCACCATGGCATCAACAGGCACGCCCTTAGTCAAAAAGGCTTTGTCCACTGGGGCAGAGATGAACTTGTTTGGCTTCCGAGGGACAGGTTCCATGGCCTCTGGAGACTCCCGCGCCTTACAAGACATAAGCTCCATGAGCTCATCGTAAGGCGGAGACACCCAAGAATTGGAAGGTTGAGACCTGAAAGCCTTCAGGAGCACTGACACATCTTCAGTAGGGCTTATGGACTGCAAACTGCCCCTCTGATCAAGGATCTCTAATATCTCTGCAAAGGAGATATCCTCAGAGGGGGATCGAGTGGACCCTTCCGATTCATCCAAGTCAGTGTCAGATGTCAAAGACTCCTGTGGGGAGTCCAATATCCTCCTCTTGCACAGTCTCTTCCTGGGTACCGCATCAGTGGGGGGATCTGGGGAGGTCTCAGAAGAGCAGGGGGGTGTCCTGTGGGGCTACTTGAGGCTCAGGGTCTCTACGCTTGGGTGGACCGGTAGAAGCAGGAGCAGACACAGGCACTTGAGGGGAGGAGGAAGCCAGACCTGATGCTGATGATGTCTTTGGAGATGGGACTCTTCTCATGGCATCGAACGCACCATGGCTCCAACAAGAAGGGGTAGACAGATCTGAAGGGACCGTCCGATCCTCCCGCACAGAGGCCATGGGCTCCAAGCCCGAGTTAGGAGCCAAGCTCATCCGAACCGAAGCCCTGAGAGGAAGAGTCGGCACAGACAAATCAGTACGACTATCCTCTCCGGACCCGAGAGAAGAGTGTCAGCTCCTAGAGTCCCCGGTCGGTGCCCAGGACATCCGAGTAGATGGAACCAATATCAGCGGTGCAGGTTCATAGGTTGGTACTAGGCTATCAGCCCTAGGGCCTATACAAGCCTAGCCATAACAATTCCCTGGCTATTTCTTCCCACATTATTTACTTTCCTGGACCCCTGTCTAGCAGGGCGACTGACGTGATCCCTGGGGTGAATTTCCTTTCTCCCATCCAATCGTCAAGGTTCCTCTTGAAGAGGTCCAAAGAGGCACTCTGCTTGACATGTATGGGCAATCTATTCCAGATTCTGGGGAGTCTCTGGGTCAGGAACCTATCCCTCCAGCATGTTTTGTTTATTGTGATGACAAGGTTTAGATCCCTGGAGCGTGTAGCTCTGAGGGATTGGGATTTCTTTAAGTGTAGCATGTCCAACAGCTCTGAGTTTGACATGGCCTTGTATGTTAAGCAGAGATCGCCTCTGAGTAGACGATATGCGACAGAGTATAGCTTGAGTTTTTTAAGGCGGTCAGCGTAGGGCATCTGCTTTAGGCCTGTGATTCTTTTGGTGAGGTATTTCTGAGGCCTTTCCAGTTGTTGCAGATGTCTTGAGAGGTACATACCAAATGGGGCGTTGTATTCTATAATGGGTCTAATGAGGGATGAGTACAGTGGGACAATGATCTCCTTTTTTCTGGATGAAAAGCCCTTTGTGATGAGGTGTGCCACATAGAAGGATTTCCTGACTGTTGTGGCGATGTGGTTATCGAAGGTGAGACCAC
Organism: Protopterus annectens; assembly: GCF_019279795.1. Taxonomy (NCBI): domain Eukaryota; kingdom Metazoa; phylum Chordata; order Ceratodontiformes; family Protopteridae; genus Protopterus; species Protopterus annectens. The sequence goes on along the minus strand of NC_056746.1, from coordinate 346,610,836 downwards.
TGTCCACCTGTGTCCTTAAGTCTCTTATCACACTTTCTATGTTTAGTGTACTGCCACCTATATGGTAATTCATGGATACATGTTTTTTCCCAAAGGGGATAACAATACATTTCTTGGCATTGAGCTTGAGCCCATGGCTCTGGCACCAAGCATCTGTTTCTGTAAGGCCCTTTTGTAGAGTATCCACATCATTTGGGGATTCAATAATGGCTCCCAGTTTGCAGTCATCTGCAAACTTTGTTAGCCAGAGTCCCTTAGTGTTGACCTGTACTTCAGAGAAGTAGATGCCAAACAAGAGCGAGGACTGAACCCTGCGGTACTCCACTTGTCACTTGTCTGGAGCTGGATTTGGAGTCGGCTACTTTTACAGTGTGGGTTCTATCAGTAAGCCATTTAGCAACCCATTGGGTGACATAGGGATTAATGCCCAACTTAGTAAGTTTATCTATGATTCCAGAGTGGGGGATGGTGTCAAAGGCCTTGGCAAGGTCTAGATAGGCTGTGTGGACCACCTTACCCTTGTCCATGGCTCTGGAGACTGATTCAAAGAAGTCAATCAGGTTCAGGGGACAAGATCGGCCCTTCACAAACCCAAACTGGGTGGGGTCCAGTGTTTGAAGGTTGCCAATGTCTTTCTTTATAAGTTCCATGATAATACGCTCCATGGCCTTGCAGATAAGGCTTGTCAGACTGATGGGACGGTAGTTTCCGGGATCCAAGGTGGATCCCTCCTTGTGGATTGGGATAACTGTAGCTCTGCGCCACTCAGTGGGCACGAAACCTGAGGTGAGGCTATGATTAAACACGACACTTAGGTGAGGTGCCAGTTCATATTGTAGCTCATGTAGTACACAGCCCGGGATGTCATCTGGTCCCATGGATACTGTATTCTTGGCTTTAGAGAGTGCGTCTTGGCTCCAGAGGCTCAACAACCATCAGGTTGGGCTCCTTTGGCTCCGAAAGACCAGTACGGCTCAGAGGAGGAGTAGTCAAGTCTGGGTTAATGGTCTTCCACTCTGACGAAGGCGTCGGAGCCGACAACAATTTGGCAAGGCCTGGTGCCCATAAAATCTTCTGCACCAACCGGTCCATATCCATATCTGAGAGGCTGACAGAAGACTTCGAGGAGTGCACCGAGGGTGCTGACTGGAGCAGAGGAGATGAGGGAATGTCAGAGACCGGCTCCAAAGCTGTATGCTGGCTCTGAACAGAAGGGGCACTCAGGTCCGAAGACAGTGGAACCGATGACCCTATACCCTCCATTTTTTAGCCTTTTTCGATGCTTCCAAGTCACCTTAAGACTTGGAAGACTTTGAGGATCTACTAGCACCATCCTGGTCACCCAGCACTTCAGAGAAAGGGTACTGAAATAAACTCCTATCCACTAATTTCCTCCTTCTGTCTAAAAGTACCCTGGAAGAGAACGAGTGACAGATACTGCAAGAGTCTTGGAGGTGTTTAGCCCTCAGACAATAAACACATTGAACATGCCAGTCAGTGACTGACATATTTTGTCCACAATCCGGACTGAAGCCAGATTTAGGATGTGGCTTCTCTTTCTCGTCAGACATCTCTATTATCAATTTAAACAATTTTAAACAATTGAAACAACACACTCAAGAAATTATCTACCAAAGTACTCATAACAATGTGGTTAAATACAGGGCCAACTCTTAAGCCAACACTATAGAAAAACAGAAGCCAACACAGGACACTTATCTAAAACTAAGTCCAAGTCTAAAACTATAGAAATTATATATATATATATATATATATATATATATACACATATATATATATATATAAGTTTATAAACTTGCAAATAGATGAATCTATCGATTAATAATGGTCCGAGCTATCTGGAACACCGAGATCTGTGCCGCGGCAAACTAGATCTGGGGTAATTCCAGCAGTGCATCATGGGATAAGGGGCTTCGTCTTGAGCTACTGGCAAACCTTGAGCTTTGCTATCAGCCATGTTGGAGCCAAGGATCGGCTCCGAAATCATCAGTGAGAATAAACGGCGAGATTTAACAACTTCATATTAGTTATTAGCCTATGTCTCAAGAGGCAAGAAGGAAAGCAGAGAAAGTACAGTTGTGTACACTTACGATAAATGTAGATGTTCGAGTGTATTCACTGCTGCAGTCATCACATTTCGGTTATCTGCCTGCAGGTAGCCCTCAGCTGGCCTGAATACCAGAGTTGTCGGATTTCTGAGTCAGATGCTGCCGCTTCTTCCTTGACGTCAGGTTGTCAGGGGTATAAAACATGTAGCAGACACCATTACATCAGTTTTTCTTGCCCCAGATGTCAGGTGCCCCCATAATAGGAAGCAATTAAATGGTATGGTAAACCCCCATCAAAAAGCAAATACACAAGAAAAAATAAATATACCAACAAGAAGGAAAGGTAGAGCCAAGAGAAGTTAGGGGGCTGGAGGGAGGGTAACCAGGACTGCAGGATGTTAAAGAGCATTAGGACCAGCTCTTAAGCCCTGCAAGACTGCAGTGGCAAATCCAGCTCTGGATTTAGAAAAGATAGGCATGTGGTAATGCTTGGTGAAGGTACATACAGAGCTCCAGGTAGCAGCTTCTAGAATGCCCCTGGTAGGGACTCCTCTGAGAAATGCCGCAGAGGTAGATGCAGCCCTGGTCGAATGAAATCTTATCCCCAGTGGGGTAGGTTTTCCCTGGTGCTTGTAGCAGAAATGAATGCAATGGGCTATCCATTTGGAAATGGTTTGCTTTGAAAAGGCCTACCCCTCTGCCCCTGCAGCAAAGCTAACTAGCAGCTGGTCAGATTTTCTGATAGGCTTAGTCCTGTCCAAATAGAATCTAAGTTGCCTGTGCACGTCCAGAGGGTGCAGTATTCGTTCCCGTTTGTTTTGTAGATTAGATAAATTAGGCAAATGAATGGACTGATTTAGGGCCACAGTAGACATCACCTTCGGCATAAAGGAAGGATTAGTCCTGTGGGAAACCCTGTCCGCATGGAAGATAATGAAGGGTTCCACTGCCATGATGGCCTGTAATTCAGACACTCTTCTTGCTGAAGTGATGGCTAGAAGGAAGGCTATATTCCAAGAAAGGAATTTCAACTCTACTGTAGCAGCTGGCTCAAAGGGGGGAAGAGTGAGCTTTTCCAATACAAAGTTAAGGTCCCAGGCTGGAGTGGGAGCTCTCCTGGGGGGGGGGGGTCTTAGATTTTTGGCCCCTCTAAGGAATTGCTTTAGCAAGGGGTGAGAGAAGAGGGGTGGTTCAGTATTATAATGTGCTGAAATGGCAGAGGCATGCATTTTAATTGATGAGAAGGAATAGGCCCTTGTGGAGCATTTCTGTTAAGTACTGCAGAATATGAGGTAATCAGGGCACCGCTGTGCCCATCTCCTGAGCCTGGCTCCAGGAACAGTATCTTTTCCACTTTTCAGCATAGGAATTTCTAGTACTAGGCCTCCTTGCCTCCAGAATGACATCCTGTACCTGCTTACTGAGGGATGCTAGAGGACAGTTCAAGGAATTAGCCAGGCTACAAGGTTCAGGGTTTGTAGCTGAAGGTGCAGAATCTGGCCTGTGTGCTGGGACAGCAGGGAAGGGGTCTGAGGCAGGTGCCATGGTTGCAGCAGTGTCATACTGTGCAAGACGGGATACCAGTGCTGGCATGGCCAGTCTGGTGCAATCAGTATTGTCCTTGGCTTGTCCTGTTTGATCTTTAGTAGAACTTTCGAGAGGAGAGGCAGAGGGGGAACCTTCGACAGGAGAGGCAGAGGGGGAAAGGCATAAACCGAGAGGCTTTCCCAGGTAAAGGGCAGGGCATCCACTTTCCAAGCTTGACTGTGGGGAGTTCTTGTGCAGAATTTGTTCAATTGGTAGTTCTGATGGAAGGCAAACATGTCTACCTCTGGAGTCCCCCATTTGTTCTTTAAAAGTTTGAATATTTTGGGATCTAGTTTCCATTCATGTGGGTCCATGAGATTTCTGCTTAAGTCTTCTGCCAGTGAATTTAGTTCGCCTGGCAGGAATTGCGCTTGTAGGTGTACTTGGTAGCTCAAGGCTGTGTCCCACAGAGCCATGGCTAGTCTGCAGAAAGGGTAAGAGTGGGTTCCCCCCTGCTTGTTTATGTACCACATAACTATGTTGTTGTCTGTCTTTACCAATAGTTGTCCTGGAAGAATATGGTCTTTGAAGGCTGTCAGAGCATTCTTTACAGCTAACATTTCTTTTTGATTGATATGCAGGTGCATCTGTCGTGGGTTCCATTTGCCCTGAATGCACTGCCCTGCCATGTGAGCCCCTCATGCATAGTCTGATGCGTCTGTTGTTGGGGTTGGGGTGGCAGAGGGTAGAGTGAAAGGGAGTCCCTTGTTGTGGTAGCAGGCCTCTCCCCACCAGAGGAAAGTACAGCTGTGTACACTTACCATAAATGTAGATGTTTGAGTGTATTCACTGTTGCAGTCATCACATTTGGGTTACCTGCTTGCAGTAGCCCTCAATCGGCCTGATTATCAAAGTCTTGGGTCCTGCGTCGGTTGCTGTCTCATCTTCCATGACGTCAGGTAGTCAGGGGTATAAAGCATGCAGCCGATGCCATTACATCAGTTTTTCTTGCCCCAGATGTCAGGTGTCCCCCTAATAGGAAGCAATTATATATATATATATATATATATATATATATATACACACAAGGTTATACCTCCAACAAAAAAGCAAATACACCAAAAAGCTTTTAAGCATGGTAAAGGAGAAAAGAGGTATAGCCAAAAGATGTCAAGGGGCTGGAGGGAGGGTAACCAGGACTGCAACAGTGAATACACTCGAACATCTACATTTATGGTAAGTGTACACAAATGTACTATGTTCTTCATGTTTCACTGTTGCAGTCATAACATTTGGGTAGATTCCCAAAGCTAAGGATGGGAGGAGGAGTTTAGATAGCATTAGGACCATCTATAAGGCCCTGCAAGACTGCAGTGGCAAAGCCAGCTCTGGATTTAGAGAAAATTGGCATATGGTAATGCATGCTTGGTGAAAGTATGTACAGAACTCCAGGTAGCAGCTTCTAGGATGTCCATGGTAGGGACACCTCTGAGGAAGGCTGCAGAGGTAGATGCATCCCTGGTTGAATGTGGTCTAATCCCCTGCGGGATAGTTTTTCCATGGTGCTTATAGCAGAAATGAATACAATGGCCTATCTATTTAGAAATGGTTTGCTTTGAAATAGCCTTCCTCTCTGCCCCTGCAGCAAATGCCACCAGCAGTTGTTCAGATTTCCTTTGAGGTGTAGTCCTGTCCAAATAAAATCAAAGTTGTCTGTGCACATCTAAGGAGTGCAGTATCCGTTCCCCTTTGTTCTGTGGATTAGAAAAGAAGGCTGGCAAATGAATGGACTGATTAAGAGCCACACTGGATACTACCTTGGGCATGAAGGAGGGACTGGTCCTGAGGGACACCCTGTCCGCATGAAAGATGATGAAAGGCTCCACTGCCATAAGGGCCTGTAATTCCAATACCCTTCTTGCTAAAGAGATTGCTAAAAAAGTACAGTTTTGTACCTACCATAAATGTAGATGTTCGAGTGTTCACCCTGCTGCAGTCATCACATTTGGGTTATCCTGCCGTCAGGCGGTCCCGCAGTCGGCCCGAGTTCCAAAGTCTTGATCCTGCGTTGGTTGCTGTTGCTTCTTCCTTGACGTCTGTGTGCCAGGGGTATATAAGAGGCATCCGATGCCATTTTCTTCAGTTTTTCTTGCCCCAGATGTCAGGTGCCCCCAACAGGTAGGCAATATATATATATACACCACAGAGGTTGTATATGATAGAGTGGTATAGATAAGTTCAGCTAGTTCAGAGGGGATGGAGGGAGGGTAACCTGGACTGCAGCAGGGTGAACACTCGAACATCTACATTTATGGTAGGTACAAAACTGTACTATGTTCATCGTGTTACCCTGCTGCAGTCATCACACTTGGGTTGAATCCCAAAGCTAAGGATGGGTGGTGGAGTTAAACAGGGTTAGAAGAAGCTAGTAGGCCCTGCAGAACTGCAGTGGCAAAACCAGCTCTAGTCTTAGAATATAGAGGTAAGTGATACTGTTTGGTGAAGGTGTGCACTGAACTCCAAGTTGCAGCTTCCAGAATATCCTTGGTTGGCACTCCCCATGAGAAAGGCTGCTGATGTAGCTGTAGCCCTGGTGGAGTAGGACCTAATGTTAGCAGGTACCGGTCTCCCATGATGCGTGTAGCAGAAACGTATGCAATGCCCTATCCATTTAGAAATGGTCTGTTTTGAGATAGCTTTTCCTTGTGATCCTGCAGCATAGGCTACAAAGAGTTGGTCAGATTTTCTGAAAGCCTTAGTTTTATCCAAGTAGTAACGTAATTGTCTGTGAATGTCCAAAGAGTGCAAGAGTCTTTCTCCTTTGTTCTAGGGATTTGAGAAGAAGGTGGGCAAATTAATGGTTTGGTTTAGGGCCACACTGGATACCACCTTTGGCATAAAGGAAGGGTTAGTTCGTAGAGAGAGTCTTGATGAAAAATGAGGAAAGGCTCCACTGCCATTAGTGCCTGTAGCTCTGAGACTCTTCTAGCTGAGGTTATTGCTAGTAGCAGGGCAGTTTTCCATGAAAGAAATTTTAAATCAGCTGAAAAAGCTGGTTCAAAGGGCGGCAGTGTAAGCTTTTCCAGAACAAAGTTGAGATCCCAAGTAGGTGTTGGTGCTCTCCTGGGCGGTCTTATGTTCTTAGCCTCTCTGAGGTACTGTCTTAGGAGTGGATGTCAGAATAAAGGAGGATCCGTGTTGTAATGAGCTGAAATTGCTGAGGCGTGGATCTTAATAGATGAAAAGGAAAGTCCTTTGTGCAACATCTCAGTTAAATATTGTAGAATCTGAGGAATGTTTGGATCCAGGGGATTTTGGCCTTTAGCCTGGTTCCAGGCACAAAATCTTTTCCATTTGTCTGAATAGGTTTTCCTGGTGCTGGGTCTCCTGGCCTCCAGAATGACATCCATAACAGCTTTGGATAGAGGTGTTGGCTGGTTGTTTAGGTGATTTGCCATGCAGCCAGGTTTAAAGTTTTGAGCTGGCTGTGTAGAATCTGATTGTCTCGCTGGGTGAGCAGGTGAGGGGTTTGTGGTAAAATCCATGGTGGGCCATGGGCCATGTTCCTTAGAATTGGATACCAATGCTGGCGTGGCCAGTCTGGTGCAATGAGTATCATTTGTGGCCTCTCTAATCTGACTTTCAGCAGTACCTTTGCTAGAAGAGGCAGTAGAGGAAAGGCATACACTGTTAATGTTTTCCACTGAATGAGAGGGCGTCCACTTTCCAAGCTTGTGGATGGAATGTCCTTGTGCAAAATTTTTGAAGTTGGTAGTTTTGGGGGCTGGCAAACAGATCTATATCTGGGCGTCCCCATTTTTGAGCTATCATTGCAAATACTTGTGGATCTAGTTTCCACTCGTGTGGATCCATGATGTTTCTGCTTAGGTCGTCTGCCAATGCGTTTTTTTTTCCTGGCAGGAATTGTGCTTGTAATTGAACCTGGTAAGACAGTGCTGTGTTCCACAAGGTCATTGCTTGCCTGTATAGAGGGTAGGAATGTGTGCCCCCTTGCTTGTTTATGTACCACATTACTGTGGTATTGTCCGTCTTTATTATTAGTTGTCCTGGGTGTAAGAGGTCCTTGAAAGCTGTTAGGGCATGCTGTACTGCTAGCATTTCTTTTTGATTGATATGCAGATGCCTTTGATCTGTAGTCCATTTGCCCTGAATGCACTGTCCTGCCATGTGTGCTCCCCAGGCATAGTCCGATGCATCTGTTGTCATAGTTTGCCTGGCTGTGGGTAAGGTGAAAGGCTGACCCTTGTTGAGGTGACATGCCTGTGCCCACCATAGAAACTCCTGTTGAAGGCAGGGAATGAGTGGTATCATTGTTTCCAAGCTGTGGCTGTGCTGAGTCCAAACGCTTTTCAGGTACCATTGTAATTTCCTCAAATGCAGTTTTGCAAATGGTACTAGTAGTATGCAAGATGCCATCATAAATCCCAAGGCCTGCAGAATTTTTCTTGCAGGGAGTTGGGTCTTCGCTGCCATTATTTTGAAATATTGAGTCAGCTGTTGTTGCTTGTCTGGCATGAGATAAGCCATCTGGGCCGTTGCATTCAAGCTGGCACCCAGGAATATTATGTTTTGTGAGGGCACTAGTTTTGATTTCTTTTCGTTTACTGTGTACCCTAGGCAACTTAGAAGGTGTTTGACAAATGCCAGATGCTTTAAAAGAATGTCCTTGCTTTCTGCTTGAATAAGGCAGTCATCCAGGTATAGGTATATTTGAATTCCTCTTTGTCTGCAGTATAATGCATTGAACCTGCTATCTTCTGCAATTTTGTCTGATAGAGACATGCAGGTATGCCTCCTTGAAGTCCAACGTTACTAGCCAAGTATTCTTGCCCAGCACAGGAAGAAGCTGCTGTAGTGTTAGCATCTTGAATTTTGGTACTTGCGGATAGGTGTTCAGAATTGAAAGGTCCAGAATGGGTCTCCATGCTGTGTCTTTTCTTGGGACTAGAAAGAGTCTCGAGTAAAATCCTTGTCCTTGCTCCTGAATAGGTACCTGTTAAATGGCTCTCGTGTCCATGAGAGCTGTAATTTGTTTTTGTGCCTCTGCCCATTGATTTGGTGGCAGGTTTGGCATTCCTTTTATCCTTGGCAAGGTATGAAAGTGGAATCTGTATCCCTGTGAGACAATGTTTAGGACCCATTTGTCTTTTGTGATGATGTGCTAGTTGTCTGCAAAAAATGCTAATTTTCCTCCCAAGGGAGCTTCCAGGAGAGATTTGCTTGGTAGTTTGAGGATTGAGTCATTGTGTTTGTCTTCTGCTAGCTTGGGGCCTGTCTTCTCCTCCTTTCTGGGTAGCAGTACCCCATTGGCGAGGTTTGTAAGGGCCTTGTGACTGGCCTCTGCCCCTTGGGTGTCTGTATTTGCCCCTCTGTGATCTGTCAGAAGCTGGAAAGGATCAGTTGTTTGTTGGCCAATTTCTGCTGAAACAAGGAGGTTGTACCTGTAAAAAATCCTTGACCGTCTGCATAGACTTTGCCTTATCCTCCATTTTCTTTAAAACCTCTTCTGCTTTGACACCAAATAATACATCCTGCTGTAAAGGTGCATCCAATAATTTTGCTTTAACATGATCAGGTAGGGTTTGTTTTTTTAACCAAGCATGTCTATGTATGACAGACCCAGTAACAGCTGCTCTACAGGAAGCTTCCAATGAATCAAATCCACATTGTAAAGTATGTTTGCCCACCTGTTCAGCTGCATGCAACAGATCCTGCATTTCCTTGAATTCAGACTGTTCAGTATGTGTGCTCATTTTTTGTTTTAATTGAGACATTAGGAATTGCTGATATTTCAGCATGTGAAACTGACAATTTAATGCTCTTATAGCCAGAGTTGCTGAGGTGTATATTTTCTTTCCCCATCTATCTAGGGCTCTGGAATCCCTTTCAGAGGGCACAGGATTTTTAGCCACAGAAGCTTTAGCCCCCTTGGGACCCTGGGAAATTGTTTCTGGGTCAGCCACAGGGCTTTTATAAAGGAATTTGTGTGAATCAGGTACTCTGTACTATCTCTGCCTGGTTTGGCTGGAGCAGGAGGTAGAGAGTCTGGATTTAGACTAGACTCCAAGTAAACTTCATCCACAATATCTAAAACTGAAGGGATAACAAGTGGTCTGTGCTGGGGTAGTAAAAGCAACTCTCGGAGCCTTTTCTTAGGATCAGAGTAGTCCTGGCCTTCCCATTGGAAATGTTCCCTCATGGTATGTAAAGTTTCCTCAAAGGAGTAGTCTTCAGGGGGAGATGCTGAGGGAATAGAGTCTTCAGCATCAGAGTCTTCATAAGGGGAATAGTGTAATCCTGTTCCTCAGAAGAATCTGAGGAAATAGAAACCTGGTCAGAGGAAGCATAATCCTCCTCTTGTCTTGGTCTTTTATCTGGAGGGGGATGGGAACCCCTGATTAGGGTAATCAAATCTTCAGCCATCTTAAGCATCTGTTTCTTACGCATGGGGCCTTGAACTGTAGACTGATGTACAGTCTTTTTTGGTTTTAAAGGAGTTTTAAGCTTAGCATAAGATTTAATGGTGAGTGTAGTCAGTCTGAAGACACCTTCTGCAACCAAAAGTGTTTCCACTGCACCAGGATCTCCTTCTGCTCCGGTGTAGGAAGGGCCTAATAAGGATGGCTGCGTCGGCCAAGTACAGTCCGCTTGAGAATCCGCAGCTGTCTGGGGTTCCAATTCAGCGGTCGTCAGGGGCTGCCTAGGCGTCTCAATGAAAACCGGAGAACCGGCGACAGGCCCAGCAGAGGCCTCAGAGTCTGGCTTGTTCCTAGGTTGCCTGTTCTTATCCTTGCATTTTTTATGCATGCCAGTCATCGGCATGATATAATTAAATTTCCTACCAAAGTAACGTTGAGCGAAGTCAAAACGTCGTTTGATAGTTCGTTTATTAAACCTAGCACAAAACTGACAACCTGTGACGTCATGGTCTGAGCCTAGGCAAGGAATACAATAAGAATGGAAGTCCTTATGAGGTATTTGCTTCCCACAAGAAATGCAATTGTTAACTTTTTCTGACATCAGACTGAGGCAAGAAAAGGTTCCCCAATGGGGTACTTAGCTTTATTGAAGACTTCGGACTGAAATTCGAATCGAAAATCTCAGGTGTCGGCCGACTGGCACTTGCGAACTGCTTCTGCTTCAGGCACCGCGCGGCAAGAAAGACTGAAAAAAATGGTGTTGGATGCCTCTTATATACCCATAGCACACTGATGTCAGGGAAGAAGCGACAGCAACCGATGCCGGACCAAGACTTTGGAACTCGGGCCGACTGCGGGACCACCAGATGGTAGGATAACCCAAGTGTGATGACTGCAGCAGGATAACGCGATGAACATGAAGGCTGTTTTCCAAGAAAGGAATTTTAACTCTGCACTTGCAGCTGGCTCAAAAAGAGGAAGAGTGAGTTTTTCCAATACAAAGTTAAGGTCCCAAAGCTGGAGTTGGGGCTCTCCTGGGTGGTCTTAAGATTTTGGCCCCTCTGAGGAACTGCTTGAGCAATGGATGAGAGAAGAGGGGTGGTTCCGTGCTGAAATGGCTGAGGCATGAATTTTGATGAAGGAAAAAGAAAGCCCCTTGTGAAGCATCTCAGTTAAATATTGAAGAATCTGAGGTAAATTGGGCGCAGCTGTGTCCATCCCTTGAGTTTGGTTCCAGGCACAGAATCTTTTCCATTTTTCAGCTTAAGATTTTCTAGTACTAGGCCTTCTTGACTCCAAATGTTTACTGAGGGATGGAAAAGGAGAGGTTAGGTAATTAGCCAGGCTGCCAGGTTCAGGGTTTGAAGCGGAGGGTGCAGAATCTGGCTCTCCTGCTGTGACAGCAGGGTAGGGGTCTGAGGCAGGTGCCATGGAGCCAGTAGTGACACGCTGCACAAGAGGGGGTACACCAGTGTTGGCGTGGCTAATCTGGTGCAATCAGTATCGTCCTTGGTTTGTCCTGTTTGATCTTTAGTAGTACTTTGGAGAGGAGAGGAAGAGGAGGAAAGGCATAAACTGATAAAACTGATTTTTCCAGCTGAAGGACAGAGCATCCACTTTCCAAGCTCGTTTGTGGGGAGTCCTTGTGCAGAATTTGTCCAATTGGTAGTTCTGGGGGAAGGCAAACAGGTCTATATCTGGGCTCCCCCATTTGTTTATCAACATGTTGAAAGTCTTTGGTTCCAGTTTTCACTCGTGTGGGTCCATTAGATTTCTGCTTAGTTCGTCTGCCAATGTATTTAGTTTTCCTGGCAAGAATTGAGCCTGTAGATGCACTTGGTAGCTCAAGGCTGTGTTCCACACAGCCAGGAGCTATGAATGGGTAGCCTCCTGCTTGTTTATGTACCACATAACAGTGGTGTTGTTCGTCTTTACCACTAATTGTCCTGGAAGAAAGTGGTCCTTGAAGGCTGTCAGAGCATTCAGTACAGCTAGCATTTCTTTTTGATTGATATGCAGGTGCATTTGACTTGGGTTCCATTTGCCCTGAATGCACTTCCTTGCCAGGTGAGCCCCCCCCATGCATAGTCTGATGCGTCTGTTGTTAGGGTTTGGGTGGCAGGGGGTAGAGTGAATGGTAGGCCTTTGTTTTGCTGGCAGGTATCTGCCCACCAAAGGAACTCTAACTGCAGGCAAGGAATGATAGGAATCATTGCTTCTAGATCCTGAGAATGTTGACACCATAGGCTTTTTAGATACCATTGTAGTTTTCTCATATGCAGTTATGCATATGGAATTAGTAGGATGCAGGAAGCCATGAACCCTAAGGTTTGCAGTATTTGCCTCGCAGATAGGGTTTTTGTGGCCATTAGTTTGAAGTAAGTTGTCAAATGAATTTGTTTCTCTGGCGTGAGGAAAGCCATCTGGGAAGTTGTGTTCAAGCTTGCTCCCAGGAACGTAATTTGCTGACAGGGTACCAGATGTGATTTCTATTTGTTTATGGTGTATCCCAGACAAGTTAGCACCTTTTGTACAAATGCCAGATGATTTAAAAGTATGTTCTGGCTTTCTGCCTGAATTAGACAATCGTCCAGGTATGGGTATTTTTGAATATTTCTTTGCCTGCAAAATGCAATGACTGGAGCTAGGCACTTTGTGAATATCCTGGGCAGAGTAGATAAGCCAAAGGGCAGTGCAGAGAACTGATAGTGCATGCAGCCTGCTTTGAAGTGTAGGCATCTTCTGTAAGATTCCCTGATTGGGATGTGCAGGTAGGCTTCCTTTAAATAGAGTGTTGCCAACCAGGCATCTTTTCCTATCATGGGAAGCAACTGATGAAGAGTTAGCATCTTGAATTTTGGAATCACCAAAAAGGTGTTTAGGATAGAAAGGTCCAGGATAGGACACCATGAGTTGTCTTTTCTGGGTACCAGGAAAAGTCTTGAGTAGAAACCTGGTCCCTTTTCTTCTTCTGTTACAGTCTGAAAAGCCTTTAATCTCAAGAGAGAGTACTTGCTTTTGAGCCTCTGCCCACTGATGTGGTAGTAGATCTGGCCAACCGTTTGGGGTTGGTAACATGTGGAAGTGAAATCTGTATCCTTCAGAAACTACATTTAAAACCCATTAGTCCTTGGTAATGAGTTCCCAGTTTTTGCCTGCAGAGCAATCTTTCCCCCTAAAGGAGCAGTCAGTTGAGAAGTGCTTGGGAGTTTTAAAATTAAGTCACTGAGACAGCTTACCATAGGGGGAGTCTTACTACTCCCTGATTTGGAAGTGGGAGTCCCCCCCACTGCGTATTCCTGTGCGCACCCTGGGACTGAAGCCTGGGTGTTCTGCTGGTTCTGGGTTTGAACTGAGAAGGCCAGGAAGAAGCAGGAAAGGACCATTTTTTTGAGGGCCAATGCCTACTAAATCTTGGAGGCTGCACTTGTAAGAAATCTTTAACAGTTTGCATAGATTTAGCTTTTTCCTCTATCTTTTTAAGAACTTCTTCTGCTTTGTTGCCAAACAGGCGGTCCTGACTTAAGGGAGCATCCAGCAATTTAGTTTTAACATGATCTGGCAAAGATTGCTCCTTAAGCCAAGCATGCCTTCTAAGTACAGACCTGGTGACAGCAGCCCTGCAGGATGCCTCTAGTGAATCAAAACCACATTGCAAAGTATGTTTTCCAACCTGTTCAGCAGAATGCATTACATCCTGTAAATCCTTACTTTCAGCACAATCAGGAATCAACATCATTTTCTGTTTAAGCAATCCCATAATATGCTACAGATACTTTAACATATGAAACTGGCAATTTAAGGCCCTGATGGCCAAGGTTGCAGAGGTGTATACCTTCTTACCCCATCTATACAGGGCCCTTGAATCTCTATCAGAGGGGATAGGATTTTTGGTAGTAGTAGCCTTAATGCCCTTGGGTCCCTGTGAAATGGTCTCAGGATCTGCAGTAAGATTTTTAAAAAGGAACTTGTGAGAATCAGGAACCCTGTAATATCTATCAGGTTTTCTGAAAGCAGGAAGTAGAGAGTCAGGGGCCAAACTTGATTTTGAGAAGGCATCGTCAACAATGTCCAGCACAGGAGGGATAGCTAAAGGCCTGTGTTGAGGCAGGAGTAAGAAATCTCTAAGCCTCTTTTTAGAAGCAAAGTAATCCTGGCTTTCCAGTGAAAATGCTCCCTAAGAGTAAGCAAGGTTTCACCAAAAGAAAAATCTTCTGGGGGAGAAGCAGAGGGAATAGAGTCCTCTGCATCAGAATCCTCATAGGTAGATAAGACTAAATCCTGGTCATCAGAGGAGACAGAAATTTCAGAATACTGGTCAGAAGTATCATAAGCAAATTCAGTCCTAGGTCTCCAAGAGGGAAGGTTGGCATCCCCTGATTAAAGTAATAAAAGTCTTCAGCCATTCTTATCATTTGTTTTTTAGGAATAGAGGCCTGACCATGGTGTCTGGGTGTCGGTTTTCTAGGCATGGTTCGAGTTTTGGGCCTTGAAGAAGAAGATAGCATTGGTTTAATATGCACGTCAGTAGGCCTGAATACACCCTCAGAAGCCGGTGCCTGCACAGCGGCTCCGGACCCATCCAAGGTACAGACATCTGCAGGTTCCACAGTTGAAGCATCTCGCGGCATACCAGACTCCGAATGGGTCTCAGTAGAGGCCTGCAAATCTGAAGTAGCAGGTATCAGGGGTTGCGAAGGTGCCTCACTGAGTACCGGCAAACTGGCGATTAGCTTAGGAGAAGAGCCGTCGCCAGCTTTGGACCTAGGCGGCCTGTCTCTGTCTTTATCTTTGCGTTTTTTTCGGAATGTCGACAGTCGGGTGGCTTACTGAAGACATATCAGGATAACTGAACTGAGTACCAAAATATTTAGAAGCGAAAATATACCAATGACAAATAGTTCGTGGTTTAAATAAGGCACAAAAATGACAGTGAGGTACGTCGTGGTCAGGGCCTAGGCAAGGAATACAGTACGAATGAAAATCTTTATGAGGTATTTGCTTTCCACAAGAAATACAATTACTGACGTTTACTGACATCGGATTCGAGCAAGAAAAAGATTCCCCAATGGGGTACTTAGCTTTAGTTGAAGACTTCGGTTCTGAAACTTGAAAATGAAAATTTCAGGAGTTGGCCGACCGGCACTTGCGAACTGCTTCTGCTTCGGGCACCGCACGGCAAGAAAGACTGATGTAATGGCGTCGGCTGCATGCTGTATACCCCTGACGTCAAGGAAGATGAGACAGCAACTGATGCAGGACCCAGGACTTTGATAATCGGGCTGACTGAGGGCTACTGCAAGCAGACAACCCAAATGTGATGACTGCAACAGTGAAACACAAAGAACATCTCTGTCTTTATACAAGGAATGGTAGAAATCATTGTTTCCAGGTCCTGAGAATGTTGACACCATAGGCTTTTTAGATACCATCGGAGTTTCCTCATATGCAGTCTTGCATATGGAATTAGTAGAATGCAAGAGGCCATGAACCCCAGAGCTTGCAATATTTTCCTTGCAGATAGCTGGGGTTTTGTGGCCATTAGTTTGAAGTAGGTTGTCAAATAAACTTGTTTCTCCGGAGAGAGGAATGCCATCTGGGAAGTTGTGTTCAAGCTTGCTCCCAGGAATACAATGTGTTGGCAGGGTACTAGGTGAGATTTCTTTTCGTTGATGGTGTACTCCAGTGAGGTTAGAAGTTTCTTTACGAATGCCAGATGTTGTAATAGCAAGTCCTGGCTTTCTGCCTGAATCAGACAATCATCCAAGTATGGGTAAATTTGAATATTTCTCTGCCTGCAAAATGCAATGGCTGGAGCTAGGCACTTTGTGAACACCCTGGGCGCAGTAGAGAAGCCAAAGGGAAGCGCAGAGAACTGAAAGTGCATGGCACCCACCCTGAAACGTAGGTATTTTCTGCAGGATCCTCTTATTGGGATGTGCAGGTAAGCTTCCATTAGGTCTGGGGTTGCCAGCCAGGCATCCTTGGCTACCATAGGAAGAAGCTGTTGAAGAGTTAGCATTCTGAATTTTGGAACCACCAGAAAGGTGTTGAGAATAGAGAGGTCCAGGATAGGACGTCAGGAGTTGTCTTTTCTGGGTACCAGAAAAAGTCTTGAATAAAAACCTTGTCCCCTTTGTTCTGCTGGGACAGGTTGAATAGCCCTGATACTGAGAAGAGAGAGAAAGTACAGTTTTGTACCTACCATAAATGTAGATGTCCGAACTGGATAGCATCTGCAGTCATAACAAATGGGTTGTCCTGTCGTCAGGCAGCCCTTCGGTCGGCCGGATTCCAAAGTCCGGGTCCGGCTTCGGCTGATGTCGCGCTTCACCCAACGTCATCTCTGCTGGTCTTCGGGTATAAAGGCATCAGCCGACGCCATTTTCCTCAGTGTTTCTTGCCCCAGATGCCAATTGCCCTTTTGGAAAGCTAAATTTTGGATAAATGCCAATGTTTCCAAAATAGTAGAAGGCAAACACAAAAAATAAACATGTATGTACATATATACAAACAAATACACCATAAGAGACTCCCCCCCCAGCTAGCTATTAGGAGGGTAAATACCCTAGGAGTACTGCAGAGAGGAAGGAGGGAGGGTAATCCTGACTGCAGATGCTATCCAGTTCGGACATCTACATTTATGGTAGGTACAAAACTGTACTATGTCCTTCATGGATGCATCTGCAGTCATAACAAATGGGTAGAATACCATAGCCAAACTAGGGGAGGAGGAATAATAATTATGGTGTAGTCGGGATCCCTTGCAGTACAGCAGTGGCAAACCCTGCTCGGGATCTAGAATATAGAGGTAAATTATAATGCTTGGCAAATGTATGCACGGAGGTCCAAGTAGCTGCCTCAATAATGTCCTTGGTTGCCACTCCTCTTAAGAAAGCTGTGGTAGTGGCTGTAGCCCTTGTAGAATGAGGTCTTATGTTCTGTGGAATTGGTTTTCCATGGTAGGAGTAACAGAATCTTATGCAATTTCCTATCCATTTGGAGATTGTCTGTTTGGAAATTGCTTTTCCTTCCCTTCCTGTTGCATAGGCTACAAAGAGCTGGTCAGTTTTCTGTTACCTTTGGTTCTGTCCAGGTAGTAGCGTAACTGTCTATGTACATCCAAGGTATGCATTATTCTTTCACCTCTGTTTTGTGGATTGGGAAAGAAGGTAGGTAGGTGGATTGCCTGGTTTAAAGACACTCTGGATACCACCTTAGGCATAAATGTAGGATTAGTTCTCATGGATACCCTATCTTGATGGAAGATTAGGAAGGGTTGCACTGCCATTAAGGCCTGTAGTTCCGAAACCCTCCTTGCTGAAGTAATAGCCAGCAGGAAAGCAGTTTTCCATGACAGGTGTTGTAGATCTGCTGTTGCTGCTGGTTCAAACGGAGGTAGTGTCAACTTTTCTAGTACAAAATTCAAGTCCCATGCTGGTAATGGTGGTTTCCTAGGAGGTTTTACATTCTTGATCCCTCTGAGAAACTGCCTGAGTAGAGGATGTGAAAAGACAGGAGGATCAAAGCTGTATTGTGCTGAAATAGCTGACGCATGTATCTTGAAGGAGGAATAGGACACGCCTGTATGTAAAAGCTCTGCCAAGTACTCCAGAATGTTAGCAATATCTATGTTCGACACATCTTTTCCTCTTTCAGTACTCCAAATGACGAACCTTTTCCATTTTCCTGCATAGTTCCTTCTTGTTGAAGGTCTGCGGGCTTCAAGGATAATGTCTTTAACCCTTTGTGAAAGGTCTGGGTTAGTTACTGCTATGTGATGTTCCAGGCAGTCAGTTGCAAGGTTTTTAGGTTTGGATGTATGATGTTGTAGTTGTTCTGAGTTAACATCAGAGGCATCAGGGGTATTGACCACATTTTCTCCCGAGACATGCTCCTCAGCAATGGGTACCAGTGTTGTCTTGGCCAGTTCGAGCTATCAGAATTATCCTTGGCGTTCCTCTTTGATTTTCAGTAGTACCTTGTGCATCAAGGGAAGAGGTGGGAATGCATATGCTGTCAGGCCTTTCCAGCTGAAGGATAGAGAGTCCACCTTCCATGCAAGTGGGTGGAATGTCCTTGTGCAGAATTTTTGAGCTGGTGATTTTGTGGGGAAGCGAATAGATCTATCTGTGGCATTCCCATTTCTTTGTGATGGCCTTGAAGATGTCCGGGTGTAGCATCCATTCGTGAGCATCCGAGGTTGTTCTGCTTAAAATGTCTGCTAGGGTGTTCTCTTTTCCCGGTACAAATATTGCCTGTAACTGGATGTTGTAGCTGAGAGCCAGATTCCAAAGGTCCAAAGTCATTCTGCATAGGGGTAAGAATGAGTGCCTCCCTGTTTGTTGATGTACCACATGACTGTGGTGTTGTCTGTCCTTATCATCAAATGGCCTTCTTTGAGGAATGGTCTGAATTTTAGGATTGCCAGTTTTACTGCCAGCATTTCTTTTGGTTTATGTGCAGGTGCAGCTGGTCATGAGTCCACAGTCCTTGTGCGCATTTGTCCAGCATGTGTGCCCCCATCCTAGGTCTGAGGCATCCGTTGTGATGGTTTGGTTTGCTCGAAAGTTGTGGAAGGGTAAGCCTGGGTTTGACTGGCATGCCCGAGCCCACCAGAGGAACTCCTGTTTTAAGCATGGGATTAGTGGTATTTCTGTTTCTAAGCTGTGCCTGTGTTGAGACCATAAATTCTTTAGGTACCACTGTAACTTTCTCATATGCAGTCTGGCATGTGGGACCAAGATTATGCATGATGCCATGAAGCCCAAGGCCTGCAGAACTTTTCTTGCTGTTAGTTTGTTCTGCTTTGTTAATGCTAAGAAGTAAAGAGGAGTTCTTTTGTTTTTCTGCAGTTAGGAATGCCATCTGTTTTACTGTGTCCAATTCAGCAAGAATGTTCTTGTCTGGGATGGGATCAGCCTTGACTTTTGAAAATTGACTGTGTATCCCAGGGCTTGTAGCAAGTAAATGACCCTTTGTAAATCTGTTGTCAGCTTGCTTTTGTTGTCCGCTTGTAACAGGCAGTCATCCAGGTATGGATAAATTTGAATTCCCTGTACTCTGCAGTGAGCGATTACTGATGCCAGGCATTTTGTGAATACTCTGGGCGCAGTAGATAAGCCAAAGGGCAATGCTGAGAATTGATAATGCTCTGATCCTGCAAGAAATCTGAGGTATCTTCTGCAATTTGGTCGAATGGGGACGTGCAGGTATGCCTCCTTGAGATCTAGAGTTACCAGCCAACACTCCTTGCCCAGCATGGGTAGAAGTTGCTGTAGGGTCAGCATTTTGAATTTTGGGACAATGCTGTATGTGTTTAAGATGGACAGGTTGAGAATAGGTCTCCAGTTTTTTTCTTTTCTTGGTACTAGGAATAGTCTGGAGTAGAATCCTTTGCCCTGTTCTGTTATTGGCACCCTTTCCACAGCTCTCATCTTTATAAATTCCGCTATCTGGTGCAGGGCTTCTATTTTTTGATTTGGGGGCAGGTTTGGCATTCCTCTTTTTACTGGTAAAGTGTGGAAGTGGAACCGGTAGCCTTGGTCTATGGTTTGCAAAATCCACTTGTCTTTTGTAATATAGTGCCAATTTTTTCGAGAATAAGGCTAACTTTCCGCCTAATGGTGCTGCTATTTGCTCCCTGGTAGGCGGAGATAGAGCCAAGTCACTGAGATTGTCCTGTTGTAGTGGCAGTGGTTGTGTCTGTGCCTCGGTTATTGCCTTGCCACTGTCGTCCTCTGTAGGCACCACCTCTGGATTGATTTCTGCCCCTAGAGCGTCTGTTCCTGCCCCTTTGGGATCTTGTGGAGTCAGGAAAGGACCAATTTTTGGCAGGCCAGTTCCTGCTAAACCTTGGGGCTGAACCTGTAGGAAATCTTTAACTGTTTGTACAGATTTTGCCTTCTCTTCCATTTTCTTCATTACCTGCTGGGCAGGTTCCCAAATAGACTGGCCTTATCCATAGGAGCATCCAATAGCTTAGCTTTAACATGATCCGGCAAGACCTGTTCTTTCAACCATGCATGCCTTCTTATCACTGTGCCAGTCATGGCTGATCTAAATGAAGCCTCCAGTGCATCATAGCCACATTTTAAAGAATGGTTACTAACCTGTTGGATGTTATTCACCATTTCTAATACATATTTCTTATCTAAAGATTCATCAGAGGACAGCTTTAATTAACTGATCAAGCATAAACTCTTGGTATTGGATCATGTGAAACTGACAGTTTAAAGCTCTAGCTGAGAGAGTAGCAGAGGTGTAGACTTTTTTCCCCCATCTCTCTAAGGACCTGGATTCCCTTTCAGAGGAATAGGGTTTTGCTGTGGTCGAGGCTACTGCCTTAGGCCCCTGGGATATAGTTTCGGGGTCTGCAAGTGGGGCCTTGTATAGGTGGTGATGAGTGTCTGGCACCCTGTAAAATCTATCTGGTTTGGCAGGGGCTGGAGATAAAGAATCAGGTGCAGTGCAGACATCATTAAATGCATCGTCCACAACAGGTAGGACAGGAGGTATAGCTAAGGGCCTATGTTGTGGTAAGTGCAGAAAAGTCCTAAGCCTTTTTCTTGAATCTGAGAAATCTTGTCCCTGCCATTGGAATTGTTCTCTCATGGCATGTAAGGTTTCCCCAAAGGAGAATTCCTCTGGTGGAGAGGCAGCTGGAATGGATTCTTCAGCATCTGAATCTTCATAATTGGAAAAAGGAGCCTCTGGCTGGTCTGTAATGTCTGAGTCATCCGCAGAATCATCAGAGGACACAGGCTCAGGTGGCTCTGCTCTAGGTCTCTTTTCTGGTGGCTGAGAGGCCCTGTCTGGGTGAGATTGGGATCCCCTAATTAAGGATATTAAATCTTCTGCCAGAGTAAGCATTTGTGAACAAGTGGGCCTGAGTGAGGGTGGTTTAACAGGCACTGATTTAGCTGATTTGGCTGCTTTAGCCCTGGCAAAGGCCTTAATAGACATGGCTGCAGGAGGCCTAGCAGCACCACGTGCTGGGGTAGAGATATCCAAGGGGATGGTGTCTGATAGATCAGTAGGAACCACAGTTGTAGGCAAAATTTCTGAGGCTGATTCAGGTAAGGTAGCAGGAGCCTCAGTAGTAGTCATGGATTCGGCTGAAGATTGACCAGTTTTCTTGGTTTCGGCCGAAACCGAGACACTCGCGGCTTGCTTAACTGTGGTTTCGGCCGAAACCGCGGACCACGAGTGTGGTCTTTTTCTTTGCGTTTTTTAACAATTTGGGTAGTCGGAGGATCCGACGGCATAATGTACGCAAAATCTGAGCCGAAAAACTGTTCAGCAAACTCCGACCGATGCCTAAGCGTTCGTCGGTTGAAGGAAGCACAGGCCGAGCAGGCTGCTACGTCGTGGTCTGGGCCTAAGCAAGGCAAACAGTAAGAGTGGAAATCTTTATGAGGTATTTGTTTCCCACAAGTTAAACAGTTATTGACTTTTTCTGACATCGGCTGAGGCAAGAAAGAGTCCCCAATGGGGTACTTAGCTTTTAGAAGTCTTCGAAGTAGTATTCGGTAGTAGTAATCTCTGGATCTGACCGACCGGCACTTGCGAACAGCTTCTGCTTTGGGCGCCACGCGGCAAGAAAGACTGAGGAAAATGGCGTCGGCTGATGCCTTTATACCCGAAGACCAGCAGAGATGACGTCGGGTGAAGCGCGACATCAGCCGAAGCCGGACCCGGACTTTGGAATCCGGCCGACTGAAGGGCTGCCTGACGACAGGACAACCCATTTGTTATGACTGCAGATGCATCCATGAAGGACATCCTGCTGTTGGGCCTCCACCCACTGATTTGGGGTAGGTCTGGCCAACCATTTGGTGTCGGTAGTGAGTGGAATTGGAATCTGTATCTTTGGGAAACTATGTTCAAAACCCATTTGTCCTGGGTAATGAGTTCCCAGTTTTTTTCAAGCAGGGCGAGCTTTCCTCCTAAGGGAGCAGGTAGTTGAGCAGGGCTTGGAAGGTTTAAGGTTAAGTCATTGTGCCATTTTTCTGTAGGGGGGTGGCTTACTACTCCCTGCTTTGGAAGTAGGAGGCCCCCACTGCTTAGATCTGTACGTAGACTGAGACTGTAGCCTAGGTGGTCTGCTGTTCTTGGGTTTGGACTGAAGGCCTGGAAGGGACTGGAAAGGACCAGTTCTTTGATGGCCAATGCCTACTGAATCTAGGAGGCTGTACTTGTAAGAAATCTTTTACAGTTTGCATAGATTTAGCTTTTTCCTCCAGCCTTTTGAGGACTTCTTCTACTTTGTTGGCAAAAAGGCGGTCTTGGTTTAAGGCAGCATCCAGCAATTTAGCTTTAACATGATCTGGCAAGTTTTGTTCCTTAAGCCAAGCATGCCTTCTAAGTACAGACCCCATGACAGCAGCCCTGCAAGATGCTTCCAAAGCTTCAAAACCACACTGCCAAGTATGTTTACCAACTTGTTCTGCAGAATGCATTAAATCGTGCAATTCTTTGTGTTCAGCACAGTCAGGAATCAACATAATTTTCTGTCAAAGTAGTCCCATAATATGCTGCTGATACTTTAACATATGAAACTGGCAATTTAAAGCCCTAATGGCCAAAGTAGCAGAAGTGTGCACCTTCTTACCCAATCTGTCCAAGGCTCTAGAACCTCTATCAGAAGGGGTAGGGTTTTTGGCAGCAGTAGCCTTAATGCCTTTTGGTCCTTGGGAAATGGTCTCTGGATCCGCAGAAGGATTCTTGGAGAGGAACTTGTGAGAGTCAGGTACTCAGTAGTACCAGTCAGGTTTTCTGGGAGCTGTAGGTAAAGTGTCTTGGGTAAAGCTAGATACCAAGAAAGCATCATCTACAATGTCCAGAACAGGAGGGATAGCTAAAGGCCTGTGTTGAGGTAGGAGTAAAAATTCCCTAAGTCTCTTTTTGGGCTCAGAGTAATCCTGGCTTTCCCAGCGGAAATGCTCCCTAACAGTATGCAAGGTTTCACTGAAAGAAAAAAATCTTATGGAGGGGAAGCAGAGGGAATGGAATCCTCTACATCAGAATCCTCATAAGTAGATAAGGGCAAATCCTGGTAATCAGAAGGAGCAGAAATATCGGATTCCTGATCAGAAGAATCATAAGGAAAATCAGTTCTAGGTCTCTTACAGGGGAAGGCTGGCTTCCCCAAATTAAGGTAATAAGGTCTTCAGCCATTCCAAGCATTTGTTTTTGAGGCATATGGGCCTGAGCCTGCAGTTTGGTCGTCGGTTTTCTAGGCGTAGTGTGAGTTTTTGGCCTGGATGAAAATGATGGCGTCGGTTTAATATGAATGTCTGTAGGCCTGAATACACCCTCAGAAGCTGGTGCCTGCACAGCGCCTCCGGACCCATCCAGGGTAGAGACATCCGCAGGTTCCATAGTCAAAGAAGCATCTCCGAATGGGTCTCAGCAGAGGCCTGCGAATCTAAAGTAGCGGGTATCAGGGGCTGCAAAAGTGCCTTACTGAGTATCTTCCCGAATGGCGACTAGCTTAACGGAAGCGTCATTGGCAGCTTTGGACCTATACGGTCTGTCTCTGTCTTTATCCTTACATTTTTTCAGAAGATTAGTAGTCGGATGGCTTAACGAAGCCATTTCGGAGTACACAGATCGAGTACGAAAGTAACTGGCTGCAAAAATAGCCCGACGACGAATAGTTCATGAGTTGAACAAGGCACAAAACTGACAACGAGGGATGTCGTGGTCTGGGCCTAAACAGGGGATGCAGTAAGAATGAAAATCTCTATGAGGTATTTTACAGGTAAGACAATTGTTAACTTTTACTGACATCAGTTAGAGCAAGAAACAGGATCCCCAGCGGGGTAATATCTTTTTTGAAGACTTTGGGTTTGAAACTCGAAAACGAAAATTTCAGGAGTCTGCCGACCGGCACTTGTGATCTGCTTCTACTTCAGGCACCGCGTGGCAAGAAAGACTGATGTAATGGTGTCGGCTGCATGTTTTATACCCCTGACGACCTGATGTCAAGGAAGAAGCGATAGCATCAGACGCAGAAATCCAAAGACTCTGGTATTCAGGCCGGCTGAGGGCTACCTGCACCCAAATGTGATGACTGCAACAGTGAAACACGGAGAACATCACAGTTTGCAACCAATAAAAATTTCCTCTCAATCCTCCAGGAGCGAAGGCTGGGGGAAGGATGGTGGGACGCAAGAATGAAAGCGAGATTATGGACAACAAACATGGAATGTTATGGTGAGTACATAACTTCTTAATGTTATGTTGTCCTATCTCACCTTCATTCTTGCTGCTTGGGACAGCATCTCTAGACCTTCTTTCTTGGGTGGCTCAAGGGAATAAACTCTTTAGAACAGTGGAACCAAAGGAAGCCCTGTTCTGGGAGGCCACGTCTACTTTGTAATGAGTGATAAAGGTTTGAGGTTTGACCCATGTGGTTGCAGCACAGATTGAATCCACGAGTAATCTGGCCTGAAAGGGGGGGGTCGAAGTTGACAGAGTTCTTCAGTGGCCTCTAATCTTTCCTGGCAGTTCTTTATGTTGAGAATTATATGCGTGGGTAATAGTGTCAGTAAGCCATTTTGACAAGGTAACTTTTGATATTGGTGCACCTTTTCTGTTATCTGAGAAGGAAATGAATAACTGGTCAGATATTCTAAATTCCTTTGTTCTATGCAAATAGAAATGTAACTGTCTGTGTTCATCCAACTGGTGTAGCAAATATTCAGCCTTGTTGCTATAATTTGGAAAGAAAACAGGCAGGTCAATAGACTGATTTAAGTTGATTTCAGAACATACTTTGGGAATAAATTAAGGATTTGTTCTAAGAGAGACTCTGTCTTTGTGAAAAACTAAGTAGGGAGGGCGTATGGACAAAGCTTGAAGTTCTGAAACCCTCCTAGCTGACGTAATGGCTACCAGAGAAACTGTTTTCCAGGTTAAAAAATTTAGTTGGCAAGAGGAAGCTGGTTCATATGGTGGGAGAATCAGAGTAGACCGCACCAAATTGAGGTCCCAAGGAGTTGGTGGTTCCCTTATTGGAGGCCTTAGTAAGAATGTACCACTCAGGAAAGCTTTGCATAGTCTGAGAGACATTTTTGATCCCATGTCTCCTATGTGGTAGTCAGATATGGCAGCTAATTGTACTCATATGGTAGCCGCTGCTGCGCCTTCATTGAACATTTCTGCTAAGAAATCTAAAATTGCACTTACTGGGGCTGTGAAGGGGTCTATGTCATTCTTAGAAACCCAACAAGAAAATATTTTCCATTTACTCGCATAAAGTTTGCTAGTTGTTGTCTTATGAGCTAAAATTAGAATATGTCCCACTGCAGGGGATATGTCTGGAAGCCTGGCTAAGATTGGAAGTGCAGCAGCCAAGCTGTCAGTTTAAGGGTCTGGATAGAGGGATGGAGCATTTCTGACTGATGAGTCAGAAGATCTGGCACCAGGTCCAAAATCCACGCCTCTTCTCAGAGATGGGGCCATAGGAAAGGAAATCAGATCTGACGAGGTCAGTATGGCGCGATGAGTATAAACCTGCAACTCAATGATTTGGCTTTCTGCAGAACTTTGTGGATTAAAGGGAACAGGGGAAAGGTGTAAAGGAGTCCTGGGGGCCAATCGTGGATGACTGCATCCCATGGTGATTCCCCTGGCATGGGAATTAGGGGAAGGTAGCTGCTGCATTTGGTGTTCATGGATATGGCAAACAGGTCGCAACAAGGCTGGCCCCACTTGCGAAAAATCTGGTTCGCAGTTTCCTGTTTTAGGGACCACTCATGAGGCATTAGTGCTCAATTTGTCTGCTATCACATTGGATTTCTCTGGAATATGCATTGCAATCAGAAAAAGTAGAGAAGAGACTGCCCACTGCCATACTCTTTCAGCCTCTTGGCACAAGGGGTAGGATCTAGTTCTTCCTTGTTTGTTGACATACCACACCACTGACATGTTGTCTGTCTGTATTGCAATCATATTTGGTGGAAGACTGTTCTGGAATGTCTGCAATGCCAGAAGCACCGCTTTCATCTCTAGGACATTGATATGCAAGTGGTACTCATGTTCCTGCCAAGTTCCTTGGATGGTCTTTCCCAGATAATGTCCCCCCACCCTATCTGGGAAGCGTCCATGGTCACTGTGGCTACTGGTTGGCAGAGAGTGAATGGCCTGGCTAGAGTTATCTGCGTGGAATGAAGCCACCAATGTAGGTATTTCTTGCAGGAGTCTGTAATGAAGATCTTGTGGGAGTAACTCCTGCATGGACCACTGAGCAAAGAGAAGCCACTGTAGGACTCTCATAAGTAGACATGCCAGAGGTACTAACATTATAGCAGCAGTCATAGTGCCCAAGACTTTTAGAACCAACTTTGCTTGTACTTTCGTTTTTGAGAGCAAGATGGACACTTGATGTCACAGTGTCTGTACCCTGTCATGAGGCAGTTTTGCTACCATGTCTTAAGTCTGCTCCTATAAACGTAATATGCTGTGATGGCAACAAGGCAAATTTTTCAAAGTTTATGGTAATGCCCAGTTCCAAGCAAAGTTTAACAGTGATGTCTCTTGCCTTGGTTACTAGATGCTCAGTGGTGGTGATCAGGAGCCAGTCATCCTAGATGCTTCAGGTGAGCCGTGACTACTGCCATGCATTTGGTAAACACTCTGGGGGCTGTAGTGAGACCAAAGGGCAGAGCTCAGAAACAGTAATGACTGGCTCCCAGCCGGAAGCGTAGATGACTCCTGGACCAGCTGCCCATTTTTATATGGTAGTATGCATCCTGAAGATCGATTGAGCACATCCAATTGTCTTTTTCCAGAAAGGGAAATATAGACTGCAGTGTCACCATCCGGAACTTTGATTTTTTTATGGACTTGGTCAGCCTGATGAGATCCAAGATGGGTCTCCAGTCCCATTTTTTTTTTTTTTTTTGGAACTAAAAAGAACCTTGAGTAAGTTCCGGATCCGGTTTGGTCTGCGGGGACTTCTTGCATGACTCTTTTTCTTGGCAACTTTTGTATCTCTAAAGTTGCTTGATCCCTTTTGACAGGATGGAATGACTCAGACTGATCTTGTTTTTGGGGCTGGGGTGGGGTGGAGAAGGGTATGTTGTATCCCCTGGATATTATTCACTGTACCCATTTCTCCTGAGTGATACTTAGACAGGCTTTTTGGTACAGTGATAGTCTGCCCCCAACTACCCCAGAGGTGGACAGGCGGGCCTCCTTTCAGGACCACTGGAAGGGTCTGCCAGAGAACGTATCTCTTGCCGGCCTGATTTTGCAAACCCCCCTCTGCCGTGAGGTTGGAGTCTTCCATTGTTATTTCCCCCTCTGCCTCTTGGGGAAGATTCATGACGTGCCTCTAGCTTACCTCTTTGAGATTTACAGAAAGTACAGTTTTGTGCCTACCATAAATGTAGATGTTCGAGTGGTTATACTGCTGCAGTCATCACACTTGGGTTATCCTGTCGTCAGGCGGTCCCGCAGTCGGGCGAATCCCAAAGTCCTGGTCCGGCGTCGGATGTCGTCGCCTCTTCCCTGACATCAGTGCGACAGGGGTATAAAAGGGACAGCCGACGCCATTTTCTTCAGTTTTTCTTGCCCCAGATGTCAGGTGCCCCCAACTAGGAAGGCAATACAATAGCTATGCAACAATACCTTAGTAGATAAGCAATAGTACTAGCTGTTAGCAAATACACCATATAGACATGCATCCAACAGATTGATGTACATGGAGTTGTAACTAACACCCTGGTATGTAGAGGGGATGGAGGGAGGGTAACCTGGACTGCAGCAGTATAACCACTCGAACATCTACATTTATGGTAGGTACAAAACTGTACTATGTTCATCGTGCTATACTGCTGCAGTCATCACACTTGGGTAGAATCCCAAAGCTATGGAAGGGTGGCTGGTGCTAAACTGGGTTAGGTGATGCTAGGATGCCCTACAGAACTGCAGTGGCAAAACCAGCTCTGGTTTTTGAGTATAATGGAAGGTGGTAGTGCTTGGTAAAGGTGTGCACTGAACTCCAAGTAGCTGCCTCCAGAATGTCTTTGGTTGGAACCCCTCTGAGAAAGGCTGCTGAGGTTGCAGTAGCCCTGGTAGAATGGGATCTAATATTGACAGGCACTGCCTTCCCATGGTGCGAGTAGCAAAAGCGGATACAATGTGCTATCCATTTGGAGATGGTCTGTTTTGAAATAGCCTTTCCTTGTGAACCTGCAGCATATGATACAAAGAGTTGGTCAGTTTTCTGAAGATCTTTGTCTTATCTAAATAGTAACATAGCTGTCTGTGAATGTCCAAAGAGTGAAGGAGCCTTTCTCCTTTATTCTGTGGGTTAGGATAAAAGGTGGGTAAATGAATGGTCTGATTCAAAGCCACACTGGATACTACCTTGGGCATGAAGGTACGGTTAGTTCGTAAAGAGACTCTGTCCTGATGGAAAATGATGAAAGGTTCCACTGCCATAAGTGCCTGTAGTTCTGAGACCCTGCGTGCTGAGTTAATAGCCAGTAACAAGGCTGTTTTTCAAGACAAGTATTGTAGTTCTGCTGAGAATGCTGGTTCAAAAGGAGGTAGTGTTAACTTTTCTAAAACGAAGTTCAGGTCCCAAGTTGGTGTTGGTGGTTTTCTGGGGGGTCTTATATTCTTAGCCCCTCTGAGAAACTGCTTAAGTAAAGGGTGTGAGAAAAATTGGGGGATCCGTATTATATTGAGCTGAAATGGCTGAAGCATGGATCTTAATGGAGGAGAAGGAAAGGCCTTTGTGTAGCATCTCAGTTAGGTATTGCAGTATGTGAGGAATGTTTGGTATCCAAGGATTTTGACTTTTAGCCTGGTGCCATGCACAAAATCTTTTCCATTTGTCTGAGTAAGTCTTCCTGGTGCTGGGCCTCCTGGCCTCCATAATTACATTCAGGACATCCTTTGAGAGAAGAGTTGATTGATAATTTAAGGAATTCTCCATGTAGCTAAATTTAAAGATCTGAGCTGGCTGTGACAGGTTTGACAGTTTTGTTGAATCAACAGTAGCGTGAATTGAGGCAAGATCCATGGAGGGCTATGAGTCAAGTTCCTTAGTAATGGGTACCAGTGCTGGCGTGGCAGTCGAGAGCAATGAGGATCATTTGTGGTCTCTCTGACCTTCAGTAAAACCTTGGTCAATAGAGGTAGTGGAGGGAAGGCATAGACTGTCAGTGTTGTCCAATTGAATGATAGAGCGTCCACTTTCCAGGCTAGGGAGTGATAAGTCCTTGTGCAGAATTTTTGTAATTGGCAATTGTTGGGGGAGGCAAATAGATCTATGTCTGGACATCCCCATCTTTGAGTTATCATTGAAAATACTTGTGGGTGTAGTCTCCACTCGTGAGGGTCTGCCATATTTCTGCTTAATTCGTCTGCCAATATGTTTTCCTTTCCTGGCAGGAATTGTGCTTGTAGTTGTACTTGGTAGGTCAAAACTGTGTTCCATAAGGTCATAGCCTGTCTGCATAAAGGGTAGGAGTGTGTTCCTCCCTGTTTGTTTATGTACCACATAACTGTGGTGTTGTCTGTCCTTATTAGACGTTGTCCTGAATGCAAGAGGTCCTTGAAGGCTGTCGGTGCATTTTGCACAGCTAGCATCTCCTTTTGGTTGATGTGAAGATGCATTTGTTTTGCAGACCATTTGCCCTGTATGCACTGTCACTGTCCTGCCATGTGTGCTCCCCAGGCGTAGTCTGAAGAGTCTGTTGTCATGGTTTAGTTTGCTGGAGGTAAGACGAAAGGAAGACCCTTGTTTGTTTGACATGCTTGAGCCCACCATAGGAACTCTTTTTGAAGGCAGGGAATGATAGGTATATTTGTTTCGAGGCTGTGCCTGTGTTGAGACCA
This sequence comes from Protopterus annectens, assembly GCF_019279795.1. Classification (NCBI taxonomy): domain Eukaryota; kingdom Metazoa; phylum Chordata; order Ceratodontiformes; family Protopteridae; genus Protopterus; species Protopterus annectens. The sequence goes on along the minus strand of NC_056746.1, from coordinate 346,580,940 downwards.
TACACTTTTCAGGTACCATTGTAATTTTCTCATATGCAGCTTTGCATATGGGATTAGTTGAATGCATGATGCCATGAACCCCAATTTCTGCAGGATTTTCCTTGCAGTGAGCTGGGTAAAGGTTGCTATCTTTTTGAAATATTGAGTCAATTGTTTTTGTTTGTCTGGCGTGAGGTAAGCCATCTGGGCCATTGTATTTAAGCTGGCACCCAGGAATATTATCTGTTGCGAGGGTATTAGTTTTGACTTCCTTTTGTTTACTGTGTACCCTAGGCAACTGAGCAGCTGTGTTACAAAAGCCAGATGCTGTAATAGAATGTCCTTGCTGTCCGCTTGGATCAGGCAGTCGTCCAGATATGGATAAATTTGTATTCCTCGTTGTCTGCAATATGCAATTACTGATGCCAGGCATTTCGTAAATACTCTGGGCACAGTACATAAGCCAAAGGGCAATGCAGAGAATTGATAATGCGTTGTACTTGCCAAAAATCTGAGGTATCTTCTGCAATCTTGTCTGACAGGGACATGCAGATATGCCTATTTGAGGTCCAACGTTACCAGCCAAGACTCCTTACCCAGCATGGGAAGGAGCTGCTGTAGTGTGAGCATTTTGAATTTGGGTACGTCCAGGTATGTGTTCAGAATTGAGAGGTCTAAGATGGGCCTCCAGGCTTTGTCCTTTCTTGGGACTAGAAACAGTCTTGAATAAAAACCTTGACCTTGCTCTTTTGTAGGTACGTTTTGAATTGCTTTCATATTCATGAGAGCTGAAATTTGCGTTTGAGCCTCTGCCCATTGGTTTGGAGGCAGATTTGGCATGCCTCTCATCCGAGGTAAACTGTGGAAATGAAATCTGTAGCCTCGGGTAATAATGTCCAGAATCCATTTGTCCTTTGTTATGATGCGCCAATTTTGTGGAAATAGAGCCAGTTTCCCTCCCAAAGGTGCTGCCAGGGCAATTTTGTTTGGCAGGCGAAGAGGGAAGTCATTGTGTTTGTTTCCTGAAGGGTTGAGATCTTTCGTCTCCACCTCTTTGAGTTGCTGTATGCCACTGTCTAGGCCTGAAAGAACCTTGTGGCTGGCCTCTGCCCCTTGGGCGCCTGTACCTACCTCTTTGGGGTCTGTCTGATGCAGGAAAGGACCAGTTTTTTGATGGCTAGTTTCTGCTGAAACGAGGAGGTTGTACCTGTAAAAAATCTTTAACTGTTTGCATAGATTTTGCCTTTTCTTCCATTTTCTTCAAAACTTCCTCTGCTTTGACACCAAATAACACAGCTTTCTGCAATGGGGCATCCAATAACTTTGCTTTGACATGTTCTGGTAAGGCTTGTTCTTTAAGCCAAGCATGCCTACGTATGACAGACCCTGTGACAGCTGCTCTACATGAGACTTCCAGTGAATCAAAACCACACTGTAAGGTATGTTTTCCCACCTGTTCTGCTGCATGCAGCAAATCCTGCATCTCTTTCAAATCTAGTTGATCTGTCTGAGGGATCAGCTTCTGCTTTAACTGTGTAATCAAATACTGTTGGTATTTTAGCATGTGGAATTGGCAGTTTAATGCCCTCATGGCCAAAGTTGCAGACGTATACACTTTCTTTCCCCATCTTTCTAATGCTCTGGAATCTCTTTCAGAAGGAAGTGGATTCTTAGCAGTAGAGGCCTTAACCCCTTTGGGACCCTGGGAAATGGTCTCGGGTCTGCATTAGGGCTTTTGTATAGAAACTTATGAGTATCAGGAACTCGGTAGTATCTGTCTGGTTTAGCTGGTGCTGGAGGTAAGGAATCTGGGTTTAAACTGGATTCAGAGAAAACATCATCCAAAATGTCTAAAACTGGAGGAATTGCCAGGGGCCTATGCTGTTGAAGAAGAAGAAACTCACGGAGTCTTTTCTTGGAGTCAGAGTAATCTTGGCCTTCCCAGTGGAAGTGTACCCTCATGGTGTGTAAAGTTTCCCCAAAAGAGTAGTCTTCAGGGGGGGGGGGGACAGAGGGAATGGACTCTTCAGCATCTGAGTCTTCATAAGGAGGGAAGGAGTAATCCTGGTTGTCAGAGTTGCCTGAGGAAATGGATGCTTGGTCAGAGGAAGGATAATCTTCCTCCAGTCTAGGCCTTTTGTCAGGTGGGGGTTGGGATCCCCTGATAAGGATAATTAAATCCTCGTCCATCTTAAGCATCTGTTTTTTAGGCATAGGGGCCTGTGGGGGAGTGTGTGACCCCGGTTTTCTAACTTTCAAGGGGGCTTTGAGCTTAGCATAAGGCTTGGCAGAGGCAGTTGTCGGTTTGTAAACACTCTCTGAGACTGAAGGCCTATCCAAAATTTCCGGATCCCTGTCGGGGCTGGCGTCCGAGGAGTGAGGTGGAACCGGATTCTGAGGCCCAACTGTTTCAGTTTGGGATGCCGTCAGAAATTCTGAATCAGCAGTAGTCAGGGGCTGCGAAGGCGCCTCGCTGAAAACCGGAGAACCGGCGTCAGGCCTTGCAGAGGCCTCGGTATCTGGACTTGGCCTTGGCTGCCGGTCCTTATCTTTGCATTTTTTAATCATTGCTGATGTCGGTTGCTCCGACGGCATGCTATAGTTAAATTTTCTGCCAAAATAATGCTGGGCGAATTCTGCCCGATGCTTAATTGTACGTTTGTTGAACCTAGCACAAAACCGGCAACCCGAGACGTCGTGGTCTGGGCCTAGGCAAGGAAACAATAAGAATGAAAATCCTTATGAGGTATTTGCTTCCCACAAGAAATACAATTATTAACTTTGTCTGACATCGGTCTGAGGCAAGAAAAGTTTCCCCAACGGGGTACTTAGCTTTAGAAAAGACTTTGGGCTGAAACTCGATTCGAAAATTTCAGGAGCTGGCCGACCGGCACTTGTGAACTGCTTCTGCTTCGGGCACCGCGTGGCAAGAAAGACTGGAGAAAATGGCATCGGCTGTCTCTTTTATACCCCTGTCGCACTGACGTCAGGGAAGACTCGACGACAACCGACGCCGGACCAGGACTTTGGGATTCGGCCGACTGTGGGACCGTCTGACGACAGGATAACCCAAGTGTGATGACTGCAGCAGTATAGCATGATGAACATCCATATTTTCCCGCCCTTCTGGCCTTTCGGGTAAGGTCTGGCAGGGAGGGGAAAACATCCTCCCATGGCAGAGCTTTGCCTTCTTGTTTGCACCTGGTCAGAGTCGCTTTAACTTTAGGCCCGAAGAAGGATGAGCCATCAACAGGGGGGTTAGTGAAGGAAGAACTGAAGGGCTCAGCAAACTTGCAGAGGTGCATCCAGGAATGCCTACTCAGAGCAATTCCTGTACCAGCTGCCCTACTTGCACCATCAGCTGCATAAGAAATGAGATGCATAGAAGAGTTGACTACTGAATTTAAGGTAGCAAGCTGGGCGTTCACCTTCTTTGGAACCCCTCCAGCTGTGGAACCTTGAAGGGTATCTTCTAGCTCCTTTAGGAGATCCCTCTGAAGTCCGGTAAAATGGGTCAAATAGTTCAGCGATCTGAACGTAAAAGCCGCTGATGAGAACGTCCACTTCCCATACCTGTCAATCATTCGAGACTCCTTATTCAGTGGATAGACGGATGAAGAAGTCTCAGCTAACTCCTTTTTGGTGGCCGCCGCCACCACCATAGCATCTACTGGGACATCTTTGCTTTGTCTGATAGCGTAGTTATAAATTTGTAGGGCCTCCCCTAGGGAGGTTTCAGAAGAGAAGGACTCACCCAATGGGGCATCCTGGGGCATCAGTTCTCTATGCCTGGGGGGAAGGGATGGTAGAGAGGCAGACACTGGCACTTTTGGGGGAACAGTGCTTGAAAAGAAAGGTTGAAAACAGAGTAAAAATGAAAAAAATATTTTCACTTAGCCTGAGCCTAGTGAGAAGCACCCAATTTAGTTTAGCGGCAAATGAGATCTGGGTTATCTTCCCTAAGCATGATGGGATAGAGTATAGCCTCGAGCCAGTGGAAGCTCTTGAGCTTTAGAATTAGGCCGACTCAGAAACAATGCTCGGTTCTGAACCCAACCAGCAAGAATGAAGGCAAGACAGAACAACATAACATCAAAGTTCTGGATGGAAACACTGCAGTCGATATTCCCCTTTCTGGGAAAAGACAATTGGATGTGCTCTATAGTCCTCCAGGATGCGTACTATCACATAAAAATGGACAGGCTATCCAGGAATCCCCTGCACTTCCGGCTGGGAGCCAGTCACTACCAATTTCGGGCTTTGCCCTTTGGTCTCACTACAGCCCCCAGAGTGTTCACCAAGTGTATGGCAATAGTCAAAACTCACTTGAGATGTCTAGGATTCCGAGGGTTTCCGTATCTGGACTGGCTCCTAACCACCACCACCAAGCATCTACTACTAAAAGCAAGGGACACCACATTACCTCTCTGCTCTCATCTGGGAATCACGATAAATTACGAAAAAATATGCCTTGTTTCCATCTCAACATATCGTTTTTACAGGAGCAGAGCTAAACACAGTAAAAATTATGGCAAAACTTCCTCCAGAAAGAGTTCAAGTACTGCAAAATCAGATCTTAAACCTTTTTTTCAAGAAAAGAGTATGGGCAAGGACAGCCCTGAAAGTCTTGGGAGCCATGGCAGCAGCAATAAATTTAGTTCCATTAGCACAGCTGCACGAGGATTCTGCAGTGGCTACTATTCACTCAGTGGTCATTGCAGGAAATGCTCATGTCCCACCAAATTCTGATACTGGAGTCCTGCAAGAAAGACCTTCGCTGGTGGTTTCACTCCACTCATGTGACATTAGGCTAACTCTTTGTTCTTCCACAGCCATTAGCCACAGTAACCACAGATGCTTCCCAGATAGGGAGGGGCAGTTTCTGGGAAGGACAGTCCAAGGCACTTGGCAGGATCACGAGGCCCATTTGCACATCAGCGTCCTAGAGATGAGAGTGGTGCTGTTGGTGTTGCAAGCACTTCAGGACTCTCTTCCACTAGGAAATATTGCAACACAGATGGACATGTCAGTTGTTTGGTACATAAACAAGGAGGGACCAGGTCCTACCCCCTTTGTCGAGAGGCCCTGAGAGTGTGGCAGTGGGTGATCTCCCAACATTTTCTGATAGCAACGCACATCCCGGAGAAATCCAACATGATAGACAAACTCAGCAGAGTGATTCTGATGCCTCACAAGTGGTTCCTAAAACAAGAAGTAGCGGAAATTATTTTCTGCAAATGGGGCCAGCCTTGCTGTGACCTTTTTGCCATGTCCATGAATGCCAAATGCAGCAGCTATTTTGCCCTAATCCCCCCTTCAGGGGAGTCACCAAGGGATTCACTGGTAAGCGATTCACCCTCGGGTCTCCTATACGACTCCCCCCCCCCCTTTTTCCTTGATACCCAAACTTCTTCAGAAGGCCAGCTCATTGGGAAGCAATTTGATTCTCGTCACCCGATACTGGCCTCATCAAATCTGGTTCCCCTTCGTTTGGCCTCAACGCCACGAGGAGCCGTGGGTTCTGGACCCAGTTCTGGACCTTCTGATTCATGCATCAGGGATGCTCTATCCCTCTCTTCAAACCCTCAAATTGACAGCTTGGCTGCACAGATTCCAAATATAGCCATTCTACCTAACCTTTCTTCATCTGTGAAACATATTTTGATCTCATCTCATAAGGCTTCAACAAGGAAATTATACTTGAGCAAATGGAAAAGATTTTCTTCCTGGGCATTAAGCAACCACATTGATCCTTTTTCTGCACCCATAGGTTCCATTCTTTAATTTTTAATGAAGCTGTTCAATGAAGGCACAGCTGCGGTTACCATTCGAGTCCAGTTAGCAGTGATATATTATTTTCATGTAAGTGATTTGGGCCCCAGTCTGATGTCTCACAGACTATGCAAAACTTTTCTGAAGGGCACTAACTTATTAAGACCCCTTTACCATCATGGGAGCTAAACTTTGTTTTATTCTGTTTGATTCTTCCACCCTTTGAATCTGCATCATCCTGTGCTCTAAAGGTCTTGACAAGGAAAACAATTACTTTGATTGCTATCACTTCTGCTAGAAGAGTTTCAGTGCTACATGCATTATCTATACAGCCCCCTACAAGCTTTTCCACAATGACAGAGTTTCCCTTCAAACAAACCCATCATTCCTACCAAAAGTACACTCAGAGTCTAACTTAAATCAGTCCATAGAACTACCAGTGTTTTTTCCCCAACTATGGCAGCGAGGCAGAATATTCGCTACACCAACTGGATGTACATAGACAATTATGTTTCTATGTACATAGGACAAATCTGACCAATTATTTGTTTCATTTTCAGAATCTAAAAAAGGTGTTCCTGTATCTAAGATCACACTTTCAAAATGGCTATCAGATTGCATTACTTTTACATACAAATTTCACAACAAAGATCTACCCTTTAACGTCAAGAGTCATTCTACTCGTCTGCCTTTCGGGCTAGACTACCAATTGACAACATTTGTGCTGCTGCAACATAGGCAAATACCTCTATCACTCATTACAAAGTGGATTTGGCCTCCAGGATCAGGGCCTCTCTTGGGTTCACTGTTCTGAAGAATATTCGGGTCTATACCATTCCGCAAAAATCCATTATAGCGAATACCAAAAGAGCAACACGTATTAATCGAACTGCGAATACACTGAACGCACTAAACCATGAAATTTAAAACATTGAACAGTCATAGTTGGCCAACCTCACTACCTGCTGCATACTACCTACCCAAACAAAATAAATAAACCACATACAAACACTAACCAAACCCGACTCCTAATCTGACGTAAAGCACCAAAATCCAACTTCTAACACTACACTAAACCCCACATACACAACTATCTATGCACTATCCTTAACCCCTACCTAACCCTAAGGTCCATAACTACCGCACACTTCCCCTACGGAGATATACCCTAACAAAATAAATAATACACATAAATACATTTAACAATAAGTACAGTTGTGTACACTTACCATAAATGTAGATGTTTGAGTGTATTCACTGTTGCAGTGTTTACATATGGGTAATCTGCTGGCAGGTTGCCCTCAGTCAGCTTGAATTCCAGAGTCTTGGGTCCTGCGTCGGTTGCTGTCCTCTCCTCCATTATGTCAGGTCGCCAGGAGTATAAAACATGCAGCCAATGCCATTTTCTTTAGTTTTTCATGCCCCCGATGTCAGGTGCCCCCAAAAAGGCAGCAATATTATAAATATATATATATATATACATGCATCAATATAAACTTTACCTTCATCTACAAGCAAATACACCACATAGGTTGTAGAGGATAAAGGTTATAGAAGATAAAGAAGGAAAGATAAGCTGTAGAATGACAGGGGATGGCGGGAGGGTAACCTGGACTGCAACAGTGAATACACTCTAACATCTACATTTATCGTAGGTGTACACAACTATACTATGTTCTTCGTGTTTCACTGTTGCAGTCATTACATTTGGGTAGAATCCCAAAGCTATGGTTGGGAGGCCGGAACTAAACAGCATTAGGTGAGGTTATAAGGCCCTGCAGCACTGCAGTGGCAATGCCTGCCCTGGACTTAGAGTAGAGAGGCAAATGCTAATGCTTTGTAATGATGTGAAAAGAACTCCAAGTAGCAGCCTCCAGAATGTCCTTGGTTGGTACTCCTCTGAGAAAGGCTGCTGAAGTAGTTGCAGCCCTGGTGGAATGAGACCTAATGCCCTTGGGTACAGGTTTGCCATGGTGTAAGTAGCAGAAACAGATGTAACGGCTTATCCACTTTGAAACTGTCTGCTTTGAAATAGCCTTTCCTTCTGATCCTGCAGCATGTTACACTAGTAATTGCTCAGTTGTTCTCAGAACTTTAGTCCTGCTCAAGTAGAATCTTAGCTGTTTGTGTACGTCCAAGGAATGCAGAATTCTCTTCCCTTTGTTCTGTGGATTTGGATAAAAAGTTGGCAGATGAATTGTTTGGTTAAGAGCCACACTGGAAATGACCTTGGGCATAAAAGTAGGATTTGTCCTCAGAGACACTCAGTCTGGGTAAAATATGATAAAAGGCTCTACAGCCATGAGGGCCTGTAGCTCTGAAACTCTTCTTGCTGAAGTAATAGCTAGTAGCAGAGCTGTCTTCCATGATAAGAACTTTACATCAGCGGTAGCAGCTGGTTGAAATGGAGGCAGGGTGAGCTTTTCCAACACATAATTGAGGTCCCATGCAGGTAATGGTGATCATCTAGGAGGCCTTAAATTTTTGGCCCCTCTAACATACTGCTTTAGTAAAGGATGAAAAAAAGATTGGTGGCTCTGTATTGTAATGAGCTGAAATGGCAGTGGCATGGATTTTGATTGATGAGAAAGATAGGCCTTTGTCAAGCATCTCAGTTAAGTACTGTAATATCTGAGGAATATGCGGTTCTGCTGTATCAGTTCCTTGTGCTTGATTCCAAGCACAGAATCTCTTCCATTTGTCAGCATAAGATTTTCTAGTACTAGGCCTTCTGGCTTCCAAAATGACATCCATCGCAGCTTTACTGAGAGGTGTTGTTGGTATGATTACAGGATTAGCCATGCTGCCAGGTTCAGAGTCTGTAGTTGATTGTGCAGGATCTGATTGTTTTGCTGGGACAGTAGTTGTGGTTTTTGAGGCAAGGTCCAAGCTGGGTATTGAGACAGGTTCTTTAGGATTGGGTACCAGTACTGGTGGGGCCAGTCCGGGGCAATCAATATCATCTATGGCTTCTCTTGTCTGACTTTTAGGAGAACCTTGGGTAGAAGAGGCAGAGGAGGAAAAGTGTAAAGTGATAGGTTTTTCCAACTGAAGGATAGGGCGTCCATTTTCCATGCTTGTCGGTGATAAGTCCTTGTGCAGAATCTTTTCAGTTGATAATTTTGAGGAGAGGCAAATAGATCTATGTCTGGGCTCCCCCATTTCTCTGTTATCATGCTGAAGACTTGTGGATTTAGTTTCCACTCGTGAGGATCCATAAGGTTTCTGCTTAAATCATCTGCCAGAGTGTTTTGTTTTCCTGGCAGGAATTGAGCTTGAAGATGTATTTGGTAGGTCAAAGCTGTGTCCCACAGTGCCATGGCTAATCTGCAAAAGGGGGTATGAGTGTGTGCCCCCTTGCTTGTCTATATACCAAAAGAATGTGGTGTTGTTCGTCTTTATCAGTAGTTGTCCTGGATGAAGTAAGTCATTGAAGGATGTTAGGGCATTTTGAACAGCTAGCATCTCTTTCTGGTTTATATGTAGATGCATTTGATTTGGTGACCATATGCCCTGAATGTATCTTCCTGCCATGTGGGCCCCCCAGGCATAATCAGATGTGTCTGCTGTTAAGGTTTAGCTGGCAGGGGGTAGAGTGAAGGGCCGTCCCATGTTTTGGTGACAGACCTTTGCCCACCATAGAAACTCCTGTTGCAGGCAGGGAAGGAGAGGAATCATTGTTTCCAGACTGTGTGAATGTTGACTCCATAAACTTTTTAGGTACCAATAAAGTTTCCTCATATGCAGTCTTGCATATGGAATTAGTAGGATGCAGGATGCCATGAAGCCCAGAGCCTGCAGGATTTGTCTTGCAGAAGACTGGGTTTTTGTTGCCATCAGTTTGAAGTAAGTCAGTTGCCTTTGTTTGTCTGGCATGAGGTAAGCCATCTGGCCAGCTGTATTCAAGCTTGCACCCAGGAATGTTATCTTTTGAGAGGGTACCAGTTGTGATTTATTTTCATGTATTGTGTACCCTAGGCATGTTAGAAGCCTTTTCACAAATGCCAGGTGTCATAGAAGAGTGTCCTTGTTCTCTGCTTGAATGAGACAGTCGTCCAAGTAAGGATATATTTGAATACTTCTTTGTCTGCAAAATGCAATTATTGGTGCCAGGCACATTGTAAAGACCCTGGGTGCAGTAGATAAGCCAAAGGGCAGTGCAGAGAATTGGTAATGCATTAATCCAGACTTGAATCTGAGGTATCTTCTGCACGACTGTTTTATTGGGACATGCAGGTTTGCCTCTTTTAGGTCTAAAGTCACCAGCCAAGCATTCTTGCCCAGCATGGGCAGAAGCTGCTGCAAAGTGAGCATTTTGAATTTTGGAATGTCCAGGTATGTGTTTAAAATCGATAAATCCAGTATTGACCACCAGGCCTTGTCCTTTCTGGGTACCAAGAACAGTCTTGAGTAAAAACCTTGTCCTTTTTCCTGCTCTGGTACTGTCTGAATGGCCCCCATATCCATGAGGGACGTAACTTGTTTCTGTGCCTCTGCCCATTGGTTTTTTGGCAGATCTGGCCAGCCATTTGTCACTGGCAGAGTGTGGAAATGGAATCTGTATCCCTGTGTTACGATGTTTAGTACCCACTTGTCCTGGGTTATTAACTTTTAGTTATGTACTCACCATAACTTTAGATGTTTGGGATCCATCTCGCCTACATTCAGTACTGATGGGCTCGGAGCCGATCCTCAGCTCTGACTCGGCACGCTATGCTATAGAGCGAAGCCTCTTATTGGCTGAGCTATTCTTTATCCCAGGATGCACCACCACTAATCCCCCAGATCTTGTTTGTCCGCATTCATGCACACACACATAACTTGTTTATATAACATTGCCAGATGTTTCAAGATGAAACAATAGAATTCGGACCGTCCGATCTCTTCTGATCTCCAAGGGTGGGTTATTGGGAATGTAGGTGAGATGGATCCCAAACATCTAAAGTTATGGTGAGTACATAACTAAAAGATGTTATGTGATCCTATCTCGCCTACATTCAGTACTGATGGGACAGCGTCCCTAGCACCTAAATCCTGGGTGGCTCACTGGAAAACACTCCTGAGCACTGTGGAACCAAATGAAGCTCGCCCCCGAGATGCCACATCCAATTTGTAGTGGGAAATGAAAGTGTGCGGGGAAGACCATGTAGCCGCAGCACAAATGTCACTAATGGCAAGCTTAAAATGGAAAGCTATTGAAGTAGCCATAGCTCTTGTAGAGTGAGCTTTGACAGAGGTCATAAGCTCTTTATTAGAAGAGGAATAAGCTTGACTAATACAGTCCCTGATCCATTTGGCAATAGTGACCTTTGTGATGGCTTTGCCCAATTTATTATCTGAAAAGGACACAAACAATTGATCTGTTTTCCTAGTTTGTTTGGTCCTGTCTAAATAAAAACGCAATTGCCTGTGGACATCCAATGTGTGGAATATGTATTCCGCTTTGTTAGAGTACTTTGGAAAGAAAACTGGAAGTTCTAATGACTGTTGTAGGCAAAAACTGGAACAAACTTTAGGGACAAAGGATGGATTAGGCCTGAGAGATACTCTATCTGTGTGAAAAACCAGGTACGGTGGTTTTACAGATAGAGCTTGAAGCTCTGAAACCCTTCTGGCAGAAGTAATCGCAACCAGAAAAGCAGTTTTCCAAGATAGAAATTTCAAATCACATGTTGCTGCCAGCTCGAAGGGGGAGGAGGTTAAGGCACGTAACACCACATCGAGATCCCATGGAGGAGCAGGATGAGAAATCGGAGGTCGTAAAAGCGCAGCACCTTTCATGAAGGTCTTACACAATCTGTTGCTCATTAAAGGTGGGTTTATAGATTCATGAAAATTGGAAATAGCTGCCAATTGGACCTTGATGGTAGAGACTGAAGAACCTTGATTGAATAGGGAAGTTAGAAATTTTAGGACTTCCGATACAGGAATAGTGATGGGATCCAGACCCCGGAGTTGAGCCAAATAGCAAATCTCTTCCATTTGCTGGTATACAATTTCTTGGTGGCAGACTTGTGGGCCGAAGATAAAATATGTATGACTTCCGGGTCTAAGGTATGATTCCTGACTATAGTCGGAAGAGGAGGAGCCAAGCTGTTAACTTCAAAGTGTGAAGGGACTGGTGGAGTAGTCCCGACTGATGAATTAATAGGTCTGGGATCTGGTCCAGGAACCATGGACCGTCCAGTGCATATTTCCGAAGATAGGGGAACCATACCTGACGAGGCCAGTAAGGAGCAACTAGGATCATTTTGCTCCCCAAGTGAGACGCCTTTTGGATCACTCTGGGAAGGAGGGGAACTGGGGGGAAGGCGTATAGCAAGCCGGTGGGCCAAGGATGGGCTAGTGCATCCATAGGGCTCTCCCCCATAGCTGGAGTGAGGGAGAAGAACTTTTTGCACTTCGCGTTCAGCGGGGTTGCGAAGAGGTCGCAACAAGGAATTCCCCATTTGCTGAAAATCTGAGTTGCCACTGTATTGTTCAGAGACCACTCGTGAGGAGAGAGGATAGTTCTGCTCAGTCTGTCGGCTATCACATTGGATTTGCCAGGGATGTGAGTTGCTATCAGAAAACGTTTGGTCGCCACTGCCCATTCCCATACTCTCATGGCCTCTCTGCAAAGAGGGTAGGATCTGGTTCCTCCCTGCTTGTTCAGGTACCAGACCACTGACATGTTGTCGGAGTGAACGGCAATCATGCCCTGAGGGAGGTAATCATGGAGGGCTTGTAGAGATAGAAGCACCGCCCTCATTTCCAAAATGTTGATGTGAAGAAGACTCTCTTCTGAATGCCATTTGCCTTGGACTGACCTGCCCAGGAAATGCCCCCCCCCACCCCATCTGGGAAGCGTCCGTAGTCAACGTGGCCATAGGAGGAGGTGGAACGAAGGGTCGACCCTGATCCAGATTGGAGGGCACCAGCCACCAGCGAAGGTCCCGTTTGCAGGTTTCTGTGATCCGTATGAGGTGACTGAGAGGGAGATCCTGAAAGGACCACTGTGTCGAAAGAAGCCACTGGAGAATTCTCATATGCAACCTTTCTAGGGGGACTAGAAGAACAGTGGCCGACATGGATCCCAATAGCTGCAGGACCATTCTGGCTGGAGCTTTGGATCTGGGAAGCAAGGCTCGAACTTGAGCCTGTATGGTTTGTATCCTTTCTGTAGGAAGATAGACCCGCATTCTGTTTGAGTCTATCTCTACTCCGATGAATCTTATGCGTTGAGATGGCAGCAACACAGACTTTGGCCAATTGAAGGTGATTCCAAGGGAAGTGCCCAGTGATATTGTGGCTTGTAGATTCTGCAATAGCAGACACCTGGAGGTGGCAGTTAGGAGCCAGTCGTCCAGATACAGAAACACCTGGAATCCTAGACTCCTCAGGTGAGCAGTCACGACCGCCAAACATTTGGTGAACACCCTGGGGGCTGTGGCGAGACCAAAGGGCAGCGCGCGGAACTGAAAATGACTGTCTCCTAGGCTGAAGCGCAAATGTCTCCTGGACGCCTGATCTCCCATGATGTGGTAATAAGCGTCCTTGAGATCTATGGAGCACATCCAAACACCTTTCTCCAGTAGTGGGAGAAGGGATTGCAAGGTGACCATTCGGAACTTGGACCTTTTGACTGAACGATTTAGAATGCTGAGATCCAAAATGGGCCTCAAGTCCCTGGTCTTTTTTGGCACCAAAAAGAATCTTGAGTAAGTCCCTAACCTGATCTGGTCTGCGGGGACCGGTTGGATGACTCCTTTTTGAAGCAGCTTTGAGACTTCTAAGGCTGCAATTTCCCGTTGACTGGGTGGCGGGTCCGGGATTTTCTTGGACGGAGGTGGGGAGTGAGAAAAAGGGATGGAGTAACCTCCGGCGATAATTCGAAGCACCCATCGGTCCTGAGTGATACCTTCCCAGGCTTTTAGGTGCCCCGAAAAATGACCCCCGACTGGCTCCGGAGCTGCACAGTCGGGCAATCCCTCAGGGATTGTGAAAGGCTGAAGAGCCACGAAAGGACTCGCGGTCTCCAGTGTTGCGGGGGCCTCTGCCGCCTCTGGGATGGCGTCTTCCAGAAAAATTTCCCCCTCCTCTGCCTCTAGAAGGGGGATCGTCCTGCTGTGAGGGATAAGACTTCTGGGATCTACAGAACCACATTTTCCCTCCTCTTTTAGCCTTGGGATAAGGCCGAAAGGGAGTGAAAAATCGTGCCCCTATGGCAGTCAAAGTCTTACCTTCTTGCTCGCAGCGGGTCAATGTGTCTTTTACCTTGGGTCCAAACAAAGAGGACCCATCAAAGGGAGCGTCGGCAAAAGAAGACTTGAAGGCTTCCGCAAAATGACACAGGCGGAGCCAGGCTTGCCTCCGTAGAGCAATACCTGTACCCGCCGCTCTACTCGCCCCCTCGGCCGCATATGAAATGAGCCTCATGGACGAGTTTGATATGGATGACAGCATAGCCAACTGAGAGCCAACTGTCTGGGCCAGCTGCTCAGGTAGGTTACCCAAGAGGGTATCTGAAAGCTCCTTGACCAGATCCCTCTGAAACCTGGTGAAGTGCATTAAATAGTTCAGGGACCTTAAGGTAAAGGCCGTTGAACTGAGGGTGCGCTTCCCGTACCGATCCATGCTCCTAGACTCCTTATTAGGAGGATGGACGGACGTCGAAGCCTCTGCTACATCTTGTTGGGTAGCAGATGCCACCACCAAGGCATCTACAGCCACACCTTTTGTCAAAAACTCCTTCTCTGGGGGTGCTGATAGGAACTTATTTGGGCGAGCAGGCACCGGTTCCACAGAGTCTGGATGTTCCCACGCCCTTCGACAGATCAAATCTAGGAGCTCGTCGAAGGGCGGAGACACCCAGGAGGCGGAGGGCTGAGCCCCGAAGGCCTTAAGGAACACCGACTCGTCAGCAGAAGGGGGTTTGGAATGCCAGCCGCCTCGTTGTTTGAGGGCTTCCAGGATGTCTGCAAAGGAGACATCATCTGAGGACGACTTAGGGGATCCCTCTGCATCATCAAGATCAGTGTCTGACGTGAGAGACTCATCGGGGGAGTCAACGTGCTTCCTCTTGCATGATCTTTTCCTTGGGGGTTCCTCTGAAGAAGCTTCAGAGGGACCTCCAGGAGGGGGGGAACCCCCAGTGGGGGTGACCTCAGGTCCCGGGGCTCCGCTAAGGACAGGGGGACTGCCAAAGACCCAGTCTCCGTATGCAGGGAAGGTACTGGTGAGACCATGGAGGTAGCCAAAGAAGACTCCTTATGGCCCTGAAGGCCGGACCACCAGAATCCTGGGAAGGTCCAACCCCCGTGGCCACAACAGTAGACGGTACCCCCACAGCCGACGCACCGAGAGGAAGGCTTGGGACCAAAAACATCAGTCCCGAAGCGTCCCCCCCCGGGGCCGACAGAGGAGGTCCGCATACCGAACTCCGACTCAAGAGCCGGGGTTGGAATAAGGGTCGGGGCCGACCCGAAAACCTCCATCGGCTCCACCAGCACCGGCTCCAACGGTGCTGAGGCTGTTGGAGGAGGAACCATAACTACAGGGTGGGCCATCGGCTCCGAAGCCGAATGGGCTGGAGCCGAAACTAATTTTTGGAACACAGGAGACTGAAAAAGTCTTAGGAGCACCCTGTTGATGTCCGAATCAGACATCTTGGAAGATCTAGATGAAACCGATTGGGTCCGAACCGACTTCTCCATCGGCTCCAAAGGACTGGGGGACTGGCTCCGAATGGACTCAACCAATATCGGTGCCGAGGGAGATCCCAAAACAATTTCCCTCGGTGCTGAGGAGGGCTTTGGTGCCGAGGGGAAGAGTCTGAGCCGGCAACCCTCATCGGCTCCAAAATCAGTGGAGCCAATGAAGGTGACCCGCCTCTCGAAGCCCCAGTCATCGGCTCTGAAACCAGAGGAGTCGAGACTGGGGGCATCGAGGCAGACCGTTCCACGCTCGGCTCCGAAGTCCGTGGAGCCGATGGAGAAGCCTGCCTGGATTTCTTAGTAGTCGGTTCCGACGGGCTGGTCGGAGCCGACGCTTTCTTTTACTTAATTGGAGAGGATGAGGAAGATAAGGCCTCCTCAAAGGAGGGTTTAATCAGCCCTTTTAAGATTAATTTATTTTTCCTCTCTTGGAGGACCCTAGAGGAAAAGGCGTGACACACGCTGCAGGACTCCTGTAGGTGCTTGGTGCCTAAGCAGTATACGCACGAGGAGTGGTCATCAGTTATAGACATTTTATAACTGCACCTCGTGCACTTCTTGAACCCTGAGAGCCTATGTTCTTTAGACATAATGTCTCTGAAACAGTCAATGTAACAGCAGAAAGATCACGGTGTAGACAGAAAAATACAGATTTTAAACAACAATAAAAAATTTTAGTTTTTCTTTTTTTTTAAAACGAAAATCAAAATTAGTACAATACAATTAACACGACAGCAAAAAAAGGAGGGCCAAGAACCCTCTAACTCAAACAGGTACTTGACCTCCTTAAAAAGAAATAGAAACTGCTAATGAATATGGGAAGGCCCCTCTAACTTAAATGGGAAACCTTTCCCTAAACAAACACACAATTTACCACAAAAAATATATCCAAAAACACTTGTACAACAACAATAGCTGTTAAAACAGCTTTTTGGGTAAGAAAAGAGAATTTCCTGACAGGAAAACTTTAGAAAAAAAACAGCACTTAGCTCAGCCAAGTTTGAGACCACGTCCTAGCTTGTAAGCGGCAAACGAGATCTGGGGGATTAGTGGTGGTGCATCCTGGGATACAGAATAGCTCAGCCAATAAGAGGCTTCGCTCTATAGCATAGCGTGCTGAGTCGGAGCCGAGGATCGGCTCCGAGCCCATCAGTACTGAATGTAGGCGAGATAGGATCACATAACATCTGCCAATTTTGAGCAAAAAGTGCTAATTTTCCCCCTATGGGTGCTGCCAAAAGATAAGTGCTTGGTGTAGGCAGAGGGAAGTCATTGGGATTGCTTTCTGTAGGTTTGCGCTTTATCTCCTCCAGATTTGGAGGTGGATGTGCCCCCATTGCTTTGACCTGTATGAGTTTTGAGCCTGGTACCTGGAACCCTTAGCCCCTTTGAGCTCTGTCTGACACAGGAAAGGACCAATTTTTTGTAGGCCAGTGTCTACTGAATCTTGGTGGCTGTACTTGTAAGAAATCTTTAACAGTTTGCATAGACTTAGCTTTGTCTTCCATTTTCTTTAAGACCTCTTCTGCCTTAATACCAAACAGAGAATCATGCTGTAAAGGTGCATCTAGCAATTTAGCTTTAACATGATCAGGCAAATTTTGTTCCTTTAACCAGGCATGCCTCCTAATCACAGATCCAGTAACTGCGGCCCTGCAGGAGGCCTCTAAAGAATCAAAACCACATTGCAAAGTATGCTTTCAAACTTGTTCAGCTAAATGCAATAATTCCTGCAATTCTTTATTTTCTGCACATTCTGAAATCAACATCATTTTCTGTTTCTGCAATCCCATTACATGTTGTTGGCATATGAAATTGACAATTTAAGGCCCTGATTGCCAACATTGCAGATGTATAGACCTTTTTCCCCATCTGTCCAGTGCCCTGGAATCTCTGTCAGAGGGGGTAGGGTTTTTTGCTGTTGAGGCCTTAACTCCCTTAGGACCCCGTGAAATAGTTTCAAGATCAGCAGCAGGGTTTCTAAATAAAAATTTATGCGAGTCCGGGACTCTGTAATATCTGTCAGGCTTACTGGGAGCCGGAGGTAAGGAGTCAGGGGTCAAACTTGACTCCGAAAACACATCATCCACAATGTCTAAAACAGGGGGAATGGCTAAAGGCTTGTGCTGAGGGAGAAGAAGCAAATCCCTGAGCCTCTTTTTTGATTCTGAGAAGTCTTGACTCTCCCAGTGAAAATGCTCCCTCAAAGTATGCAAGGTTTCTCCAAATGAAAAATCCTCTGGAGGAGATGCAGATGGAATGGACTCCTCAGCATCAGAATCCTCATAGGGAGGTATAGATAATTCCTGATCAGAAGAAATAGAAACCTGATCTGAAGATTCATAATCAGTGTCTTGCCTAGGCATCTTATCTGGAGGGGGATGGGTACTCCTGATCAAGGTAATAATGTCTTCAGCCATTTTGATCATCTGTTTTTTAGGCATAGAGGCCTGTGCACGTGGCTCATGCGTCAGTATTTTAGTTTTAGAAGTTGCTTTTGCAGCTGTCGTCGGTTTGATGTACAAAAATTGAGGTCTGAATACACCCTCAGAAGCTGGTGCCTGCTCAGCGGCTCCGTACCCATCCGAGGGAGAAACATCTGTAGGTCCAATACCTCGAGTATCTTGCTGCATGCCGGACTCCACATGGGTGTCAGTAGAGGCCTGCGACTCGAAGATAGCGAGTATCAGGGGCTGCGAAAGCACCTCACTGAGTACCGGCAAACCAGCGACTGGCTTAGGAGAAGCTTTGTCGGTTTTGGATCTCTACTGCCTTTCTCTGTCCTTTTCTTTGTGTTTTTTATGTACTTCCGGTAGTCGGATTGCTATCCGACGACATTTCTGGGTAGTTAAATCTGTTTCCAAAATACTTTGATGCAAAAATATACCGATGCTTAGTAGTGCGTTGGTTAAATCTAGCACAAAACCGACAGCTAGGCACGTTGTGATCAGGGCCTAGGCAAGGAATACAGTATAAATAGAAACCCTTATGAGGTATTTGCTTCCCACAAGTAATACAATTATTAACTTTTTCTGACATCGGTAAAAAGCAAGGAAAAAGTTTCCCCAATGGGGTACTTAGCTTTAGTGAAGACTTCGGTTCTGAAACTCAAACTCGAATATTTCAGTAGTCGGCCGACCGGCACTTGCAAAATGCTTCTGCTTCGGGCACCGTGCGGCAAGAAAGACTAAAGAAAATGGCATTGGCTGCATGTTTTATACCCCTGGTGACCTGACGTCATGGAGGAGAGGACAGCAACTGACGCAGGACCCAAGACTTTGGAATTCGAGCCAACTGAGGGCAACCTGCCAGCAGATTACCCAAATGTAATGACTGCAACAGTGAAACATGGAGAACATCCCTACTTCTAACACTACACTAAACCCCACATACACAACTATCTATGCACTATCCTTAACCCCTCACTAACCCTAAGGTCTGTAACTACCGCACACTTCCCCTACGGAGATATAACCTAACAAAATAAATAATACACAAATACATTTAACAAAACCCTTCTTCTAACACTACACTAAATCTTACATATATTACCTATCTATACACTTACCTTAACCCACACCCTACCCTAAGGTCCATACCTATCGCACACTTACCTTACGGAGCTATACCGCAGATGGGCCAACCAAAACACTTCAACATTTCGGATTTCGCTGTTTTGGACATTTGGCATTTGATTAGTTCACACAATACGCGTTGATCATTTCGTATTCGTGGAAATGGCATTTCGATCGTCTGATAGGGAGCCAAATATTCTCTTGGGAGCCTCCCAAGAAATATGATGCTAGGGATACTGTCCCAACCAGTGAAGAATGAAGGTGAGATAGGACAACATCACATAAAGAAGTTATGTACTCACCATAATGTTCCATGTGTCTTGCCCATCTCTCCTTCATTCTTACATCCCCCCACCCCCAGCCTTTGGCTCCTGCAGGACAGAGTAGTCATGAGTGGGAAGATATGTGGTCCAACCTTCTTCTTCACTCTATAGATTCGGAATAAGTTTTTCTATTACTTATTGTATTATCAGCAAACAAGATCTGGGAAGCTTTCCTAAGGCATGATGGGATAGGGATAGAGCCATGAGCCAGTGGAAGACCTCGAGCTTTTCTATACAACCGAGTCGGAACTGAGGATCAGTTCTGAACCCAACCAGTGAAAAATGAAGAGGAGATGGACAATACACATGGAATATTATGGTGTGTACATAACTTTATTAAGCAGTTCAGTACCTTTCTAATGTGTATATGCATGGTCCCCCAAAAGCCAACAAACAGTGAATAAATAACATTTGTATATAATACCAAGAATAAGTCAACATTCATCAAACTTTGCTCCAGTGGTCCTGCTTTACATGACATAGTAAATTATAGTTATATACTCATCATAACTCTGCATCTGTGTTGTCTGTTTTTATCCTTCCTCAACTGATGGGTCTTGGATCTGACCCTTGGATTCATCCTTGGCCATTTGACAGACTTTAGACTCCATACATCAAGCTCCTCCCCATAACCATAATCCCCCAACTACTCATGAGTTACCTCAGATTACGTCTGCCCTCAACTTATTCAATCACTATGCCAAAAGTGGAAAAAGCAGCCCATAGCATTTTTCTGAGTAAGAAACACAAAAGGTAAAAAGGTGAGAAACAAGAAAGAAATCAGAGAAGGGAGCTCTGAAGTCCACAGAACAGAAACTAGCAGGAGTAGCCCCCCAGGTCATACTAGTTGTCTAGACAAAAAGGGGAGGGAGAAATGGTGGGTGGGAAGTTCAGGAAGGATGAAAACAGACAACACATATGCACAGCTATGGCGAGTACATAACTATATCTAATGCTTTTTCTTCCATTCATCATCTGATTAGAAAGTCCCCAGCTAGATTCATCTCAGGTGGTCCTCAAGGAAAGATATTCCAGAGTACTGTGGAGCAAAAAGCTGCCCTATTCCTAGGTAATATGTCCAACTTGTAATGAGCTATAAAGGTATGAGTGTTGGAACATGTAGCACCTGCACAGATGTCATCTTATAGACGCTTTAGATCAAAAAGCAGACTATGTAGCCATAGACCTGGTGGAGTGTGCCTTAGGAAGCTTTGGTAATGACAGGTCTTTGTTTTCGTAAACAAAGGTGATGCAGTCAGTGAGCCATCTGGCTAAAGTCACTTTTAACAGTGCTGTCCCAAATTTCACTTTAGATAATGATACAAACAGTTGTTCTGACTTCCTGAAAATTTTAGTCCTGAGAATGTAAAATCTGAGCTGTCTATGAATATCTAGCAAATGAAGCATACATCCCCCCTTTGTACAGAATTTTGGAAAGAAGACTGATGGGTTGATTGACTGATTGAGGCTTGCTTCTGACAGCACCTTAGGTGGAAAGGAAGAGTTAGTCCAAAGAGAAACCCTGTACTTGTGAAAAATCAGGTAAGGTGGCTGAGAAGAAAGTGCTTGGAGTACGGATACCAGTCTAATTGAAGTAATGGCAAATAAGCTAGGAGATACTCCAACAGCCTAGCCATGGTAGGGAGTTGAGGGGAAAGCATGTACTGGGTCAGGTGTCAGGTCTTTAAAATCTCAGTGGAGAGAGACAGACTCTGTAGAAAACTCTCCTGCAGAAGAAACTCAGTGTAGGAGACCAAGACAAACCTCAGTATATTGACAGTATTCTGTAGCAAAAATATGCAATGGTAGAGACTTAAAAGACAAAATTCAGTTAACAGACAGAATTCAGTGGACAAAACACGCGAGTACTTCTTGCTTCTTTTTCGTAGGTGATCTTTATTAAAGCCATCTGAAGGGTTGTTCCAGAGAATGAAAGTGAAATGCAATTACACCTCTATTTATACTTCTCAGGGAGGATGTGTCCACAGGTCCCAATCAATTTGCGGGGGTGTCCTTTATTGTGATTGGGTGGTAGACCCTGGGAGGGTCTGGCCCACTTACGTCACCTCCTTACATTGTTTGTCAAATTAGAGTTATCAGCTTACCTAAAATATGTTTTTTAAATATACTCTATTTGCGAAAAAACAACCATTCTAGATACACACAACCTCAGTATATGTTAAATATCTACATCCAGCCTAGAAGTGATCTTTAGTTCCTGGTGCCACCCTTATTAAAAAAGGGTTCATTTTTGAATACCAAGGGTCCAAAACCTGTTAAAACAATGAAAAAAAGGGTCCCAGTGTGGAAGTACAAAGTGGCAAAAATCAGATAAGGAATGAGTATCTACTGTGGGCTGGGGGTTATAAAATTGTAGTGGATGGAGGTACATGTCATCTCTGAAGTGCTCTGGAAGCTAAACAGCATTTTTCATGTGGCCTTCTTCAGGGTGGCTTTACGCAGGTAGAAGGGCAAGAAGTAATAGAAAAATTTATATCTAAAATACAGCAGACAGACAACACGAAAACACCACTAAAACATTGACTGGCAGGAATAATGCTGGTGTGGGTAGCAGGTTATAGGAGCCACATGGAGAAAATATTAAAGTACGGCAGAATAAAATGGAAATGTGATCGAGAATACATCATATGCTCTGCTGGATAACCAGTTTTGCTGATTAAATAGAAGTGTGTCATCCGAAAATTAATAGAATCACCTGGTTTAAAAAAAAGTGGCCCAATACATAGCAAACAACCACCATAAAATAATAATAAGCCATATATTCCCTGGTTAGCTGATCAGCCCCTTGTGTGTTAAAAAGAAGTTATGTACCTACCATAACGTTCCATGTTAGCTGTCTTCATCTTGCCCTCTTTCTTGCTGGTTGGGATCGGAGCCGATCCTCGGCTCCAACTCGGCCATCTTCTATAGCTCGAGAGCTGTTTACTGGCTCGAGGCTACCCCTTATCCCATGATGCCTAGCGATAGCTACCCAGATCTCATTTGAAATAGCTAACCAAAGCCATAGCTAGAGAATGAACCCCTCTAAACAAAATGGTTGAGCATACCTGTCATACTCTCCTAAGTCAGTAGAGGAAACAACCAGAGAATACTCAGCGAGTGAAACCTGAACTCCTCTCGATCCAATAGGACAGGGGGTGGAGGGGGGGACGCAAGAAAGAAGGCGGGATGAAGACAACTAACATGGAACGCTATGGTAGGTACATAACTTCTTTATGTTAAGTTGTCTATCTCGCCTTCATTCTTGCTGGTTGGGACAGCGTCCCTAGCACCTACAATCCTGGGCGGCTCATTGGAACAGACTTTGCAGAACAATGGAACCAAAGTTAGCTCTGCTCCTGGAGACCATATCTAACTTGTAATGAGAAACAAAGGTATGAGGGTTTGCCCACGTAGCAGCTGCACAGATAGAGTCCATGGGCAACCTAGACTGTAAGGCTACAGAGGTGGCCAAAGCCCTAGTAGAATGACCTTTCGGTTTGATAGACAACTCTTTATTTCTCAGTTGATACATGAAGGTAATAATGTGAGACAACCACCTGGATAAGGTCACTTTGGAAACTGGGAGACCTTGTTTGCCCCGAGCATAGGAAAGGAAAAGTTGGTCCGACTTCCTTATATCCTTCGTTCTATGCAGGTAAAAACGCAATTGTCTATGAACATCCAGTTGGTGTAATTTGTATTCTGCCTTATTGGTGTGGTTAGGGAAAAACACAGAGAGGTCTATAGATTGGTTTAGATTATTTTCTGAGCAGACTTTCAGAAGGAAGAGGAATTAGTCCTCAGAGCAAACCTGTCCTTATGAAAAACTAAGTACGGAGGACGGACACTTAGTGCCTGAAGTTTAGAAACGCATCTGGCTGAAGTAATAGCTACCAGAAAGAGAGTTTTCCAAGATAGAAACTTAATGGAGCAAGACACTGCAGGTTCAAAAGGGGGCATAATTAAGAAGGTTAGTACCAAATTAAGGTCCCAAGGAGGAGGGGGATCTCTCACTGGGGGCCTAAGGAGAGTAGTTCCTCTTAGAAAAGCTTTACATAGCTTATGAGACATAATGTTAGCATTAGACAACCCAACATGAAAGTTAGAGATGGCCGCCAATTGAACCCTGATTGTAGCAGAAGCGGACCCAGAATGAAAAATTTCTGCTAGGAACTCCAAGATTTCGTGGACTGGGGCTGAAAAGGGATCTATGTTCCTAGCCTCTGCCCAACAAGAAAAACGTTTCCATTTGCTAGCATAAGTCTTTCTAGTGGCGGACTTGTGAGAGGAGACAATAATCTCACGAACGGCTGGGGAAATGTTGGGAAGCCTGGCTAAGGTTGGAAGTGGAGCAACCAAGCTGTGAGCTGGAGTGTTTGGAGTGATTGATGCAGCCCGCCTGACTGATGAATCAGTAGGTCTGGAATAGGATCCAGAGTCCAGGGCTGCTCGAGAAAGTAACGGTGCAGGAACGGAAACCATATCTGTCAAGGCCAGTAAGGGGCAATGAGGATCATTTTGCAACCTGACGAAATAGCTTTCTGTATGAGTTTCAGTATCAGAGGAAAGGCATAAAGAAGTCCCTGAGGCCAATCGTGGACTAGAGCATCTCTGGGACAGTGACCGGGAAGCAGAAGGGAGAAGTAGTTGCTGCATTTGCTGTTGAAGGGGGTGGCAAAAAGATTGCAGCAAGGCTGTCCCCATCTGCAGAAGATCAGATCCGCAACTACCTGATTCAGAGACCACTCGTAAGGCATGAGAATAGCTCTGCTGAGCCTGTCCACTATGACGTTGGACCTCCCAGGAATGTGCATCGCAATCAGAAATCGTTGGGAGGAAATCGCCCACTGCCAGAGTCTGAGTGCTTCTCGACATAGGGGGTAGGACCTGGTTCTGCCCTGCTTGTTGATGTACCACACCACTGACATGTTGTCCATTTGAATTGCAATGGTCCCAGAAGGGAGAGAGCCCTGAAGAGCTTGCAACGCTAGGAGCATGGCTCTCATTTCTAAGACGTTTATGTGCAGATGGTACTCGTCAGGCTGCCAAGTGCCTTGGACTGCCCTGCCCTGATAATGCCCCCCCCCCACCCTATCAGGGAGGCATCTGTGGTCACTGTGGCAATCGGAGGGGACTGAATGAATGGTCTGCCCTGATACACTAGTGGGGAGACCATCCACCAGGAAAGGTGCCTTTTGCATGTTTCTGTAATCATGATCATGTGAGACATGGGCAGCTGTTGAAAAGACCACTGTGTGAACTGAAGCCACTGAAGTATTCTCATGTGAAAGCGGGCCAGAGGGATTAGAAGAATTGCCGCTGCCATGGAACCCAGAGTTTGAAGGACTAACCTAACTTGGACCCTTTTGCACTGCATTAGAAATTGTACTTGCTGGCGAATTGTGGCCACCCTGTTTGGCGGTAGCCTTGCGGACATACTCCTTGTGTCTAAGTCTGCTCCTATATAGGTAATAGATGGACATGGCAACAAGGCAGATTTTTCAAAGTTTATTGTAACGCCTAGCTTGGAGCAAATTGTGATTCTGTAGTCCCTGGCTTGTAGAAGTTGATGCCTGGTAGTAGCAGTAAGGAGCCAATTGTCTAGATATGGAAACACCTGGAATCCTCAACATCTGTGGTGACCCGTGACCACTGCCATACATTTGGTGAACACCCTGGGGGCTGTGGTGAGACCAAAGGGCAGAGCTCTGAACTGGTAATGACTGGCTCCCAGCCGGAAGCGAAGGAATCTCCTGGAGCGCATGTCCATTTTGATGTGATGGTACACATCCTGGAGATCTATGGAGCACATCCAATTGTCCTGACCCAGAAAGGGTAGAATGGGCTGTAGCATGACCATCCGAAACTTTGTTCTTTGAACAGACTTGTTTAGTCTGCTGAGATCCAGAATCGGTCTCCAGTACCCTGTCTTTTTTGGTACCAAAAAGAACCTTGAGTAAGTTCCGGATCCATGTTGGTCTGCCAGGACTTCCTGGATGACTCTTCTTTTTAGAAGTTTTGAAGCTTCTATGACTGCTTGGTCCCTCAGATTGGGTGGAACATCTGGAAGGGATTTGCTTGACAGTAAGGGGGGGTTGACAGAAAGGAATTTTGTAACCTCCGGATATAATTGACCGTACCCATTTGTCTTGTGTTAAATTTTGCCAGGCTTTTGGGTACAGTGAAAGTCTTCCCCAGAATGCCTCCAGAGGCGGGCAGCCGGGCAACCCTTCAGGGATGTTGAAAGGGCTTCTCAGAGAAGGATACTCTGCTGCCCTGATTCTGCGGACCCCCTCTGCCACGAGGGCAGCATCTATTGTTGTTGCTTCCCCCTCTGCCCCTGGAGGAAAAATCACTACGTGTGTCAGGCGAGGCTCCCTGGGATTTTTGGAACCAGATTTTGCCACTCTTCTGACCCTTGGGGTATGGTCTGGAAGGAGTGGAAAAACGGACTCCCATGGCAGAGAGAGTCTTGCCTTCTTGCTCACACCTAGTCAAAGTGTCTTTCACCTATGGTCCAAAAAGAAAGGAACCATTCAAAGGGAGTGTTGGTGAATGATGCTCTAAAGGATTCCGCAAACTTACACAGCCACATCCATGCATGTCTCCTAAGGGCCATGCCTGTACCTGTGGCTCGGCTCGCACCATCGGCTGCATAGGAAATGAGCCTCATAGAGGAGTTGACTACAGAATTAGGGTCGCCAGCTGAGAAGCCACTTTAGCTTGAGCCCTCTCAGCTGATGGATCTTGAAGGGTATCTCTGAGCTCTTTAAGGAGATCCCTCTGAAGCCAGGCAAAATGGCATAAATAATTCAGTGACCTCACAGAAAAGGTCACTGACGCAAACATTCGCTTCCCGTATCTATCCATAGTCCTAGACTCCTTGTTAGGAGGCTGGACAGACGAAGAAGTTTCCGCTACCACCATGGCATCCACAGGAACACCTTTGGTAAGGAACTGCTTATCAAGGGGTGCAGTGATAAACTTGCCAGGTCTCCTTGGGGTTGGTTCCACTGTATCCGAGGCTGACCAAGCCTTTCGAGCCACCACTGACATAAGTGGATCGAAAGGCGGAGAAACCCAGGAGGTGGAAGGTCGGGAAACAAAGGCATCCAGGAATACAGACTCAGGTAGGGGCTAGGGGATTCCAGTTCCCCCTCTGCTTAAGCATTTCTAGGATGTCCAAGAAGGAAACATCTTCAGAGGGGTACCTCGGGGACCCTTCCGAATCATCTAAGTCTGTATCAGAAGTGACAGAATCAGGGGAGTCGATGTGCTTCCTCTTGCACATCTTCTTACGAGGGGGCTCTTCTGAATGATCAGAGGAGACCTCAGAAGAAAGTACAGTTGTGTACACTTACCATAAATGTAGATGTTCGAGTGTCTTCACTGTTGCAGTCATGACTGTAGGGTTCTCCCCTGCCAGCAGGCAGTCCTCGGTCGGCCAGAATCCCAAAGTCTGGGTCCGGCGTCGGCTGTTCAGCCATGCTCCCTGACGTCAGAGCGCCAGGAGTACAAAACTGACAGCCGATGCCATGTTCTCCAGTTTTTCTTGCCCCAGATGTCAGGAGTCCAAAAATGAATAAGGTCCCATACCCTTTGCAAATACACCTCGGAAGAATGGTGAAAAAAGGAACCACACAAAAGTAAAAATAAGAGGGGATAGGAGGGAGGCAAACCCAGACTGCAACAGTGAAGACACTCGAACATCTACATTTATGGTAAGTGTACACAACTGT
This sequence comes from Protopterus annectens, assembly GCF_019279795.1. Taxonomy (NCBI): domain Eukaryota; kingdom Metazoa; phylum Chordata; order Ceratodontiformes; family Protopteridae; genus Protopterus; species Protopterus annectens. The sequence goes on along the minus strand of NC_056746.1, from coordinate 346,553,854 downwards.
ACTATGTTCATCATGTTTCACTGTTGCAGTCATGACTGTAGGGTAGAATCCCAAAGCAGAATGAAAGGGAGGTGGTCATAAAGAAGAAGGGGCGGCTAAAAGGCCCTGCAAGACTGCAGAAGCAAAGCCTGCCCTAGACTTAGAGTAGAGAGGTAGATTGTAGTGCTTTGAAAAAGTATGCACTGAACTCCAATTTGCAGCTTCCAAAATGTCTTTGGTAGGAACTCCCCTGAGGAAGGCAGTGGAAGTGGCAGCAGCTCTGGTGGAATGAGTCCTTATACTCCCTGGGATTTGCTTTCCATGGTGTGAATAGCAAAATCTGATTCCATGAGCAATCCATTTAGAAATGGTCTGTTTTGAAATGGCTTTACCTTGGGAACTTGAAGCATAAGAAACAAACAATTGCTCTGATTTCCTGATGCCCTTGGTTCTGTCCAGGTAAAAACATAGTTGTCTGTGTACACCCTAGGAATGTAAGATCCCTTTCCCCTTTATTTTGAGGAGTGGGGAAAAAAGTTGGCAAGTGAATAGTTTGATTTAAAGCCACTCTGGAAACCACCTTAGGCATGAAAGTAGGATTAGTCCTTAAAGACACCCTCTCTTGATGAAAAATAATATAAGGTTCCACAGCCATAAGAGCTTGCAACTCTGAAACTCTCCTGGCAGAGGTCAGAGCTAACAGGATGGCTGTTTTCCAAGATAAAAACTTGATGTCAGAAGTGGCAGCAGGCTCAAAAGGAGGTAAGGTGAGCTTTTCCAAAACATAGTTGAGATCCCAAGCAGGAATGGGAGGAGATCTAGGGGGCCTTAAGTTCTTAGCTCCACTGAGAAACTGTCTCATGAGCTGATGGGAAAAGATTGGAGGGTCTGTATTATAATGAGCAGAAATAGCAGAGGCATGTATCTTAATGGAAGAGAAAGAGAGACCCTTATGTAAGAGGTCTGTCAGGTAAAGTAAAATCAAAGGAATGTTAGGAAGAAGGAGATCAGAATCCTGAGCCTGCATCCAGGAACAAAATCTTTTCCATTTTCCTGCATAAGATTTTCTAGTGCTAGGACGTCTGGCTTCTAAAATGACATCCATAACCTGCTTGGGTAGGAGAGAATGAATCAAAGACCCTGGATTAACCAGGCTGAGTGTTCTGACATGGGAGTGTAGAACCTGACCCTGGTGTTGGGACAGAAGGTTCGGAGTCTGTGGTAAAATCCAAGGGGGCTCCAGACAAAGGTTTTTCAGAGTTGGGTACCAAAACTTATCATCTTGGGCTTGTCTTGTTTGATCTTTAATAATACCCGTGGAAGAAGAGGAAGAGGTGGAAAGGCATATCCCGAGAGGTTTCTCCAACTGAATGATAGTGCATCCACTTTCCAAGCAAGTTTGTGGAAAGTCCTGGTGCAAAAAATCTGTAGTTGATGATTGAGGTGGGATGCAAAGAGGTCTATGTGAGGACATCCCCAGACTGCTGTTATCATCTTGAATATTTCGGTGTCCAGCATCCACTCGTGTGGGTCCGAAAGGTTTCTGCTCAGACTGTCTGCCAGGAAATTTTGCTTCCCTGGTAGAAACTGATCTTGAAGGTCCAGATTGCAAGCTAGAGCTGTGTTCCACAGATCCATGGCTAGTCTGCAAAGGGGGTAGGAATGAGATCCCCCTTGCTTGTTTATGTACCACATAACTGTGGTGTTGTCTGTCGGTATCAGTAGTTGTCCTGGTTGAAGAAGATTCCTGAAGGCCAATAGGGCTTTCTGAATGGCTAACATTTCCTTTAAATTGGCAGGTGCTTCTGATCCTTTATCCAACGGCCTTGCAGACAGTTGCCCTGAAAATGGGCTCCCCAGGCATAATCTGAGGCTTACATATGTAGTCTTGCATATGGTACGAGAAGGATGCAGGAGGCCATGTAACCCAAAGCCTGCAGGAATCTCCTTGCAGATAGCTGAGTTAAAGTTGCCAAGGTTTTGAAAGTTGAAGTCAGCTGTAACTGTTTTTCGTATGTCAGAAATGCCATCTGGGTTGTTGTGTTTAGAGAAGAGCCCAGAAAAATTATCTGTTGTGAGGGAGTCAAATTTGATTTTTTTACGTTTACAGTGAATCCCAGGAACTTGAGAAGATTCTGAACAAACTGTAGATGCTGGAGTAAGACATCCTTGCTGTCTGCCTGAATAAGACAGTCATCCAGATAAGGGTAAATTTGAATTCCCTTAAGTCTGCAATAAGCTACTACTGGAGCCAGGCATTTGGTGAAGACCCTGGGCGCAGTAGACAATCCAAAGGGCAGCGCAGAGAATTGAAAGTGCCTCGATCCGGCCTTGAACCTGAGGTATTTTCTGCGGTCCTGCCTGATGGGAATGTGTAAATATGCCTCCTTTAAATCTAAAGTTAGCATCCATGCATTTTTGGTCAGCATTGGAAGTATCTGCTGTAGAGTAAGCATCTTGAATTTTGGTATCTCTAGAAAAGTGTTCAAGACTGACAGATCCAGAATGGGTCTTCATGAATTTTGCTTCCTGGGGACTAGAAAGAGCCTTGAGTAAAAACCTTGTCTCATCTCTGAAAGTGGAACTAGTTCTATGGCTTTCATAGCCAAGAGAGCTTCCACCTGGTTTAAGGCCTCTGTCCATTGATGTTTTGGAAGATCTGGCCATCCGCTTGGCCTTGGTAGGGTATGAAAATGGAATTTGTAACCTCTTGAAACCACATCCAGAACCCACTTGTCTTGGGTTATATGAGTCCAGTTTTGGTGAAAAAGAGAAAGCTTTCCTTCGAGAGGGGCTTCCAGGCAAGAAGTTCCTGCAGCCTAACAGAAGGAGTCATTGAGTCTGTTTCCTATGAGCTTGCGACCTGTCCTCTCCTCCCCTAGGGGTGGAAGCAGTCCACTGTCTTGGTCTATAAGAGGCTTGTGTTTGAGGCCTTCCTCGGGAGCGTCTGTATTTACCCCTCTGAGGCCTGTCTGAATTGGGAAAGGACCATTTTTTGTAGGCCAATTCCTACTAAATCTGGGTGGCTGTACTTGTAAGAAATCTTTAACTGTTTGCATGGATTTTGCCTTATCCTCCATCTTTTTAATCACCTCTTCAGCTTTAGATCCAAACAAAACATTATGCTGAACAGGAGCATCCAATAATTAAGCTTTTACTTGATCTGGCAAATTTTGTTCCTTTAACCATGCATGCCTTCTAATTACTGTGCCAGAGGCAGCAGCCCTACAAGAAACCTCCAAGGCATCAAATCCACAGTGTAAACCATGCTTCCCAACTTGTTCAGTGGTATGCATTAAGTCATGTAATTCCTTATCATCTGCACAGGCGGAAATAGAAGTTAGCTTTTGTTTTAAAACAGACAGGAGAAATTGCTGGTATTTCAGCATATGAAACTGACAGTTTAAAGCCCTAATAGATAAAGTAGCAGAAGTGTACACTTTTTTGCCCCATCTTTCTAAAGATCTGGAATCCTTCTCAGTGGAATGGCTTTTTTAGCAGAAGCGGCCTTAACTCCCTTAGGACCCTGAGAAATGGTTTCAGGGTCAGCAGTAGGGTTCTTGTATAAAAACTGGTGGGAATCAGGAACCCTGCAATATCTATCAGGCTTAACAGGAGCTGGAGGAAAGGAGTCAGGGGTTAAGTTAGCCTCCGAAAAAGCATCATCCACAATATACAAAATAGGAGGAATAGCCAGGTGTCTATGTTGGGGAAGAAGAAGAAAATCCCTTAGTCTTTTCTTAGATTACGAATACTCCTGTCCTTCCCAGTGGAAATGTTCCCTCATTTCATGCAAAGTTTCCCCAAAAGTGAAGTCCTCGGGGGGGAAAAGCTGAAGGAATGGATTCCTCAGCATCAGAATCCTCATAAGGAGGGAAAGAATATTCCTGGTCGGAAGAAGAAACTGAAGAAACAGAAGCCTGATAGAAGAGTGATAATAAACTTCCTGCCTTGGCCTTTAATCTGGAGGGGGATGTGAACCCTTAATCATAGTAAGGAAGTCCTCCACCATCTTAAGTAACTGTTTCTGTGACTTGGGAGCTGGATCAGAAGAGGCCTGTGTTGCAGTCTTTTATTTGGAAGGAGTCTCTGCCTTTGTCTTTGGCTTTGCCTTTATTAGAAGCTGAGTAGGCCTGAAAACCCCTTCGGAAGCCGGTACCTGCACAGCGGCTCCGGACCCATCCGAAGGACCTGCAATAGAAATATTCAAAGGCCTAGTTGGCTCCTCGTGGGAGTCCGTTTTGGCCATCGGGTCCGAAATGGCCGACGACAGGGGCTGCAAAAGCGCCTCACTGACGACGGCCGAACCTGAAGCTGGCTCTGCTTGAACGATATCGTCTGATTTGGATCTCGGAGGCCTGTCTTTGTCCTTGCGTCGTTTGTGAACTCCGGTAGCCAGAACCGTATCCGACGACATTTTGTAATTAAAACGCCTACCGAAGTAATGAAATGCAAAATCATACCTTTGTTTAATTGTACGTTGATTGAATCTAGCACAAAACCGACAACTAGCTACGTCGTGGTCAGGGCCTAAGCAAGGAATACAGTAAGAATGAAAATCCTTATGAGGTATTTGCTTTCCACATGAAATACAATTATTAACTTTTTCTGACATCAGACTGGAGCAAGAAAAAAGTTTCCCCAACGGGGTACTTAGCTTTGAGTATGAGAAGAAAGTCTTCGGACTGAAGTTTGTTCAGAAAAAATTGTCAGGAGTCAGTCGACCGGAACTTGCGAACTGCTATCACCGCACGGCAAGAAAGACTGGAGAAAATGGCGTCGGCTGTCAGTTTTGTACTCCTGGCGCTCTGATGTCAGGGAGCATGGCTGAACAGCCGACGCCGGACCCAGACTTTGGGATTCTGGCCGAACGAGGACTGCCTGCCGGCAGGGGAGAACCCTACAGTCATGACTGCAACAGTGAAACACGATGAACATCAGGAAACACCAATCGAGCTTGGAGCCGACGATTTGGTAGGTTTTGGGGATTTCACAGGGATGAGTCTTGGCCGGTGAATCCTGGGGCTTTAAAAGACCCCTAAGAATAAGTTTATTGTTATGCTCCTGCAGAACTCTTGGACTAAATGTATGGCAGATAGAACAAGAGTCCTGCAGGTGCACAGCGCCTAAGCAACAGATGCAAGAAGTGTGCCCATTTTCTGACAGCATGAGTAACACTTCTTGAATCCAGACACCTTGGATTCTTTAGACATCCTGTATCCAAAAAGGAAATTACCACAACAGTTAACACCAAAATGAACACCAAAATACAGATTACAGAAAAAGGAAAAACACAGTATCTACAGACTAAGCTAAAGATTTTTTTTTTATAACTAGGAAGCCTCTAACTCAAATGGCTACCTAAAAAGAAGACAGAAGAAAAGCCTCTAATCTAAATGCTAACCAGACAAGAAATGGATAGGAGGGGGAGGGGGAGAACTCTCTAACTTAAATGAGTTCTAAGGGAAGGACTACAACTACACATAAACTAATAGAAGTTATAGGACTAAAAATAAAGAATAACTCCTAGAAAAAAATACAATTTTCAGTAGAAAAAGTTTTATAAGTAAACCAATACAAGCCTGAGCCAGTAAAATGGCACCTCGCAGCTGAAGCAGCAAACGAGATCTGGGTAGCTAGCACTAGGCATCATGGGATAAGGGGTAGCCTCGAGCCAGTAAACAGCTCTCGAGCTATAGAAGATGGCCAAGTCGGAGCAGAGGATCGGCTCCGATCCCAACCAGCAAGAACGAAGGCGAGATAGACAACTTAACATCATAATGTTACTAAAAATAAAATGTTAGAGGGAAAAGACAAGGGGCCTGAAGTACATTAACCTGTTGGTGCTTGTGGAAAGTTAGCCTGGGGCTGTGTGTGGTACATGCTAGGAGGCTAGATGAACGTGTTTAACCTCAGATAGATGGCAAGGATCTAGCACTTTCCTAGTGAACCAAGCTGAGGTGGTTAGAGTGTAATGGGATGCAGACTAAAAATTAATACAAAGGATTGAGTGATACCAGTTAAAATGCAGTCCTACCATTTCATAATACCTCACCCTCCATTTAATCAGAAAAAATTGATTAGCCTCTAGAGATACCGATAAATTTTGCTAGTAGCGTGTGAGGATACAACAGTGTCTTAAAAAAGAACGGGGGCTGAAACTGGCTTCCGGGGGGGGGGGGTTACCAGTTTATGTGCTTATTAAGGCTGGTGGCTCCAGTTATAGCACTTGACAGGAGGGTCACATTGGGGTGGCCTTAAAGTGAAAAGACAAAGGTGTGTGATAGTAGAAAATACATAAATAAGGAAAAAAGAAAGAAAGAATAAAATAGTACATATGTAAACTTGGAGGGGGGGGGGTAATGTACCCCAAAGCCACATGGCGGCAATGGAACAGAAAAAACAAATGGAAAAATAATGGGCTAGCAAACACGTTAAAGATGCCTGGGGAAGTGGAGGCTAATACAAAAAAAAAATAGGATAAAAGTAGAAAAGGAGGGTGTAAGAGAACTGGAAAGTGCACAGAACTGGTGGGTGGAGGAAGTCAAAAATTGCGAGCGGAAGGACTCAGTGAGCTGGAAGTGTGGGACCCGGGGAGAGAGGAATACACTGGGACTGTACAAGGGAACTTAGGAAAACATTACATCACTGCACTCTATAAGCCCCAAAAGTATATCAATTTGTGAAAAGAAAACATCTCCCTCTAGGTAGATAATTATAATACTGCTAAAGGGCGGCCTACAGGGGCACAGGTGATGCTAGTAACTAGGGAGCAAGGAGAACAGTAACATTGGGAGCTCGAAATAGAGGGTGGAGCTGGGGCTCGTGGACGTGCAAAAAAAGAGAGACAAAGGAGTACCAAGGTTAGACTAGAGTGTAAACAACAAAACAGTAAATAAAAGAATGAACTACCTGCACAGACAGTGGGGACCTATGTGGTGTCCCGGGTTAGTGATAGCCTAGGAGACAGATTTAAGGGACCAGGCTGAAGGGTGACTGAACCATATATAACAATTATATCCACAAAAATGTATAACCAAACATATACATTCAACCGTAGGGAAAACTGAAAATACTTTGTTCAAAAAGGGTGTTGAGGAGCTAAGTAGTAAAGACTAAATCAGAGCAAACTGGTTAAAGTATGAAAAAAAACTTGGTTAAAAAATTAATTAATTGAATAGGAGCATCAACAATATAGAGAGGCCTGAACTAAAATGTTTGTTACAGAAGGAGAAACAGGGCAACATAAAATCAAGACTAGTACTGTATAGCAGAGAAACAGAAGTACCTTAATGGACATGCCTGTGGTCGATTTTACTCAAGTTCAGTATTGGCAGGAGGGATTTTCTGCATAGTTTAGTCCTGGTAGTTTCCTGGCTTGGAGTCTGATTTGCCATTGTAGCCCTTTCTTTTCTACTAGTGCGCTGAAGTTGCTGTTAAGGGGTGTTCTAGGTATGTGGTCCAGTATGTGAAATTTAAAGGTGTTGTGTCCATTGATCTTGACGGCATGTAGGGCTAATTGGCTCGTCCAGTTGAGGTATCTGAAATTGTGGAGATGTTTAACAATCCTGGTTTTTAGTTGGTTCACAGTCTTCCCACGTAGAACACATTGCAACTTGAGCAGTCTGCCCTGTAAACCACTCCTTCCATGGCAGATAGAAAAAGTGTTTTCCAGGACAAAAATTTTAACTCTGTTTTCACTGATGGTTTGAAGGGGGGTGGTACTGAGTGAGGGCCTGAAGAACTAGGGTAAGGTCTCATGGAGGTAGGGGATCTTTTATTGGAGGGTGGGAGCAGTAAGGCACCCTTAAGAAAGGCTTTATATAACTTTAAAGAAGCTAAGGAAGAGCTAAATACACCAGTGTGAAAATTTGAGATGGCAGCCAGTCGCACCTTAACAGTAAAATAATTAGTCCCTTTACTGAAGATGGAAGCCAGAAAATTAAGAACAATTGGAATAGGCATGGAAAAGGGGTGTAACTGTCTTAGAAGTGCCCAGAAAGCCTGAACTTCTAGCCATCACTGGAAGTGGAGAAAAAATGCGGTCAACTTGAGGGATGGTATGTCTGGGTGAGGCAGCCCGGACAGATGAGACAGAAGGTTCTGAACAGGGAGGGTAAAGAAGATAAGGCCAAAGGAAGGGGAGCCATAGTTGGTGAGGCCAGAGTGGGGCAATGAGGATTCCTTTGTTCTTTCATTGGTAAGTTTTCTGAATAAACATGGGGATAAGAAGAGTGGGATGTAAGACAAACAGTAGACTGGAAGGCTAACTGTGAACTAGAGCATCTCTCAGTGACTCTTCTGTTGGGGAGATGAGGGCAAAGCACCTGCTGTACTTAGTATTGAGGGAAGATGCAAAAAGGTAGCAGCATGGCTGAACCTATTGATGAAAGATTATGGCTGCCACTGACTGGTTGAGAGACCACTCATGAGGGATTAAATGGACCTGCTCAGTCTGTCTGCTAGCAAGTTGGTTTTGCCCAGAATATGTACTGCCAAGAGAAAGTGGTCAGAAGAGATCACCCATTGGTGTACACTCATTGCCTCCCTGTAAAGTGGGTAATATCTGGTTTCCCACTGTTTGTTGATGTACCAGACTACTGACATGTTGTCTGTCTGAACTGTAATTATCCCTAGAGGGAGAACATCTTGAAATGCCTACAATGCATATAGGACTGTACTCATTTCTAGGATATTGATGTGAAAGTTGGCCTCCATTTGAGTTCATGTGCCTTGGACAAAATAATGCGGACCCATCAAAAGAGACGTTGATGAATGAAGACTTGAAGTGCTCCGCAAAATCACAGAGGTGTATCCAGGCATGTCTTCTAATGGTTAATCCTGAACCTGCCACTCTAGCAGCTCCCTCTAAGGTGTGTGATATCAGGCTCATGGAAGCACTGGATAATGACTGAAGGGTGGCCAGTTGCAAAGAAAAAAGAAGTTATGTACTCACCATAACATTCCATGTGTGTTGTCCATCTCGCCTTCATTCTTAACTGGATGGGTTCGGAACCAATCCTCAGTTCCGACTCGGCCTTATACAAAAGCTCGAGGTCTTCCACTAGCCCGTGGCTGAAACCTTATCCCATCATGCCCTAGGAAAGCCCAAGGAAATCTCCCCAGATCTTATTTGCTGATATAACAATAGGTACCACATGAGCCAACGAATACCTTATAGAAGAAGGTCAGAGAAAGTACAGTTTTGTACCTACCATAAATGTAGAGATGTTTGAGTGTATACCCTGCTGCAGTCATCACACTTGGGTTATCCTGTCGTCAGGCGGTCCCGCAGTCGGCCCGAATTCCAAAGTCTTGGTCCGGCGTCGGTTGCTGTCGCTTCTTCCCTGACATCAGTGCGCCAGGGGTATATAGGAGGCATCCAACACCATTTTCTTCAGTTTTTCTTGCCCCAGATGTCAGGCGCCCCCCCAAAATGGTGGTCAGTAGATAGTACCAATAATAAAAGTTTAGCACAAACAAAACATCCCTCCAGCTATAAGCAAATACACCACAAAGGTAGTATAAGATTTTAAGGCATTGAAAGGTTTTAGTTAGGTCAGAGGGGATGGAGGGAGAGTAACCTGGACTGCAGCAGGGTATACACTCGAACATCTACATTTATGGTAGGTACAAAACTGTACTATGTTCATCGTGTTACCCTGCTGCAGTCATCACACTTTGGTAGAATCCCAAAGCTAAGGATGGGAGGTGGAGTCAAACAGGGTTACAGGAGGCTAGAAGGCCCTGCAAAACTGCAGTGGCGAAGCCAGCTCTGGTCTTAGAGTAAAGTGGTAAGTGATAGTGTTTGGTGAAGGTGTGTACTGAACTCCAAGTAGCAGCTTCCAAAATGTCCTTGGTTGGCACCCCCCTGAGGAAGGCTGTAGATGTAGCTGCTGCCCTGGTAGAGTGGGGCCTTATGCTAGCAGGAACTGGTTTTCCATGGTGGGTTTAGCAAAAATGAAGGTAATGTCCTATCCATTTGGAAATGATCTGTTTTGAGATAGCCTTTCCTTGTGAAGCTGTAGCATAGGATACAAAGAGCTGGTCAGATTTTCTGAAAACCTTAGTTTTATCCAAGTAGTAACGTAGTTGTCTGTGAATGTCCAAGGAGTGCAGGAGTCTTTCTCCTTTGTTCTGTGGGTTTGGAAAGAAGGTGGGTAAATGGATGGTTTGATTTAGAGCCACACTGGATACCACCTTAGGCATAAAGGAGGGGTTAGTTCGTAGAGAAACTCTGTCTTGATGAAAAATGAGGAAAGGCTCTACTGCCATTAGTGCCTGAAGCTCTGAGACTCTTCTGGCTGAAGTTATTGCTAGCAGCAGGGCAGTCTTCCATGATATAAACTTTAAGTCAGCTGAGAAAGCTGGTTCAAAAGGAGGTAGCGCAAGTTTTTCCAGAACAAAATTGAGGTCCCAGGTTGGTGTTGTTGCTCTCCTGGGGGGCCTAATGTTTTTGGCCCCTCTGAGAAACTGCCTTAGAAGCGGATGTGAAAATAAGGGAGGATCCGTGTTGTAGTGAGCTGAAATAGCTGAGGCGTGGATTTTAATAGATGAAAAAGAAAGTCCTTTGTGCAACATCTCAGTTAAATACTGTAGAATCTGAGGTATGTGTGGCTGAAGGGTATTTTGGCCTTTAGCTTGGTTCCAGGTGCAAAACCTTTTCCATTTGTCTGAGTAGGCCTTCCTGGTGCTGGGCCTCCTGGCTTCCAGAATAACATCCATAACAGCTTGAGAAAGAGGAGCTGGCTGGTTGCTTAGGTGATTTGCCATGCAGCTAAATTTAAGGTTTTGAGCTGGCTGTGTAGAATCTGACTGTCTTGCTGTGTGAGCAGATGAGTAATTTGCGGTAAAATCCATGGTGGGCCCTGGGTCATATTCCTTAATAGTGGGTACCAGTGCTGGCGTGGCCAGTCTGGGGCAATGAGTATAATTTGGGGTCTCTCCATCCTTTGTGAGAAGGGGCAATGGAGGGAAGGCATATACTGTCAGGTTTTTCCAACTGAATGAGAGTGCGTCCACTTTCCAAGCTTGATGGTGAAATGTCCTTGTACAAAATTTTGTTAGCTGATAGTTTTGGGGGCTAGCAAACAGGTCTATGTTTGGGTGTCCCCATTTTTGAGTTATCATTGCAAATACTTGTGTATCCAGTTTCCACTCGTGGGGATCCATGATGTTTCTGCTTAGGTCGTCTGCCAACGTGTTCTTTTTTCCTGGCAGGAATTGAGCTTGTAGTTGAACTTGGTAAGCCAGTGCTGTGTTCCACAAGGTCATTGCTTGCCTGCATAGAGGGTAGGAGTGTGTACCCCCTTGTTTGTTTATGTACCACATTAGTGTGGTGTTGTCCGTCCTTATTGTAAGCTGTCCTGGATGTAAGAGGTCCTTAAAGGCTGTCAGGGCATTCTGTACAGCTAGCATTTCTTTTTGATTGATGTGCAGATTCCTTTGATCTGCAGTCCATATGCCTTGAACGCACCATCCTGCCATGTGTGCCCCCCAGGCATAGTCCTATGCATCTGTTGTCATAGTTTGCCTGGCTGAGGGTAAGGTGAAAGGCTGACCCTTGTTGAGGTGACATGCCTGTGACCACCATAGAAACTTTTGTTGAAGGCAGGGAATGAGAGAAATCATTGTGTCCAAGCTGTGGCTGTGTTGAGTCCATACGCTTTTTAGGTACCACTGTAATTTCCTCATATGCAGTTTTGCAAATGGTATTAGTAGTATGCAAGATGCCATGAAGCCCAAGGCCTGCAGAATTTTTCTTGCAGGGAGTTGGGTCTTTGTTGCCATTGTTTTGAAGTATTGAGTCAGTTGTAGTTGCTCATCTGGCGTCAGATAAGCCATCTGGGCCATTGTATTCAAGCTGGCACCCAGGAATGTCATATTTTGTGAGGGTACTAGTTTTGATTTCTTTTCGTTTACTGTGTACCCTAGGCAACTTAGAAGGTGTTTTACAAAAGCCAGATGTTGTAAGAGAATGTCCTTGCTTTCTGCTTGGATGAGGCAGTCGTCCAGGTATGAGTATATTTGAATTCCTCTTTGTCTGCAGTATGCAATTACTGGTGCCAGGCATTTTGTGAAGACCCTGGGCGCAGTGGATACGCCAAAGGGCAGTGCAGAGAATTGGTAATGGGTTGACCCTGCAATGAAACGGAGGTATCTTCTGCAATTTTGTCTGATAGGGACATGCAGGTATGCCTCCTTGAGGACCAACGTTACTAGCCATGCTTTCTTGCTCAACATGGGAAGAAGCTGCTGTAGTGTTAGCATCTTGAATTTGGGTACTTGTAAGAAGGTGCTTAAAACTGAAAGGTCCAGAATGGGTCTCCAAGCATTGTCCTTTCTGGGGACTAGAAAGAGCCTTGAGTAAAATCCTTGGCCTTGCTCCCGTGTAGGTACCAGTTGAATGGCTCTCATGTCCATGAGAGCTGTAATTTGTTTTTGTGCCTCTGCCCATTGACTTTGTGGCAGGTTTGGCATTCCTTTTATCATTGGTAAGGTGTGGAAATGGAATCTGTAACCTTGCGAGGTAATGTCTAGGACCCATTTATCCTTTGTGATGATGCGACAGTTGTCTGTAAAAAGTGTTAATTTTCCTCCCAAGGGAGCTGCCAAGAGTGTTTTGCTTGGCAATTTGAGGTTTAAGTCATTGTGTTTGCCTTCTAGTAGTTTGGGACCTGTCTTCTCCTCCCTTCTGTGTTGCAGTGCCCCATTGTCGTGGTTTGTAATGGGTTTGTGCTTGTCCTCTACCCCTTGGGCATCTGTATTTACCCCTCTGTGGTCTGTCAGTAGCTGGAAAGGACCAAGTTTTTGTTGGCCAATTTCTGCTGAAGCGTGGGGGCTGAACCTGTAAGAAATCTTTGACCGTCTACATAGATTTTGCCTTATCCTCCATTTTCTTTAAGACTTCTTCTGCTTTAACCCCAAATAGGACATCCTGCTGTAAGGGTGCATCTAGTGACTTTGCTTTAACATGATCAGGCAGAGTTTGTTCCTTTAACCAAGCATGCCTAAGTATAACAGACCCAGTAACAGCTGCTCTACAGGAAGCTTCCAAGGAATCAAATCCACATTGTAAAGTATGTTTGCCCACCTGTTCAGCTGCATGCAACAGATCCTGCATTTCCTTCAATTCAGACTGTTGAGGGTGTGTGCTCATCTTTTGTTTTATTTGAGACATTAGGAATTGCTGGTATTTAAGCATGTGAAATTGACAATTTAGTGCTCTCATAGCTAGAGTAGCTCAGGTGTAAACCTTCTTCCCCCACCTATCTGGTGCTCTGGAGTCCCTTTCAGAGGGTACAGGATTTTTAGCCATGGAAGCCTTAGCCCCTTTGGGACCCTGGGAGATAGTCTCTGGGTCAGCAACAGGGCTTTTGTAAAGGAATTTGTGTGAGTCAGGCACTCTATAGTATCTATCTGGTTTGGCTGGAGCAGGAGGCAGAGAATCTGGATTTAGACTAGATTCTAAGTAAACATCATCCACAATGTCTAAAACTGGGGGGATAGCAAGTGGTCTGTGCTGGGGAAGTAAAAGAAACTCTCGGAGCCTTTTCTTTGAGTCAGAGTAGTCCTGACCTTCCCAGTGGAAATGTTCCCTCATGGTATGTAAGGTTTCCCCAAAGGAATAGTCTTCAGGGGGAGAAGCTGAGGGAATGGAATCCTCAGCATCAGAATCTTCATAAGGGGGAAAGGAGTAATCTTGTTCCTCAGAGGAGCCTGAGTAAATAGACACTTGATCAGAGGAGGCATAATCCTCCTCTTGTCTAGGCCTTTTGTCGGGTGGGGGTTGGGAACCCCTGATTAAAGAAATCAAATCTTCAGCCATTTTAAGCACCTGTTTCTTAGGCATGGGGCCTTGAACTGGGGACTGAAGTGCAGTCTTTTTTGGTTTTAGAGGAGTCTTAAGCTTAGCATAAGATTTTATGGTGAGAGTAGTCGGTCTGAAGACACCTTCAGAAACCGAAGGTGTTTCTGCAGCACCGGCTTCTCCTTCTGCAGTGTCGTCGGTAGGGCCTAAAGAAAATGGCTGTGTCGGCCTAGAACTCTCCACCAGAGAATCCAAAGTGGTCTGGGGTTCCAATTTTGCGGTAGCCAGGGGCTGCGTAGGCACCTCACTAAAAACCAGTGAACCGGCGACCGGCCCAGCTGAGGCCTCGGAGTCTGGCTTGGATCTAGGCTGCCTGTCCTTATCTTTGCGTTTTTTGTGCACGCCGGTAGTCGGTTGCTCCGACGGCATAGTGTAATTAAATTTCCTACCAAAGTAGTGTCGTGCGAAATCAAAGCATCGCTTTATAGTTCGCTTATTGAACCTAGCACAAAACCGACAACCAGTGACGTCATGGTCTGGGCCTAGGCAAGGTATACAATAAGAATGAAAATCCTTATGAGGTATTTGCTTCCCACAAGAAATACAATTGTTAACTTTTTCTGACATCGGTCTGAGGCAAGAAAAGTTTCCCCAATATGGTACTTAGCTTTATTGAAGACTTCGGATCTGAAATTCGACTTTGAAAATCTCAGGAATCGGCTGACCGGCACTTGCGAATTGCTTCTGCTTCGGGCACCACATGGCAAGAAAGACAGAAGAAAATGGAGTTGGATGCCTCCTATATACTCCTGGCGCACTGACGTCAGGGAAGAAGTGACAGCAACCGACGCCGGACCAAAACTTTGGAATTCGGGCAGACTGCGGGACTGCCTGACGACAGGATAACCCAAATGTGATGACTGCAGCAGGGTAACACGATGAACATCATTAGTTACCAATTATATCCACTCGGTCCTCCAGGAGCCAATTCTGGGGGAAGAAGGGTGGGATGCAAGAATGAAAGCAAGACGGCCAACACACATGGAACATTATGATGAGTACATAACTTCTTTAGGTGATGTCCTATCTCGCCTTCATTCTTAACTGGTTGGGGCAGCATCCATCTTTCTTGGGTGGCTCAAGGGAGAATATTCTTCAGAACAGTGGACGTAAAAGAAATATTCCTGGAGGGCAGATCCACTTTGTAATGAGTGATAAAGGCATGAGGCCTTGCCCATGTTGCTGCAGCACAAATGTTGTCAATTGGTAGTCTAGCCCGAAAGCCAGGTGAGGTTGCTATGGCTTTTGTAGAATGACCTTATACTTTATAGGAGAGTTCTCTGTTTTGATATTTGTAGGTAAAGGTAATACAATCTGACAGCCATTTCAAAAGTGTGACTTTAGACACAGGAGCATCTTTCTTAAGAGTCCGAAAATGATGCAAATAATTAGTCAGATTTTCTGAAGTCTTGTCTTATGTAACCAGAAATGTAATTGTCTATGCACATCTAGCTGGTGTGGCATATACTCTGCCTTGTTGGGGAAAAAACTGGCAGTTCTAAGGATTGGTTCAAATTAGATTCTGAGCATCCTTTGGGTAGAAAGGATGGGTTTGTTCGCAGGGATACTCTGTCTTTGTGGAAAAGCATGTAGGGAGCTTTATAGACAATGCTTGTAGCTCTGAAACCCTTCTAGCAGAAGTAATGGCTATCAAATGAATCGTCTTCCAAGTCAAATACTTGAGATCGCAGGATGATGCAGGTTCAAATGGGGGGGTACAATCAATGGGATAAGACAAAATTCAAGTCCCATGGTGTTGCAGGGGCTTTAATGGGGGGGGGGGGGTCTTAATAAAATAGTGCCTTTAAGAAACGCTTTGCAAAGTCTGTGGGACATTACATTCTGGCCTGATACACCTAGATGGAAATTAGATATCGCTGCTAACTAAACTCGAATAGTAGCTGTAGCTGCAGCTGTGCCTTCATTAAATAGCTTTGCTAAGAATTCAAGAATGGAAGCTATTGCGGCAGAGAAGGGGTCAATGTGATTATTCAAGGCCCAAGAAGAAATTCTTTGCCATCTGCTCATAACTTTCTCGTTGAAGCCTTATGAGAGGATATGCTTCACTGATGGAGAAAAGTTAGGGAGCCTGCCTATGTTTGGAATTGGAGCAGCCAAGCTGTCAATTTGAGGGTTTGAAGGGAGGGGTGAAGCATCCCTGATACACGAGTCAGAAGGTCCGGAACTGGGTCCAGAATCCACGGCTCCTCCTGAAAATGAGGCCAAAGGAAGGGGAAACCAAATTTGATGAGGCCAGTATGGGGCGACAAGTATCAAATTCCTTCCAAAGGAACTGGCTTTCTGAAGAACTTTGAGTATCAATGGAAAGGGAGGAAAGGCATAGAGGAGACTCAAGGGCCAAATGTGTACAAGTGCATCCCTTGGTGACTCCCCCGGCGGGGGGATTAGGGTAAGATAGCTGCTGCATTCAGCATTCATGGATATGGCAAAGAAGTCGCAGCAAGGCTGGCCCCATTTGCGAACAATCATCTCCGTTACCTCTTGTTTTAGGAACCACTCATGAGGCATCAGAATAGCTCTGCTGAATTGTCTGCTATCACGTTGGATTTCCACAGGATGTGCATTGCTATGAGAAAGCGCTGGGAGGAGGTCGCCCATTGCCATACTCTCAGGGCCTCTCGACATGGGGGTAAGACCTGCTTCCTCCTTGTTTGTTTATGTACCACACAACCGATATGTTATCTGTCTGTACTGCAATAGTTCCTAGTGGAAGAGAGTCTTGGAATGCCTGCAACGCTAGAAGCACCGCCCTCATCTCTAGGACACTGATGTGCAAATGGGCCTCGTGATCCTGCCAAGTCCCTTTGACTGTCCTTCTTAGACAATGCCCCCCACCTTATCTGGGAAGCATCCGTGGTCACTGTGGCTAAAGGTTGTGGAAGAACAAAAGGTCAACCTAATTTCACGAGTGGAGTGAAGCCACCAACGGAGGTCTCTCTTGCAGTTATCATAATTTGGTGAGACATGGGTAGTTCCTGCATGGACCACTGCAGAATTCTCATATGCAGACATGCTAATGGAATCAAGTTTATTGCTGCTGCCATGGTCCCAAAGATTTTCAGGACCGTTTTTGCTTGTACTTTTTTTCTTGGTAAGTAGGTTTTTGACTTGATGTTGTAGGACTTGAATTCTTTCAGGGGGAAGTTTTACCATCATTTTTGTTGTATCTAGATCTGCTCCTATAAAAATGATACTCTGAGATGGCAACAAGGCAGATTTTTTTGTAACTTATTGTAATTCCTAGGTGACAGCAGAGCTGCAATGTGGTGTCTTCTCACTTTTATTAGTAGATGCTTGGTGCTGACGGTTAGGAGTCAGTCGTCTAGGTATGGAAACACTCAGAATCCTAGGCATCTCAAGTGAGCCGTCACTACTGCCATATACTTGGTGAACACTCTGGGGGCTGTAGTGAGACCAAAGGGCAGAGGTCAAAAGTAGTAGTGACTGGCTCCCAGACAAAAGTGCAAATGACTCCTGGATCACCTTTCCATTTTTATGTGGTAGTATGCATCCTGGAGGTCTATACAGCACATCCAATTGTCTTGTCCCAGAAAAGGGAACATCGACTGCTGTGCTACCATTCAGAACTTTGACTTTTTTACTGACTTGTTTAATTTGCTGAGATCCGAGATGGGTCTCCAGCCTCCGTTTTCTTTGGAACTAAAAAGAACCTTGAGTAAGTTCCAGATCTTATCTGGTCTGCGGGGACTGTCTGGATGACTTTTTTTCTAGCAACTTTTTTATTTCTAGAGTTGCCTGATCCCTTTGACTGGGTAGAATGTCCGGGATGTTTTTTATGTTTGGGACAGGGAAAGAAGAGTGTATAGAGTAAACTCTGGATATGATGCTTTGTACTCACTTGTCTTTTGCTATTTTTAGCCACACTTCCGGGTACAGAGATAACTGACCCTCGACTGCTCCAGAGATGGAGAGACGGGCCTCCTTTCAGGAGCACTGGAAAGGCTTACTAAGGAAAGATTCCCTACTGCCCTGATTTTGCAGACCCCCTTTGCCGCATGACTGGCGTCTTCCATTACTGCTTTCCCCTCTGCCCCTGGGGGAAGAATCACCACATGTATCCTGGAAAGTTCTCTGGGATTTTTGGAACCATATTTTTCCACCCTTTTTACCTTTTGGATAAGGTCTAGAAGGTAGGGAGAAATGGACTCGTATGACAGAGAGAGTTTTTCCTTCTGGGTCACACCTGGTTAGTTTGTCTTTGACTTTTGGCCTGAACAGGGAAGAGCTGTGGAAAGGGGCATTAAAAGAAGATTTAAAGGGCTCCACAAAGTCACACAAATGTATCCAGGAATGTCTGCTTAGGGAAATTCCAGAACCCACTGCCTTACTTGCTCCATCCGCTGCCTAAGAAAATGAATCTCATGGAGGAGTTGACTACTGAGTTTAAGGTGCAGAGCTCTGAAGAAACCTTCTCCAATACCCCTTCAGCTACTGAACCTTGGAGAGCATCTCCTAGCTCCTTCAGGAGATCTCTCTGAAGTCTGGTAAAGTGGGTGAGACAATTCAGTGATCGGAGTGCAGAGGTCGCTGAAAAAAAAGGTGCGCTTTCCATATCTGTCCATCATATGACAGTACTTGTTCGGCAGATGGACAGAAGGGGACGTCTCTAAAAGTTCCTTTTTGTGTCCGCCACCACCACCATAGGATCTACTGGGACACCCATTGTAAGAAAACTCTTATCTGCAGGTGATGTTATGAATTTGTTTGGGCTCAAGGGAACCAGGCTCCACTGGGTCTGGGGACTCCCATGCCTTTTGACAAAATAGGTCAATCAGTTCGTCGAAAGGTGGAGACACCCAAGTTGCGGAAGGGTGAGGCCCAAAATCTTTCAGGTATACAGACTCCTCCTCAGTAGGGTTGATGGGCTTCCATCTGTCTCTCTGTTTAATTATTTCCAGGATGTCTGTGAAAGAGACATCCTCAGAGGGGACCCTTCTGACTCATCAAGGTCTGTATCTGATGTGATGGACCCCTCTGGGGACTCTAAATGCCTCCACTTTCAAAGTCTCTTATGAGGGACCTCTTCAGAAGGGTATTCTGGAGAGGTTTCGGAAGAGAGGGGTTCACACAATGGGGCATCCTGAGGCCTAGGGTCTCCACATCTCTGTGGATGCAGTGGTGCAGAGACAGACACTGGTGCCTTTGGGGAAGAATGACCTGACAGTGAACATGTCTGTGGAGACAGCACTCCCCTCATCACCTCAAAAGCCCCCCCCCCACCCCTGATCTGAGGAAACACCTGGCTCCAAACAACCAGAAGGCACCCCCAGAACCAAGGCGGTTGGCTCCGAGGCAGATGTAGAAGCAGAGCTCCTGAGAGGGAAGTTCAGATCAGACAACTGTCTGATCCAACTCTCCTGCCCAGACCCGACCAGAGAGCGTCAGCTCCTAGACTCCTCGAGTTCGAACTGAGGATGTCAGAGCAGTAGTTAGGCCTGAAGATCCTGGGATAGGTTTCAGCTGTGACAGTTCCACTATGGCCAGTTCTACACATTCTGGCTCCAAAGTCCTGGATCAGATCGTAGGAGAAATCAATGGTGAAAGGGTAGGCTTGGTTAGTTCCTAAGCCCTCTGGGTTACATCCAGCAACAATTTGGCAAGCGCCAGTGTCTTTAACAGTCTCCGCATCATGCGATCCACATCATCATCAGGAAGGCTCCTGGAGGATCGAGTGGAGGGAGCAGTGGAGGGAGCAGGAGACCTGGAATACTGTAACAGGGGAGATCTCAAAGTTGGAGATACCGGTTCCAATGCCAAGGACTGGCTCCATACAAGACAACCCAATGGCTCCAAAACTGAAGGAGCCGGCGTAGACGGCTTCTCGGACCCAACAGACTTTGGGTCCAAAAAATAAACTTTTTGCAATTTTCTGGATGGTTCATAGGTTGGTACTAGGCTATTGGCCCTAGGGCCTATACAAGCTTAGCCATAACAATTCCCTGGCTATTTCTTCCCACAGTATTTACTTCCCTGGACCCCTATCTAGCAGGACATCTGACATGCTCCCCGGGGTGAATTTCCGATCGCTCATCCAATCATCAAGGTTCCTTTTGAAGAGGGCCAAAGAGGCGCTCTGCTTGACATGTATGGGCAGCCTATTCCAGAGTCTGGCGAGTCTCTGGGTCAGGAACCTATCCCTCCAACATGTTTTGTTCATTGTGATGACAAGGTTTAGATCCCTGGAGCGTGTGGCTCTGAGGGACTGGGATTTCTTTAACTGTAGCATGTCCAACAGCTCTGGGTTTGACATGGCTTTGTATGTTAAGCAGAGATCGCCTCTGAGTAGACGATATGCGACAGAGTATAGGTGGAGTTTATTTAGACGATCGGCATAGGGCATCTGCTTTAGGCTTGTGATTCTTTTAGTGAGGTATTTCTGTGGCCTTTCCAGTTGTTGCAGATGTCTTGAGAGGTACATACCAAACAGGGCATTGTATTCTATAATGGGTCTAATGAGGGATGAGTACAGTGGGACAATGACCTCCTTTTTTCTGGATGAAAAGCCCTAAGTGATGAGGTGTGCCAAACAGAAGGATTTCCTGACTGTTGTGGAGATGTGGTTATCGAAGGCGAGACCACTGTCCACTTGTGTCCCCGAGTTTCTTATCACACTTTCGGTGTTTAGTGTACTGCCACCTATGTGGTAACTCACGAGTACATGTTTTTCCCCAAACACAATATCTATACATTTCTTGGCACTGAGCTTGAGCCCATGGCTCTGGCACCAAACATCTGCTTTTGTAAGGCCCTTTTGTAGAATATCCATATCATTTGGGGATTCAATAATGGCTCCCAGTTTGCAGTCATCTGCGAACTTTGTTAGCCAGAGTCCCTTAGTGTTCGCCTGTACTTCAGAGAAGTAAATGCCAAACAAGAGCAGTCCCAGGACTGAACTCTGAGGTACTCCACTTGTCACTTGTCTGGAGCTGGATTTGGAGTCGGCTACTTTTACAGTCTGAGTTTGTCAGTAAGCCAGTCGGCAACCCATCAAGTGACATAGGGATTAATGCCCAGCTTAGTAAGTTTATCTATGATTCTAGAGTGGGGGATGGTGTCGAAGGCCTTGGTGAGGTGCAGATAGGCTGTGTGGACCACCTTACCCTTGTCCATGGCTCTGGAGACCGATTCAAAGAAGTCAATCAGGTACAGGAGACAAGATCGACCCCTTCACAAACCTAAACTGCGTGGGTTCCAGTGTTTGAAGGTTGCCAATGTCTTTGTTTATAAGTTCCATGATAATATGTTCCATGGCCTTGCAGATCAGGCTCGTCAGATTGATGAGGCGGTAGTTCCCAGGATCCAAGGTGGATCCCCCCTTGTGGTGTGGGATAACTGTAGCTGTGCACCACTCAGTGGGCATGAAGCCTGAGGTGAGGCTATGATTAAACATGACACTTAGGTCAGGTGTCAGTTAATTTTGTAGTTCATGTATTACGCAACCTGGGATGTTGTCTGGTCCCATGGATGCTGTATTCTTAGCTTTGGAGAGTGTTTTTTACCTCTGTGGCCATTACCGGAATTTGGCAATCTTTCGATATTGAGATGGGCCCTTTAGGGGGTGAAGTTTGCACTGAATCGATCTGCCAGGATATTGGCAATATCCTTAGGATCAGTATATTTAATGCCATTCTGTTGTAGCTCAGAGCAGATCTGAGCATTGCCATTTAAATTCTTGACATAGCTATACAATGCCTTGTGGTTGTCTCTGGAATCTTTGGCAATTTTATTTTCTTAACTACCTTTGGAGGATTTTGACTGCGGTGGTGGTGCTGCGGTAGCATTGTCGCCTCACTGTTAGACGTTGCCCGTTCGATTCTCAGAGCGTCTTCTGTGTGTCGACATGCGTGAATGGGCATTCCTTCATTGAAGGTTGTGCGTTAGGCCCAGCAAGCCAGCACGTAAAAATCTACTGCCAATCATTAGCGGACCGGAGTTCCGCTGTGGCGACCCCTAACCGGGAAAAGCTGAAAGACACAAACAAAAACTATCTTTGGAGTGTTTTATGAGGGATTTCAGCCTCTTACTGAGGCTGGTAAGGGAGTTTTTTGCATCCTGGGATTTTCCTCTTTTTTGCAACAGTTTCTTCCTTTTGTTGTAAAGTTTGTTTATGGCAAGAGACCACCACAAATTGGCTTCCTTTTTTTGGAGGACAGCGTCTTGGTTCTATTGGGGATGGCACGATTCATGCATGAGTGGATGTGCTCATACAGTGCCTTAGTGTAGGATTCAGCAGTTGAACTTTCAGTTCCCATCTGCATGGGTGTCATGAAGTTTGTCACTTCTGATTTGAGTAGCATGAAGTTGGCTTTGGAGAAGTTTTTTTTACAGAGGTTTCCTTACTGGGGGGTGGGGGGGATGTGGATGTCAAGGGTGATTAGCTTATGGTCAGACCTGATCAACGAGGGGGTGACCACAGGTGTGGAGCATCGATTTCCCTTGTTGGTAATGACCAGGTCTAGGATATTTGAGTCCCTGGTGGGACTAAGGATTAGTTGATCCAGGGTGTTGGAATTTATGAATTCCAAGAACCGTTGGGCAAAGGTGTTGGCACATGAGTAGTTTTCCCAGTTAATGGCAAGTTAGTTGAAATCACCCAGTATTAGCATGTTTGACTGTATCTTAATGAGCCTCTGAGGAGGATGGCCTTTTCCCCAATTTATCAGATTTTGGCGAGGGGAGAATGGCACAACTTTGAAGGACCCTGATCTTCTTCTATAGCTTCTGAACAAGGGGTCTTCAATAAGCCTCTCAAAATCAATTTATTTTTTCTCAACAATAGTACCTATGACTAATGGAGTGGCATATGGCACAAGACTCCTGAAGGTGTACCGCTCCAAGGCAGTACACGCAAATTGTATGTCCGTCTGTAATGGACATTTTTTGACTGCACTTAATGCATTTTTTAAACCCCGAGGGTTTAACATCCTTAGACTGCTTAGACATCATAGTAATCAACAATAACAACAGGAAAAAAACTACAATAAAGTCACTATATACATAAAAAACTACAACAACTTTTTTTTTCTTTTTATAGACGCACATCAACTACAAGGAAAAAAGGCCCTCTAATTTAAATGGGCAAAAGCAGCCCTCTAATTTAAATGAGCTAACCTTATATCTTAAAAGAGAAAAACTAGGGAAAAAACAAAAACTCAAGTCTGACAGAGTTCTCTAATTTTAAACAAACTTGTCTATAAATCCAAAGAAAAGAAGCCCTCTAACAAAAAATGGGCTTAAGAAAATAAGTTTTAAGCCGAGATAGGGTAAGGGAAAAAAGACCTTGAGAAGAAAAAACGATGGCCAACAGCAGATGGGGCTGGATGAAGAGGCCCAGCTTTCGCAGAAGAAGGCAGTGAAAAGATAATTAAAAATACAATGGTAATTAAGGTATACTACAAGGGCAACTAGACAAACAACAGAGAGAAATACCAGCAATGGTAATGAAGATACACCACAAGGTAACTGAGAAGGGCAAGGGCTTAAGGCCCAATCATTAAAATTACTGACAGGCTTAGAAAATGTATATATCTTCTTTTAATAATCTTATTTTAATAAGGAAAGGATATGAGAGAGAAAAATAGTGAAAAATAGAGGAATACTGTGGAAAATGGAATATATTTCTCCCAATGAATCAAACTGCTCGAACTATGGTGACCATGTCTTATTGCTAAAGTGAGAAAACGAGATCCAGAGTACTTCATCATGAATAGTCAGGGGACTATTGCTGAGGGGAGAAGCTAGTGCCAAGGAGACTACAGTTTTTGAGTGGCTGAGGACAGATCTGCAGGTTAGATCCAAGACTCATCAGTTGAGGAACGGATGAAAAAGATATCAGATCATGTTCTATATCAGCCTATAAATACATCAGTGCAACTCCAGTAGAAAGAAAATGTTCTTGCACCATGTACACCAGATGAACAGTCTGCTACCACTACCATAAGTACAACCCCCCCCCTTCCCAAGAAGTCATCAAAAAGCAAGCAAATAATGTCTGTATGTAACACCACAAGCAATCCACCATTCAGCAAACTACATTCTAGCAGCCTATTTTAAATGGTTTAGTAACAGTTTCAACTGTTTCAGCTTCTGCATATGTCTACTGAGGTACACCAAAACCTAACATTCATCAAAATACATTTTAAAAGCCTACTTTACATGATGTGAAAATATGTTTTGCATTAGCCAATGCCCAGCACAACTCCATTAGAAAGGACCAGAACATGTTCTTATACCATGTACACCAGACCCCACCAAGAAGCTAACAAAAAGTAAGTAAATAAAGGCTGCACATAACACTACATATCAACTTTCAACACAATACATGACCAGATTGACAGTCTGCCACTTCTATAGCATATATGAGCTTGCCCAAGAAGCAAACAGAAAGCACATGGTAAAATACTGTTTATACTCAACAATACAAACAAGTCAACATTCAAAAACCTACATGCCAAGGACCTGCTTTACATGATAGGATAACATGTCCTGTGCCGGTCTACGCATTTACCCAGAGCAACTCCAGTAGAAAAGGCCAGAGTATGTTCCTACACCATATTTACCATTCTGGCAGTCTCCCAACACTATCATGTATACCAGTTCTTCCCAAGAAGCCAATAAAAAGTAAATAAAGGTCACATACAACACTAGAAATAAATCAGTGTCCTGCATACTACATTCCAGCAGTTATATATATCATGCTAACATGCTCAATGAGCCAATGTCTAATGCACCCACAGTGGAAAAGTCCAGAACATGTTCCTGCACCATGCATACCACATTAGCAGTCCAATATTACTATAATACATACTCACCCTCACCAAGGAGAAAACAAAAATACAAAAACTAATAGAGTTTGTACATATTATGATGATGATCAAACTAACATCCAGTAACCTATGTTCCAGTGGACTACTTTATATGGTGCAGTAATATATTTTACTGAAAACTACAGACATGACCGATGCAACTTTGGTAGAAAAGGGAGAACAAATTCCAGCACCATGCATACCCTGTTAACAGTCCATTATCTTAAGTACACGTTTCCCCCAAAGAAAACATCAAAAAACAAATAAGTAAATAAAAGTTTACATGTCACACCGTGAGTAATTTATCATTCATCAAACTGCATTCCAGCATCCTGCATTACATGGTGTGCTAAAACAATCTGTGCCCATCTTCATCAACAAAGGCCAGATCAATGTTCTTGAATCATGTAGGTCAGACTAAGAAGCAGCCAAGTATGTACCAGCTTTACATGTACATCTCACCTCCTTCCCAAGAAAAGAAAAACAAAATCAGTGAACCCTGTCCTAGCACACTGGATTGCATGTTGTGACCATATATGGTCTATGCCATTGTATCCATGTACTTGCCACCACTCCTGCAGCAAAAGCCACAACATGTTCTCACAGCCTGCATGCCAGACTAAATAAACAGACAAGTTAAACACTACTGTCACATGTGAGTCCTATACCAAAATACAAACATTCAGCCAGCACCATGGCATAGAAGGCTAAAGCTCTGATTACAGCTCAGGCAACTCAGGTTTGAGGAGTGGTTCAGGCAGCTGAGGCATTAACAGAGAGGATGGGTGTGCCCATCCTGGGGAGGGAAGGTGCACACACCCAGGGCACACTGTCACAGTTCAGGTTCCCTCACGGAGACTAGGAAAAAAAAACAATGAGGAGCTACCTGAGGTTAGGATATAGTGCTGATGTTAACCTTTTGTAGAAGTGGGGGTTGGGGGGAGTTCACCACTGATGCACACTGCATGCCTCACCCTCAGGCTGTTACTAAATACATGCTGTGGCTGAAGAAAAACAGGAGAATAGACCCCCAGCACAAGTATGATGCTGTCCCAGGTTCCTTGAGCTCCTCATTGGCCTCAAACATGGGTTGGGTTTAGACTGGATGAAGTAAAGGTAGGTCCAGCAGACCTAACAGACAAGAAGAGTAACTGAAGGCAGCTAATGATCGCTTATGGGGAGCTAAAAACATAGATAAAAAAAGAAAAAACAAACAAACATTCAGCAAATCCAGTGCCAGCAGATAGATTTGTGTGTATGGTAACAGTCTGTGCTTCCCCATCCAGCTACTCACAGCAACTTCAATATCAAAGGTCAGAACATGTTTCCAAAGCACACAAACAGCTTTGAGGATGTATGCATACCCCCATAATAAAATAAACTCAGCAAACCTGATCCTAGCATGGTGTCACCTCAGTTGCTTGCTCACTATAACTCTTGTTAGAATAAGCTCCTACACAGAATACACATCTGACTAAATAAACAGTCCACTACCACTATCAAGTGTAGGATTTCCCCCTCCAAATGCAAATAAAAGGCAAGTACTCTTTAAGTACTGCCACCAAAAATTAGCCAACATTCAGTATACCCAGTGCCAGAAGTCTTACTTACATGGTGCAATAACATGGTCTATGCCACGCTTCCAGTGTACTCACTGCAACTTAGCAGCAAAATTCAGAATATTTTTTTCACGGTATGTATACCTGTCAACATTACAGCTGCACCCCCCCCACACACACACACACAAAATAAATAAATAAAACTCATCAAACCCTGGTTAACATTGTGAGATTAAATGGTTTTTGACAGCCTACAGTTTACTCACTAAAACTCCAGTACCAAAGGCTAGAATATATTCCCACAACATGCATATCAGACTAAATACAGCAACAAATACTACTGTTACATGTGCAACTCCCACCAAAATCAAGTATTCAGCAAAATCAATGGGTGGACTGGTTTACACGATGCAGTTACATTGTCTGTGCTCACCCACCACATACACACAGCAGCAGCTTTATAGCAAAAAACAGAACATGTTCTCACAATATTTATACCACAATACAACAACTGACAACAGTTTTACTTGTATGCCACACTCTAAATAAAATTCAATAAACCCAGTCCTAAACATACTGGTTTATATGGCACAACACATAAACAAGAACCTGATCTCTCAGTAAGAACCTGAGATGGATGAGTCTCTGCAGTAAATCCTCCCCAGCAGGAACCCTGCCTTACATGTCCTCCCCTACCTCCCTGTCAGACTTGTAAATCTACAGTGGCAGTTCAAATCTGGATCTTAAATCTTTGCCACGCTCTACATACCATCTGTGGCAATACTGACACAGGAATAAAGTGACTATGTACTCTTTTCACTGCCTCAATTCCATTTTTAAACATATTTGACAATTACCATTAACTATGACTGGATTACTGCCATTTTATGGTATTTCCAGGAAGCAAACTGAATTTCCTTATAAAATAATGACTGGCTGGGAGCAGGCATTTAAAAAAAAAGCATTTAAATGACAACACTGGAATGTTGCATTAAACTAAACTCAGTTCACATGAAATACTGCAGAAATTGCACTTGTGACTTTATAGTGGTGTTGATGATAAGGAATAGAATATTATAACAATAACCCACGCCTGGGGGTGGGTAATGCTGGATTTACCTATGGTTGGCGTGGTTTGGTCACGAGGGCGAAGCCCGAGTGGCCAAACAAAGCCAACCGTCGGTAAATCCAGCATTACCCACACCCAGAAGTGGGTTATTGCTATTATACAATGACATTAAAGAAAAAAAAAATTACTTTTCTTAAATAATGGCATTGTATAATGCCTCCTTGCTCCCCTTCCGCAGCAGACTGTCTGGTATTCTGCGGCAGTGCTGATGTACTGCGCATGCCTACGCAGTACATCAGAGCTATGGGAAAAGCAACGGAGAAAGCAAGATCTCCGTTGCTTTTTACTGTTTCGCTATGTTAAATGGGTTTAACATAGCGAAACAGCTTTATATTTTAAAGCTGTCTCGCTATGTTAAACCCATTTAACATAGCGAGACAGTTTTGAAAAAAGCAACGGAGAAAGCAAGATCTCCGTTGCTTTTTACAAACTGTTTTGCTATGTTAAATGGGTTTAACATAGGGATACAGCTTTAAAATAAGCAACGGAGATCTCCGTTGCTTATTTTAAAGCTGTCTCGCTATGTTAAACCCATTTAACATAGCGAGACAGGTTTAAAAAAAAAGCAACGGAGAAAGCAAGATCTCCGTTGCTTTTTACACACTGTCTCGCTATGTTAAAGGAGTTTAACATAGCGAGACAGCTTTTAAACAAAGCAACGGAGATCTCCGTTGCTTTTTTTAAACCTGTCTTGCTATGTTAAACTCCATTAACTTAGCGAGACAGTGTTTTAAAAAAAGACTTGTACTAATGGAAAAAGTCTGGGCGACCGGACCTTTTTCCATTAGTATAAGTCGATTTACAAAGTGCACGCTGACCAATCAGCATGCATGTTTTGGAATATTAATGGGGGGGGGGGGTCATGGTATAATAGCTTACTTTTTCCTTATGGGGATCTTATCATGTATTCATATTTATAAAATCAAAACTGTGGAATTTACTGGATACATTTTTGGTAGAGATATGTTTACAAGAAGGGTAGTGTCTGTGAAAGAAGGATCAAATAGGAAGCAATATTCTTGATGTCATCTATACCCCCAGGACTGATTATATTGCACGGGCTCAAAAGAAGGAAATCATTAAAAGCACTACACCCTCACAAACTCCCCTTGAGTACCTTGTTCCCCATTGGCCCTTTTTTCAATTATAAAGGAATTCCCAATACTATTCTAGCATGTCCAAAGGTCAGTTGTCAATCTCCTCTCTGGTCCAGCTGGTGAATCTGGGAATCTTGAGGCAATGTTACAACTGCCTCATGTACACAGACAACCCTCTCCTCCTCCCAACAAATTCCAACACATGTGCGAGATGCAACCATATAGCCAAACTGGAGGCTAAGCTCTCTCAACTCAGTACTGGCATAACCAGTCAGGAGGAGAAGGAAACCACACTCACTACAATTCCAGTCTCACATAGACCTACCACGACAGCAAACGAAACACAAACACACAAAAACATACTCGGAGGCTCTAAATAAAAATCTGCCTAAGCAGCAGAGACCTCCAAAGCAGACACCCAAGCAACCGCTACCCCAAAACAAAACATGTGCAACACATAGCTCACAAAGCCAGTGTGCCGAACAGTCACAGCCCTTAAGGCTAAACAACACACCTGATACACTTGTAATAGGTGACTCTATCATCAGGCACACTGACGTCCCGCTCACCAGGCTGAACAAGGAGAAGGTCACGGTGAGCTGCCTGTTGGGCGCTAGGATCCGCCACATAACACAAGCACTCTGGTCACTCCAAGGCAAGTACAAATATGACTCCGTCATTGTTCCATGCTGGTGGGAATGACCTGAGACGTACCTTCCTGGACTACATGAAAAGAGACATAGAGGAGCTCTCTGAGCATGTAGCCCAGGCCGGTATGACCCTGACCTTGAGTAGCATCTTACCCTCACCAAGAATGATGCCACAATATGAAGACAAGATGATTAATTTCAACAACTGGCTTAAGTATTGGTGTCATTCAAAGGGGATCCAATGCCTGTCAGCCTGGGATGACATGCTCGACAAGCCATGATGCTTCGCTAGGGACGGCTTGCACCTGTCACCCCTGGGCTTTCGGATATTGGCAAAGGCTCTTGCTACCCCCATAGTGCCTTTTTCAGGCAAGGATCAAAAGACAAACCCACCTCCATAGGTATCACAAGGGATAAGAAACTAAGAGTAATGCTACTCAACGCCAGAAGTCTAAACCTCAAGATGCACGCACTCGAAACTCTCCTTAGCATGGAGAACATCGATATCTGTGCAGTAACAGAAACCTGGTTCAAGGCTCCCGAGAGCACCCCAGCACTACCAGGTTATACCTCATACCATGCTTTTCGGCCCCAAAACTTGGACCGAACCAGAAAAGGAGGGGGAGTATCAATATTCGTCAAAGATACCCACACCTCCAGGTTGGTGGCACAGCACGAAGCATCAGAGACTATCCATGTGCAACTAACAGTGGGTAAAACTGCCTTCCAGTTTATAGCCTGCTACAGACCACCCTCCCAAACCCAGGAACCCCACTCGGCCTTCCTGAGAATACTGGAAAATATGAAGGTCTCTCCAAACAACATTATATTGGGCAACTTCAACTACCCAAACATAGACTGGGAGCATTACTCTAGCTCCAACACCCTAGCTCAAAGGTTCCTAGAATTTATAAACTCAAATGCTATGGAAAAACGTGTTACCACTCCCACAAGGGGGGAAAACATACTGGACCTGATCATCACCAACATGGGGACTCTATGCTCCAGACCAGAAGTGTATCCCTCACTGGTAAGATCAGACCATAAACTAATCTCACTGGATATTCACATCCCGACCCCACCCCCTGCCCAGAAAACCACAGTGAAAAACTTCTCTAAAGCAAATTTCACACTCCTCAAAACCGATGTGGAATCCTTCAAAGCCCCCGAGCCTGTGGAAAATACGGCCCAGACTGCAGAATCCTTTATAAACACATTCTATGAACACCTTCAGGAATGCATGGATCATGCAATCCCAAATAAAACCAAGACCCAATCCTCCAAAGGCAGACGCCCTGTCTGGTGGACCCCAGCCATAAACAAACTATACAATAGAAGGAGGAAGCTACTACATGATAGAGCAAAATCCCAAAAAGGGAAGGCATCTCTGATCAGTGTTAGAAAAAAACTACGGGCACTCATAAAATCGTCTAAGCCCAGCTTCGAGAGAAAAATTGCACAGGACACTAAGGATAATCACAAGGCTTTCTATAGTTATGTTAGGAACCTGGGTGGGAATTCCCAGATATGCTCAGAATTAGTCCAACATGACAAAAAATACACCGAACACACAGACATTGCCAACATCCCAGCTGACAGGTTCAGCGCAACCCCCCCCCCCACTAAAAGGGCAAATATCTATCCCAGCAGAGTGCTGCCCCCCTGTCATCTCAGATGCTCAGGTAAGAGCCGCCCTCTCCAAAGCAAAAAACACAGCATCAATGGGACGAGACGGTGTCCCGGGCTGCGTCCTACATGAACTCCTAGAAGAGCTAAACCCAAACATAAAACTACTGTTCAATCTCAGCCTTACCAGAGGATATGTACCCAAAGAGTGGCGTACAGCAACAGTGGTCCCTCTCCACAAAGGTGGTGCCTCAACGGATCCTGGAAACTATCGCCCCATAAGCCTGACTAGCTTGGTCTGCAAAGCTATGGAAAGGATCATCATGGACCTCATAAATAAAGATATTGGGGACCTAGAGACACTGGATTCTACCCAGTTTGGCTTTGTTAAGGGCAGATCCTGCCTCTTAAACCTAGTTGATTTCTTTGAAACAGTCACCAAGGCCATTGACGAGGGAAGATGGTCCACACAGCCTACCTGGACCTCGCAAAAGCCTTCAATACAATACCCCCACTCGGGCATTATAGATAAGCTCACCAGCTTAAATATAAACCCCTATGTCACTAGATGGGTTGCAAACTGGCTCAAGGACAGAACCCACATGGTTAGAATTACTAGAGCTATGTCAGTCTCCAAACCAGTTACAAATGGCATCCCACAAGGCTCAGTCCTGGGACCTCTCTTGTTCGGTATATATTTCTCGGAGGTACAGGCCAACACGGAAGGTCTGTGGCTGACCAAGTTCGCAGATGACTGCAAACTGGGTGCCATAATCGGCTCTCCAGCCAACACAAGCATCCTCCAAAAGGGCCTCATAGAAACAGACAACTGGTGCCAGAGCCATGGCCTCAAGCTAAACGCCAAAAAGTGTATAGTCATCCCCTTTGGCAAAAACAAAGTGCCCACAAATTACCACATAGGTGGTAATCCATTAAGTACGGAAGAAGCAATTAGGGACCTGGGGACCCAAGTTGATAGCAATCTCTCATTTGACAACCACGTGGCCAAAGTGGTTAGAAAAACATTTTATACAGCCCACCTAATCATGAAGGGATTCACATCTAGATCAGGGGAGGTCATCATGCCTCTTTACTCATCCCTCATCAGGCCCATAATTGAGTACAATGCCCCTTTTGGGATGTACCTTACCAGACACCTGCAGCAACTGGAAAGACCCCAAAAGTACCTCACCAAGAGGATCAAAGGGCTCAAACAGATGCCATATGCTGCCCGGTTAAAGAAACTCCAGCTCTACTCAGTGGCATACCGCCTGCTCAGAGGCGATCTGTGCCTGACGTATAGAACCATGTCCAATCCGGAATTAATGTACATGCTGCACCTCAGAAAATCCAAATCCCATCGAGCTACGCGCTCGAGAGACTTGAACCTCATCACTGAAATAAATATGACATGCTGGAGGGACAGATTCATAACCCAGAGGCTCCCTTCACTCTGGAATAAAATCCCAGTCCAGGTTAGGCAGAGTCCCTCATTGACTCTCTTCAAGAGGAATCTTGATGAGTGGATGGGGGATCGTAGGTTTACCCCGGGTATCACTTCTGTGTCCCTGTTAGACAGAGGCACAGTATACTAACCTCGAAAAAGGGCATAGCAAAATTAATTTAAAATGGATGGCGAAAGCCAAACACACTCTGGCTAAGCTTATAAATGCCCTAGGGCAGATAGCCTAGTATGAACCTATGAACCAGCTACGGGGTGTATAAAACCAGTGCCTTGATAGCTTCAGGGAGATTCTTTAAAACAAGCCATCTTAT
Source organism: Protopterus annectens (assembly GCF_019279795.1). Lineage (NCBI taxonomy): Eukaryota > Metazoa > Chordata > Ceratodontiformes > Protopteridae > Protopterus > Protopterus annectens. Next base: position 346,521,321 of record NC_056746.1, on the reverse strand, counting down.
CGTAGCTGCTCTAGAGGTTGTGTCAGCAGCAGCATCCCAGTGGTACCTTAATGTCTGAAAACTCATAGATTTAGCTATTTTGATAATGGCCACTAGCCAGCCATTTTCTTAGTTTACAGTCAATCATCATTTCCAGCATTTTCTCATATACAGAATTTTGGCAAGCCAACAGGTGAATTTAATAGTTAAAAACTTCTACTGATAACATGCTAGGTATTTTCCCATACCTGTGTAGTCACCTATTTCCACTTGTGAAGGGTAAGGAATCATTGGATACAGCGTCCGTGTTGGGTTCCATAGATGCTGTAAGCAAACTTATCAAATCCAAGATCTGAACTTAAATAATACAAAATAGAGTCTCTTTATTAAATATATGCAAGAGGACCTTGGAGTTGCTAGCTGAGTATTAGGATATTTAGTATCCTTTTTCTAAGAGGGGGTACTCTTCCCACAAATTCTGAATTTTAAGAAATTGTAACAATTTCTTCTCTTAAAAGATGACATCTCATAAGTTGGCCAGTCAAGTCTTGAACTAAAAAATTAAATTGATGACTGGGAAGTATATTCACAGTCAGATAAAAGGTATTGTGAAAGAAAAATGCACCTTAACAGTAGTTTTCTCATCAGGTGAAGAACGAGATGGATTTTTTCTTCTTCAGTTTACAAGGAGTCTTAGCAGATACAATAGTAGGCGAATGCTGATATAGTCTGAATTCAAACTACTAACAGCCCATGCAGCGTACCTCACTAGACACCTGAAACATATCCAAAGATTCAATAATGATTTTTCAGTTAATAGCATCTACAGAAGGTGAGACCAGCTAAAGTTTTCCCCTTATTAAGAAGGGTACATCTTTGGGTGTGACCTTTCAGGCTCTTCTGTCACAAAAGTCTGTGATTCAGCCTTTGGAAGTTCTCCCCTCTGGAGCATGTGATACAGGATCTAAAACCTCCTATAAAATCTCTGATGTAACCAAGGTCTATACCTTCACTGGTACGGGACAGAAGTACCTGCTTAAATTTAGATTGACTTTTATAAGCCTGTACAGGCTTCATCACCAGTATGAGTCAGTAGAAAGGGTGTGCCCATTTTGGGGGATAAAACAGCCACTGTCACAAAATTTATGGAAGAATAGACCCTCTTTCTGATCGTTTCAACTCGATTAGTTTCTTTTCACCTTTTCAGACTTTATTGGCTAGATCTAAACTTTTTTTTAGTTTCCTACCTAACAACTTGAGTTTCTGTCTCCCATTATGACAGAAAGCAAAGCTTTTCATCTTTAAATTGTAGTTGCTTGCTTGAATATTCTACAGTGCTAGTAGTTTTTTAATCATTTTTACTAATCTTTCAAACAACCTACATGATAAATTTACAGACTGTTATGTCAGAATCGCTTTTTCTTACATAAAGCAATATGAAACAATTCAGTCTTCATTACAGAAGTACGACCAACCAGGTAATACAGCAAGAGTGACATACTTTGCTATTCCTTTCATATGTTGCAATCCGTTCATAAACCCAAACCAAAGCTGAACCATTCTTAATATCAGTGTTCCCCTCAGGGAGACACCAAAGCTTTCATCATCCCAAAGCAATCCTTACTTAAACCAAATTCCAACACTTCTCTAATTTATCTCATCATCTCTCATATTAACAAAAATTCTCTAAAGTACTTTAAAGTTTACTCCTAAATATAGCAAATGAATTGATACTCCTTCGTAACCATCCTTGAAAATTTGATACATGATCCCATGGTTAACTAAGCTAAAACTTCTTCCCATAATACTAATGTCTGTCATAAAATGCATATCCCATGCTCCATAGTTTTCAAAAGAAACACTGCAACACATCTATTTAACTAAAGAACTACCCAATTAACCTGACATATAATCACATGCTATCGTAGACATGACATAAAAAATGCTACTTACAGGACATAAAATCTACTCTGCAACATTTTACTACAGCTACCCCACCCATAGTCTCAGTTGCATAATTAAGAAGTTTTCAAAAAGTTGTCACCAACTGCACCTCACTGCCATACCTCTTTTCTTGGAAAAATATTTCAAAAAAGGTTGTACTTTATGTTTGCACTTACAATTTATCATAAATTATTAAGAAGTTGCTGGAGATGAAGTTTGGATAGAAACATTTTGTTAAGTCACGCGACACTTATTCCCTTTTTTTCTGACGGTGTTGCTCATTACACACTGCAGTTTGTATGCAGTTTTTTAAGGGAGTGCCCCCCCCCCTTTACCCCCTCCATTCGTTTTGAAACTACAGAGCAGAAGACATTAAGTATGACATCATCCCCTAATACTAATGGAATACACAACACAAACTGCAATACAGTTTTCTAAAGAGATCATCTGCACTGCTGCAGATAATCTAAAATTCAGTACATGCACAGACGGTTCCATGACTACAGATATTTGCAAGGTGCACCCGGCATGATTCTCAGAAACCAGTTAAGGAGGTAGCTACAGTAAAATACTGCCATCAATTGACACTGTTTGCATAACTCATAATTTTACTAGCAATAAAGAAAAAAAAACACTTTATTAAGGTTCAAACATTACTATTGAGCCAAACATATGGAAGGTGAAGAAATGGTTCAACAAATTTTATAATTCTTTATAACAGCAAAATGGAGTGAAAGCAATACCTCAAGTCAAAACCATCACTTACTCCTGTGTTAAGAAAACAGTAAGACAAAAAGCCTGCAACACTAACAAGTGCAGGAATATCACAAATAAACTTAAAAATAAAAAAAATCTCCTTCAATAATCCTTCATTTATGCTTCAGAACACCAGATCTTTCAAGGAATGCATTTCCCAAGAAAAAAGATTGATATCAAAATAAATACATTGAAAGGCATAATTCTATCACTTAAACAAAGTATTCAAGCCTTATCCATTGTACTGACCCCCAGTCACCCAACTGTTATACTCTAAATATAGCAACTGTTGCCCAAATAAAACATTAATTCCTTTTAAAGCAAAAACTACACTTGCTGCATCAAATAAAATTATTTTAATTGTCTCAAATCTCTGAAATTTGAGTTAGAGAGTTACAGACCTTCTAATTTAGTACTGTTCCCTTTTCACATATAATGGAAATAAGTCTAAAGATCTCAACTGCATTAATTAAGCAATTAATGTAGTTACCTTCGTATAAAGCATTTTCACCCAGATCACAGATCTGTTTTGGCTTATTAATGAATTACAAATTTTTAAAAGCAGCCTTGCTTATATTCATATCTATAAACTAAACATGTTTAAAAACTACAACTATGGGAAACTGAGTAAAGGATTAACAACTTTCAAATGCCCTTTTTCTTTTAGTATGCCCCAACTACTTCAATCAAGCACACAAGTGCATGACTTCTGGCCAAAATAAAGTACTCAGACTGCTGTTGTCTACCTCATCTTAGAAATCTTTTCAAACATGGACAAAGGCCTTCTCACTGGAGCCATATTTCTTGACTTAAAAATGACCTTTCAGAAGGTACAAAACAATTTGATAAATAAATTAAAATAATTAATAAATTGCCTTCAGTGTTATTTATCCAAACCTCACTTTCACTCCACTCCAAGATTTTCCCCTCACACCATAATGTATGCCTTCGCTGTTCTCAGACCCTCCCTCAGGCAAGCTCCCTCACCACTCAGAGAAAACATCCACTTAACCACATTCAGAAACAACCTTAAAAGACTCCTTAAGATACCAGGACAAGTGTTCCTTTTACCCTAAAGATCACACTACCTAATGTAATCTAAACCATCCTTCTCCTCCACTTGCTTAATTACACTCACTTTTGCTCACATGCTAACATAATGCTCACATTTCTACATTCTGTCAATCCTTATTTATTCATACTGTCTTCTATACTACTCCCTTAGTATTAAAACCCAATATACTATTATCCTCCGTAAAATTAACATCCTGAGGACAGTACTGCAGTTTTTTACATGGAAGTTCCTGCAAAGAGCTTTTTTAATTCCTAAGAGGGTTCCAGAATTGAATTAAACTGATGACATTATTTGTTGGAGATATCATTCCTGTGTAAAGTGGATTGGAGCCACATTTTTTATGAATGTCCTTATTTGAAACAGTTTTGGGATAATACTGAAGTCTTTTTTTAAAGCATTATTTACAGACAATTTTTCTCTAACCAAACCAATAATATTCTTCAATGTAAATGAAGGTTTTGTAATGAGCAACGCCAACTCATACCTTTTATGGACAATACTAGTGACTGCTAGAAAGTGTATAACAAGAAAATGGAAGTCCACCACCTCTTCGATTGTGGAAGATTTTCTGACCCTCCTTGAAGAAATGATTTCCACAGAAACTAAAATGAAAGAACTGAGAATAAATCTGAGAAATGTTGTTAATCCTGGTCATTGAAACTTTTCGTAAAGACTAACTCTGCATTATCTCATGTTTATTATGCAAACGTTTTGCTATTATTTTGTAATTTTATCAATTATGCCTTGTAAATAGTGTATATAGTTGTAGTGCATCTTTTTCCTTGTTCTTTTATGTTCTAAAATTGTATCCATGATGTTCATATAGTTGTTAAAGTTATTTTCTTACTTCAATAAAAATATGATTAAAAAAACACTGTATACTTTACTTGTATTGCACTGCTTATTAATTCCTGCACACCATCTTTAATTTGTTGTAAACCACTACCTGTGATTTACTTGTGAATGTTTTTGTGATTCTATTGCCTCTCCTTTATCTTTAACCTCTACATTGTAATTTTACTTGTAACTCCTTTTTGCACTCTGACTGTGCCTGCAAATAGTCTACTGTGTTCAATGCACTACCCTTGTAAACAAATAAAAGTTAAAATAAGTAGAAATACTTATTCATTCAAATCACTGTACACCATCTGCACGACAAAAAAGTCTCTCTTCTGTTCCAATCCTCTTGTTCCTCCTTTCAGCTTCTGCCATATACTGATCCACCATTATTACCTCCATTAGAAATACCAATGTAATCACTGCAGCTGCACCATACAACACTTTCACAGAAATTCTTTTATCTGTATCTTCTCTCCTGCACTTGTAAATGTTAACATTCCACCAGTCCAAAACACCTTCAAATGCCAGGAAAGGTTTATCTGCATTTCAGACTTCAATTCTTACATTCCTTAATAGTCTTCCAAACTGCATTTTCAATTGAAATGCAGACTCTGAGTAGTCATATTCAGCATAGACAAGCCACCAAGCCATGGAAATCTCCTTCCCAGTTGCCACATCATCTACAAAATGTGTTCCTTTTCATAACATAACACAAATAAAAATAATTCCAGGCTTCCCACATTTTTATCAGTTTCAGTCAGAAATAATAACATCACTTTTTCAATATCCAATGTGTTCTTCCAAACGCCTGTCTACTGCTGTACCTTTAATTGGTACAATAACAGAAATTTCTTAAGTTCCTTTCTTGCTAGAGTTCTAATCAATCTCTCCAAATTTTATCTTTCATTGAACTAAACTGCTGTCCTACACAATCCATTTGCCCCCTGTTTCAAGTTCTTTATCACTCATCTCACAACATGCTGCTTAATTGGCATCGTGGTGAATTGGTGATTGTGCAAAAACACAGTATCCTTAGGTCTAGCCACCTCCAAATAAAGCACATGACCAACCAACAGTCCTGTTAATTGTTATAAATCATGTTTAATCTTTTCTTGTATTCTTATTGCTTCTTTTACATTATGCCAGATTAACATTTTTTGTATTAGTTATCACACATTTTGACTTGTTGATGCTCATCTCCTCCTCAACTTGAATTTTCTGCAATGTTTTCCAAACCTTCCATCATTTCTCGCTGTCTGACACCTTCATACACTACTTCCTCAAAACCTGGCTCAAGTAACTCAAAAATATTAGTTATCTAAGATATATAAAATAACCCAGGGAAACAAATAACTCCATGAAGCACCACAGGACCTCATACCAGTGTCAAAAATCAAAGGACAAGGTCCCACTAGACACTCATGATAACCAATCCGTTTGAAAAGGCAAGATGGATGGCTATTAACGTAACAGGAGAAGCCATGCTATAAATTGTACAGGATGAAAAATGGGTAGATTTTACCTGATGGGCAAGACAAAACCATTCTAAAAAGAAGTCACTATCAGTGGGACTCAGGAGGGGGAATCAAGTTTAAGTGGGCTGTAAGAAAAATTCTGGTCTTGAGACTTCTAGCTTTCTGGATTCTAGAGGAACATCATCATCAGTGGAAATAGCAAAAAATCATATCAGAGACTTACAGTGCATCTGTGGTTCAGAACATTTTTAGCCTAACCCCTGCCAGAGGGTAAAAGTCACTGACAAGTAAGTGGGACTTGTTAAGGGAATAAGTATTCACTTTAGAATAGTGTGGTCATTCTGATGAAGTACTAGACACAACAACAAACAAACTTAATAATTTCATGGAGTTTGAGTCATCGTTGGTGTTTATTTTTGTTGCTAGTTTATTTTTAGCACTGGAATACATTTTTGTATTATTTTGTTTCTTGAGTGGAACACCTGTTGACTGGAAAAAAAGTATGTCTTGCATAAGAAAAGTTCTCCTGATTATTAAAAGGCCCATAGACCATTAGTGAGGCATTGTGAGGTAGCAGCTGAGTCTGTCTACTAAGAAACTGACATCCCTTAGGAAAGCGACTACAATCAAAGTAATGGAGTGACTACGATATCCCAATCCAAATGCTCATGGCTTCTCAATAAAGTGCAATACTGTGCTACTCCTTGCTAGCTGATGTACCAGACAGGTTATGTCATCTGAGTGGGCAGATATGACCTGCTAAGATAAGGAGTCCTGAAGGGTCAACAATGTCAGAACAACTCTAGTCTGCAAGTTATTTACGTGGCGGTGAGAACAACTTAGTCAACTAGACACCCTGAACTGTTTTGCACAATGTAACATCCCCAAAGCCCAACAATGCATACATTTCTGGGGAATGATCCCTAAAGACTAACTGGAATGCATTCCAAACTAGTAGATGTGTGGGACCAAATCACCATTGTAAATATGAATAGCAAGATTTGGTGGGTTCCTGTTATGTTGTGGAATGTTTAGGTTGTTGAACACCTAAATGTCGAACGTTGAAAACCACGACCAGCCAATTACACAAATTTGTTCTCAGGGAAAAACTTCACTTGGCCATCATCGGGGATTTGCCCTTTTCCAGATGAAGAGCGATCTTGGAGTTGGTATATTTAGTTAAGGGGTGTGTAGGGGGGGCACAGCCTCCCACGTCGGGGGGTGTGGGGATGAAGGCCCCCACTTGATTAGGGTTTTAAAGTAAGTTTTTTTTTGTTGGCCACACAAATGTTTTCACAGGAGAAAAAATCCACCTAAATTGGCTGGTTGAGGTTTTGAGCATTTGACATTTAGGTGTTTGACAACCTAAGTGTTCGACGTTCTGTTCTATACCCAGATTTGGCTGCCTTGATTAGAAAGGAAAGGGTGTCAAAATTTTGAAATCACCAAACCCAGATTACACTCGCATTAAATCTGTCATGTGACACCATGAAAACTGATGCTGCCCTAAGACCCTATGGCTTTGAGACAAGTCTCTACTAGAACAGACTGAGATGAGAAAAAATACCATCATTTACTGTAGGAGGTAACTTGTCCTGAAACAGGAAGACTCAGCAGAGGTTTGTCTTTACAAAGCAGCCTATAAAGACTTCAGGATATTCACAGTGATTCCCAAGCAGTTTGAACAGAAACTCCTTGTTTTGCTCCAGGTCTATCATGAAAGGTACAGTATGGAGACAGTCATCTAGGTAAGGAGAGATCTTGTCTTCCTGTTGTCTCTGGTGAACTGCTAAAGCAGACATGCACTTGGTGAATACCACAGGGCAGAAAGAGATTAAAGGGTAAAGTTCTAAACCAGAAGTGACTGGCTCATGACCAAAATGCAGATACCGCCTGGACTTCTTGGCAATTCTGATGTAGAAGGAAACATCCTGAGGTCCAAAGAGCACAGCAAATATCCTTTTGATAAACCAGGAAGGATAGATTCCTTTGTAACTATTCAAAAAGATTCTTTTGGGAAAAAGGAATTTATGTCATGTAGATCCAGAGGTATTTATCTTCTTTGGTATCAAAAGGAATCTGGAATAACACCCTAAGCTGTTCTGGTAAGCTAGAACCTCCTGTACGGCTCTTTTTGTCAAGAGGCTTAACATAGTCTTCCTTGGAGTTTATTTCTGACAGGGCATAACATTTAACAATGGTAATATGTTTTTCTGAAGACTGCCAAGGATCCCTACCTTTTGGCTAACAACCAGTAAGTACTATTAAGTGCTTGAAAAGGATGACATTAACTTTTTAAGTGTGCCTATATAAAGGTGTATATGGCTAGGTATCTTATACTGTGCCTATGACTGCTTTTTTGGTATTGTTGCTATGTTACAACCATGCTGGATATTGGACTAGGGGATTTCATCTCCCCAGCAGCCTTTTGCTGTTGCTTCTTGCCCTGCTGGCATCACCTTTGGTGCTGACTCGTGAAAGAATGCTGCAGGGGATGGAATTTGATGCCCACAGCAATAAGAGTCTTGCCCTATTTCTTCGAGTTCTCTAAGTGCTGCTGAACCTCTTTAACAGGAAGGGATATGAAAAGAGGGTAGCAAGAAAGGCCATCTTAGTGAAACTGGGTAGGTGTAGTCAAGGGTGGCACTGTAAGGTAATGTCAGACTCTGCAACACAAGTAGCTCCACTGCCACACTGTAGAACAAACAGACCATAAGGGTACTCATACTGGAAAAGGCTGAAAACAAGTATAGAAAACTCTTGGAACAACCTCATGCTGATCAGGATCGAATGCAGGAATAGTTAAGGAGAGGTGAATTTAAACCAAAAGATGAAAAGTTAATATTGGTGGCTCAAGATAGTGGGTAGGTTTATTTACAAAGTCCATTGAACATGTGGGAGAAACAAACAAATGTAGGTTTTGTAAAACAAAACTGGAAACAGTCACTCATCTTGTTGTTATTTGTGATATACTAATGGCAGAAGGACTGTATACTGAAAGTCATAATAATGTAGCAAGACTGTTGAATTGGGGACTGTGTAAACATTATAATACTGAAGTAGCTGAAAAACACTGGAAAAATTAGCCATAAAGCATTACAGAAAATTAAGTTTTTATTACATGGGATCACCCATAACCAACCGCTCAAAAAACAGATGCAAGGAAACCAGATATAGTAGTCCATGAAAAGAAGACAAAAGTAGCCTTGATCACTGAAATTGCTACAACCAATGACTATAGTGTTTTATGTACAGAGAGACACAAAGTCATTACATACCACGCTTTGCGGGCACAAACAAGGGCAATGTGTAAGATTACCAGACAGTTCCAATAGTAGGAGGAGCAACGGGTCTTATAAAAAAGAATTTACAGTCGTACTTAGACATGTCACCGATACATGTAACTCCATACGAATTGCAGGAGGATTCATTACTAGGCACATTACAGGTGCTGCAGAGAGCACTTCTGACTAACATCAAAGATAGAAACAATACTAATTTCATGAACTTTAATCATACTTTCACTTAGGAAAGGGGTCCATTCCCATCATCGTATGAGAAACCAAAAGTCTTGGAGAAATTAAAGAAGAAGCAGATTTTCAATTCTTTAATTTTTCTTCCAATGACGCATTTCAACCTGGTGCATTGCATTAGTGAAATTCCTCTAGAATACATCATGGTTATGCACTAGTTCAGCATCCACAATAAAAATGCAGTGGACATGAACAAATTTTCTCCATCCATCAGACAAGATTTTCTGTCTTACATAGGACTTCTTATTGGAAGGATGGACATCTGGACTATGAGGAGTTGAAGCCTTATTCAGGGATGTTGCAGAGACCAGTGTCTGGTCTGTGTATCTCTGCACAAAAGGAACACTCCCTGCAGGGGCTTAAACACATGTTGTCCTTTCAATGGCACCAAGTACCCCATATTCAGGTGTCCCCATGTAATCCCCATGGCATCTTTCAAGGCATTCACCAAGGGAAAAGTCTGCCCAGGACTGCATGGTGAACCTGCAGGCCTTCTTGCAGTCTCTTCTGCAGACAGAATTTAGGGTCAACCAACCAATCTTCTGTTTCATCAACTGAAGGCACTCACCAAATGTTTGGGTCTCCAGACAATAGGGGAGGGAAATGAGATGACACCACTTCATCATCAAAAACTCCAGAGGTGTCTAAGGGGAACTCCAAATGCATTTAGTTTTATTAACCACAAACGCACAAAAGCCAGGCGAAAATCTGTGCAGACTCCAAAGAAAAAATTCACACTCTTCTCCAAATAGGATTTAAGCGCTTTCATTCACTTTTATTAACGTGAACTTCCTCAGAAACATTATTTACTATAAAACAATTGTTTAAATACTATTTCCACAGGAAATGATGTCATTTGATTACAAAATTAATTCACAATTATTAATCAGATATTAAATTATTTCTTTTAAAAAATAATTATTAAATGTTGAATCTTATTCTTATTTTATCTTTTACTTACTGTTGAAGCTTATCTTATGCAATGTTTTTTCAAAAAACTGTGTTAGTTAATGTTGATTTCTTATCTGATTTAATCAGAGTTCTTATGTTTTATATCTATGCGTTCTACTCATATTTATTGGTCTTCAAATGTCCAACTATCTATATAGTAAAAAACACTTTAGATTTATCATTTCATTTAGCCCTGGTGTTTGATCGGCCCCAAATACTAACTGCCACAGAGATTCCCTACATTCTAAATGGTTATTTAAATCTCCTGAAAATAGTTCTTTTCTTATTCTATCTAAAATAAAAAATTCAAATTTCTTGAAATCTATACATGTAACTGCGTGCCTAGCCAGTGCGTTGTTTTTGTCTTTCTTTTTGATAGCTAAAACATGTTCGTAAACTCTCCTTTTAAATACTCTCTTGGTTTTTCCTATGTAATAATTTTTACATGATACACAGGTTGCCAGATACACTACTAATTCACTGTTACAGTTGTAATATTCATTGGCCCAAAAAGTGTAATTCAGGTGTTCAACTGTTACAAATGAAGTGTTACTCATGTATCTACATTGTTTGCAGTTAGTACAGCTATACGTCCCTTTCTTATTTGTACAACTCCTTTCTGGATTTTTGTATTCATTTTTGCTTAATTCTAACAGTTGCTTTAAGTTGGTTGTCTTTTTGTATGTGAATCTAGGTTTGTTACCTATGACTGAAACTAAGTCCCTATTACCCATGATGAAAAAACATTGCATAAGATAAGCTTCAACAGTAAGTAAAAGATAAAATGAGAATAAGATTCAACATTTAATAATTATTTTTTAAAAGAAATAATTTAATATCTGATTAATAATTGTGAATTAATTTTGTAATCAAATGACATCATTTCCTGTGGAAATAGTATTTAAACAATTGTTTTATAGTAAATAATGTTTCTGAGGAAGTTCACGTTAATAAAAGTGAATGAAAGCGCTTAAATCCTATTTGGAGAAGAGTGTGAATTTTTTCTTTGGAGTCTGCACAGATTTTCGCCTGGCTTTTGTGTGTTTGTGTATATTTGGAACGTTTTTTACAGCCTTTTATAGTTTTATTAACCAACTTCTTTTGACTCTTTACAGTTGGCTTAGAATCTTAGCAGTAAAAGAAGTAATTAGCAGAAGATCATAATGGAACAAATTACAGAAGACCTGTGAAACCCTGGTCCTAATGCAATTTAAGCTTCCTATCAGGTTGGACTGCTGCTACATTAAGGACAGCAGACATAAAAATAGCTGCCAATGTCAAACGTATGAATGTCAGAATAGCTGGTGCTGAGGAACACAAGAACTGTGATTTTATCAGTCCAAGTTTTGAACATCTTGGAGCTAATGATAGTCAAACAGATGTTGACAAGACAGGAATTTCCAACTCTACCAACAGTGGCAGAACTGACTCCAGGTAAAAAGGGTACTGGAGATGCATTGAGGTATTCTAGTATTATTGTCAGTGGCATCGGAATAAGCAGCTATGCAAGTGACAGCCTCAGTGCCAGAGCCAATGACACAATGAAAAAAAGTAGTTTCAGAAAAACAGATCCTTGATGTCCCTAGACAGATGGCTTTGGGGGGATACAGCTCCAGAACAAAGAGCCTTGAGTCACAGCCAGCTTTTCATAGTATATTAGCGGGAGAATTGATAAGTGCAAAAAAATTCCTTACTTGGTCTGAAACTTACTGATAAGGACATACACAATTCAGGCCACTGAGGTAGAGGGCTCAGCAATTGCAATGGCAGATATTTTAAATAATTCCTCAGAATCAGACAAAACGTCTGCTGTGGATGTAATCACCATAGTTGAGGATGCAAGGAGGAAATTTTTTGTTGTTATTGCTGTGTTATTTTTAAACAAGTTAATTCTTTTGTCTGTGGTAAGGGTGGTAAGGGAAAAACATGTAGACTCCTGTACAGAACAATATTTTTAACTGTATTTTAAGGGGAATTGGAAACAGCCAGATGTATGTGTCCAAAAATGTAGAGTACATCCAATCATCCTTTGCGCAGAGGTGGCAGGATGGACTGAACCGTGACCATCCAGAACTTTGACTTTTCTACATATAGATTTGTTTAAAGCCAAGATGGGAAAAAGGAAAACATGATAACCTCTGGGTATTATGCTTAGCACCCAGGCATAGTTTGTTAAGCTGGTCCAAGTGTCCAAGAAAACATCCCCTGATTGCCTCCACAGATGGGCCATCAGACAGTGCTTCAGGAGCGCTCATAAGGTTTGCCAGAGGAGTTCTCTGAAGACCTGGTTCAGCTGAGAACTTCTGCTTCTGGGAACCCAGCTCTGACACCTAGCCTGTTAGGAATGCCCACATCCTGAAACATGGTAGCAGATTCAGTGGGAGCATCCATGGAGTCACCCGAGAGCAGAACAGATGAGAAATCCAAGTGGGTCCGACTCTGAAAACCCAATGCACTGACTCACCCTATTTGCCAAGAAGGAAAGGAAGTAAAGATAAGACTCAAAAGGTATGCTATGGTCTAGTACTGCACTGGCTCCTAAAGAGATTAGTCTTAGTATTTTTTTTCACCACAAGTCAAAAAAGGTACAAGTAATGGTAAAATCAGATCTGAAGAAATATGCAACTGTGCAAAGGTTCAAATCCGAAGGATGGAAGGCAGGATCCCAAAAGTGTATCATGCTTCGGATCTGAAGGTGTCGACCTGAGAGTGCCCCATTCTCTGTGTGTACCTAGTGTCCATTAGATCCTAGACTTAGGATCCAACTAAAAAGGGTGGATTAACTGGCTGAAAATCTAGTAACCTCAGATCCAAAGGAGTCAGATCCAAGAACTGCCACCTTCTCCATGGGTATCTTATCCATTGGATCCTAGACTTAGGATTCAGCTAAAATAAGATTTGGCCTGGTCAGCTCCACACCAGACGAGAAGTTAGAGATCTGTAAAAACTGGATCCAAACTGTCCAGCTCTCCTTAGGCACCTGCCATGCATTAGATCAGAGTCTCAGGATCCAAAAGACATGAAAAGAATGGTTGGAGCAATGGATCTGACGTTAGGAGGAATTGGATCTAAAGGAGTTTTACAAATACCAGAATTAGATCTCAGGAGGTTGTCCCGTAGTAGCGGAAGCCAACAGTTGGATCCGAAGACCAAGGATCCATGAAGAATGGTAGGGCAGTGACAAATGTTTTCAGAAACCAAGCCTTTCAGATCTGAGGAGAACTGAGGATCTGAATGCCACTCTAGGAACATCAGATCTGAGGGACTGAATCAGAGATGCTCTGCATTACTGAATGTTTCTCTCATTATGGGGGGGGGGGGTTTGAGCCCCGAAAAAAACATCCGAAGGAGACTAAAAGTGCACAGGCAAAGGATTTAAAACTCTGCTCCTAAGTCCTCTGTGTTAGCACAAGACATTGCAAAAACTGAGAAAGTCACACTCCAGGCCATCTCTAATTAAACCTTCCAATGTCATGTCTCTTACAAAATTAGAAGTCGACCGCTGAAAAGGAATGAGTGGCTTTACAATTTTTTTTTTTTTTTTAAATATGAAGGAAAAATGCAACAAAAACAGTCATTATCCCTGACTTCAGTACTGCTCAGATGCCAGAACAAGCAAAGTAAAAACTTCGACAGAAACATACCCAAGCAGACAGCCACAGAAAAAAGAATCTCTAAAAGAAAAACAAGGACGAGATTCAAAACTCTATATGGTGTTTCTAAGTGTAAACACTAACTCCCACAGATTCCAAAGATCAGCAGCCACTCTACACCTCCCAAAAAAGTGGACAAAGCCATAAATAATGGGGGACAAAGGTCCAAGTATAGGGATACATTTAAAACATGTCTCTTGCAAACTTAGAAGAACATGTTTGATTATCCTGAACTTACCGATGTGCATAAATTCTAAAATGTCTGTCATAATTCCTTGACTTTAACTTCACTAATTTCCCCAAAAATTAGACAGAAACCCACAACTGTATGAGAACTAACCAAAAAAAGGAAGCAAAGGCTGGACAAAATGTGAAAATCTGTACAGTGAGAGGTATGGGTGCTTTTAACAAGATGGTGCATGGTACAGCTACAAGAAGACCCAGTAGGTGGATTCTTATCGGCTGCAACCAAAATGGAGTTCTTAAAGGACACCAGGCAAACCTGCTATACCACTCACTTAGAGCCCGAGACAAAGAAGGGGAGAGGGAAGAAGCCTGAAGAGATTAGCCAAACTTTGCACAATCGTTAGATGCCAGAGAAATAAAGAGGGAGATGGACTGTCCAACAAAATGAACTTTCAACACCGGAATGCTACAGTTACATCTATCAATCCAGGTGCGAGAAGCAGAGTCTAAAATCAGTGGCTCTTATAGCATAGAATCACTAGCATAAAAGGATGGAGTTAGCAAGCATTTTCTAAGGTAATGAATACCAGAAAACTCAAACGTACATGGACATTCCATGGGGAAAAACAATGTCAACAAGCAAAAAAGCCTAATGGCAACTCAGAAAGAGAGGAGAAAGAATATGCATACAAGTGAGCTGTAATCCCAAGAAACCAGCACTGATATGACAAAAAAAAAGAGGGAAGAAGGGACTAATCACAAAAAAAATACTCACATGAAAAAGAAAAAATATAGGAAAACTAAAGTCCTTGCAGCTCGAGACTACAGAATTTTCGGTCTTGTCAGTTTGGCGGCAAAACAAGACCTGAGGAGTTGGAGGTACTGTGGTGGATTGTGGGAACAGGGAGGAGCTCAAGAACAGGATCTGGAGACTGGAAAATGCATCCAATATGGATCCAAGGATTAGATCCGTAACCCATCACTGAAGAAGAATGGAAAGGACAATATTTTTAACTGTATTTTAAGGGAATTTGGAAAGAGCCAGATGGCTCCTCTTACTCAGTATCAGACTAAGAAGAATAACTCCTGTGATGAAAGACCTGCTTTGAAATTTCTGGAAAGTTTTAAACAGTTTTTCTGGATGCCCTACACTCAAAACTCCTCTATATTCTGACACCATTTCTATTATTTCCACAACCCTTAATTCACGTGTGTTCCTCAAAGAATTCTCTGCATTTCCCTTAATTACATCACATTCACAAATTTCCTACCAAAATAATCCTGAGCCTCCACCCAAACAACTCACCTTACTAATTTAAACAAATAAAGTCAAAAAGACATATTATGCAAATTGAAAATACTCCCTCTAATGCTCCAACAGCAGCAGATGGTTTCATTTCCTGATTCATCATACTAACTAAAAATTACATCCTCACTTCCAAGATGGCTCCACACTGAGTAACAGCTAAACTCTAGTTCTCCCAGTGTGAAAACAGAAACTCAACAGAGGAGGCCAGTAGACTTTTGTGTTTATGAGTAAATTTCAGTAACTGGCTAGTAAGTACACTGCCTGGATGCTAGGAAAAAAGAAATACAGAACATCTGGAAAAAATCAGTGGAAAGTTCTGCAGCTGTTCAGCAAAAAGCAATGCAACCTCCAAACATGACTTCTAGTAACCTATGGGAAGATAAAAGACAACTGCACACAGACCTAGTTAAAATAAACAAAACACTTATTGAGTATATCAACACAAATAACAAAAGCCTGGAAAAAATGGAAGAAGCTTTAAAAAATATTCAGATGAGGTGATAAAGCTGCAAAAAATCAGAGGCTGAAATGAAAAAAAAAAATGATGGCTGAATATGAGACTGTTCAGGAAGAGAAGTTAAAAAAAAATAACAGAATTGGAGGACAGAGCACATAGGGAAAACCTGAGATTTTTCAGCTATACCAGAGAAACTAGAAGGATCAGACTGCATTAATATTTATGAAAGCACAAATAAGTAACTGGACTGGTATTCCACAGCAGGAGTTGTTAGTTGAAAGGGCACATGATGTTATGTTCCAAAACTGGCTATGAGAAAGCAACCTAAACATTTAATAGTAAAGATGCAATCCTACCAGCAGAGGGAGTTAATTCTGACGGGACTGTGGCAAACAGACAATGTGTTAAAAATGGGAGACAGCAGAGTGTTTGTGGAGAATGACTGTTCATTGTGCATCGGGCAGAAAAGGGGTAAATTCATTCCACTATTCAGGGAATGTCGAGATGCAGGTGTGAGATTTGGGCTGTTGTGCTCAGCTGTCTTCAAGGTGTTCTTCCCTGGAGGTACAAAGTCATTTTTTGACAAAACAGCATGCTAAGGATGAAATACAAAAGTTTGTCCAACAAAAAGATGAGCTGTGAAACAGAAGGAGATTTTGCTTCATGTTCTTCCAGTGAAAAAGACCACAAATAGACTGTACCTGTGAAACTTTTTCCACTGTTTCAACAGAAAATGTTGGAGAGAAGGAAAGGACTGCAAGAGTTGACTAGAAGAATCGAGAGTACATAGAAATGAAGCAGAGAAAGGAATTGGGAGATGGAGATGAACAGTAATAAAACCAATAATGATGTGGGATTACAATGCAATACTTATATTTGCGAAATATGACTGAACAAGAAAATCTAGAAATAATGGACTTTTTCATAATGTGTTGGACTTGTGGCGCAACTCTAAAGTACATGCCCTACTTCATTGCATTAATGTTTGGAAAAATGCTTTCGGGATGGGAAGAGGGGGAGAAAGTCAACTATAAGTAAACATTTTTTGTCTTAATAGTACTATTTTTCTGGTGCATGGTTTTCTTTGTATGCTATAAAGTACAGTTTTCTCAGTTATTTTTACGTGTAATGGGGATTGTAAATAAGTGCTGCTGTTCTTTTTTCCCTTTTCTTTATCCCTTCTCTCTCTTTGTTCTGTTTTAAGAAATATAGGCACTGCAATGTAAAAAAAAAGTCTGGTTAAAACAGCATGACAAAAGAAAAATCAATATGCTTTTTCTTATTCTTGCATGGTGGAATGACTAGATTAAGGATCTTAGACTGATTTAGAAACATGTTTTAAAAGAAAGCAAGTCAATGAAAAAGGATATTGTATATTATGAGGCTTTTTTTCTAGCAAATGAATGTATGCTTAGTAGCAATTCTTTATCTGGCCTTTATGTCTCCATAGAAACAATCTGATAAAGAGAAATTGACTGTCCGGCTCTCATGTCTCCGAGTAGACAATCTGATAATGTAAAATTGGCTGTCTTGTTCTCATGTCTCTATGGAAACAATCTGATAAAGAGAAATTGGTTACAGTCTGGTGGACAGTGATTGGCTGGGGTGAAAAAAGAAAGGAGAAACTGGCTAGGAGATAATGTTCTCTGAAAACATTCAGGGGCTTTCCCAGCTGGGAGAGCTACAAAGATAAGACAAAACCAGTTAGCACTTAGTTGAAGCACAGGCTGCACCATGCGGCTTACCATGGATAACCTTTCTTTTAGGTTAGCTTAAGTCTACGAGTGTGGCTTTCAGTTTGGGACACTTGTTCTTACAAGGAGGGTAAAACTTTAATATTTGAGGATGTATCAGTTTTAGGGGGTATTTTTTTTTTTTCTTTGAGGGCTCTCGATAAAACAAAGTTTTGTAAGATGTGACATACACTCAAATGGATATGACAAGAAAAAAGAGTTATGTACCTACCATAACTTGGAATCTGTGCTATCCAGTATCATTATTCATCACTGATGGGTCTTAGATCTGAGCCGGCATTGTAAGCGACAGCTCCTGAGCTCAAGCTCCTGCACTCCCAAGATCCCCTGCTACCCATGATCCTCAGATCAAGTTTGCTAGATAGTAGAAAGACAGCAAATCTGTCCACAATATGGAACAGGAAAACCAACACACCATAACCCCATGACTCCCCAGTCGCCGGAAGGAGGGGGGGCGGAGGGTGGGAATGTAATGAATAATGACACTGGATAGCACAGATTCCAAGTTATGGTAAGTCCATAACTCTTTATCTGATGCTATCCATGTTATTAGTGATCACGGTTGGGTTAGAGTCCCCAGCTATCCATAACCCTGGAAGGACTCAAGGAAGGTCTTGCCAGAGCACAGATGAACCAAACGAAGCTCTACCCCTGGACACCAAGTCCAGCTCATACTGTGTTATAAAGGTATGGGGATTTAACGAAGTAGCAGAAGCACAAATGTCATCCAAGGAAGTCCTTGCCCAGAAGGCTGAAGAGGTGGGCACCGATTTAGTAGAGTGGGCTTTAACCGGCCTGGGAAGATCAATGTGATTGCTTTCATAAATGCGAGCTATGCAACAAGTGAGCCAATGAGAAATGGAAACTTTGGAAATGGCCTGACCTTTCCTGGCCAGAGAGAATGCCAAGAAAAGTTGATCTGACTTACAAAAATTCTCACTTTTCTTCAAATAGAAATGAAGCCACCTATAAACATCCAGGCATTGCAGTGTGTACTCCCCTTTGTTTAAAATATTGGGAAAAAGATGGGTAATTGAAATGATTAAGATTAGCCTCTGAGGCTATTTTTAGGAATGAAAGAAGGACTGGCTCTGAGAGATACCCTGTCCTTGTGAAAAAAACATGAGGGTTTTGATGCAAAGAGCCTGCAATTCAGAAACCATCCTACCCAAGGTAATACCCACCAAAATGTCACACTTAGCCACAGGCTCAAAGGGAGGTTGTGTCAGGGACTGCATCACCAAGGTAAGATCCTAAGGAGGAGAAGGATCTTTGAAAGGAGGCCTGAGCAAGAAAACACCCTTAAGAAAGACCTGTACAGCCTAGAAGAAACTTGGGGCTTTCGCTTATGTGGAAGTTGGATATAGCTGCCAATTGAAGTTTAATCATCGAGAAGCTAGCCCCTTGTTGAAACAGAGAGGAATGGAATGACAAAATGTCAGGAATAGAAGCTGAAAATGGGTCTATGTTACTCTGACAATAACACAAAGAGAATCTCTTCCATTTGCTGGAATAAAGCTTTTTTGGTAAAAGGCTTTTGGGAGGCTATGATAATGCCCTTCATTGGAGAAAACAAATTAAGCTGGCTGCTAATCACTGGAACTGGAGGTACCAAGCTGTTAGCCGAAGGGACTGAAGGTTAGGAAGAGGAAGCCCCTAGGGATGGGAAATGAGATCCTGGGCTGGATCTAATATAGATATCTCTGATGAGACTGAAGGAGGGAAAACCACACCTGGCGAGGCCAGAAGGGAGCAATGAGGATAAGATGAGCATTCAGGTGATGCGCTTGGGAATGAGGGGAGTTGGAGGGTAGGCGTACAGAAGACCCGGTGGCCAACTGTGGACCAGAGTATCCTTGGGTGACCCCTCCCCCATGGGGGGATCAGGGCAAATTTGCTGCATTTGCGACTGATCGGGGAGACAAACAGTTCACAGCAAGGGTGACCCCAACAGTCAAAAATCCGATTCACCACTGACTGATTCAGGGACCATTCATGGGAGCTCAGGATAGACCTGCTGAGCCTGCCTGCCAGTATGACGGAATCACTGGAAATATGCATTGCAAGAAGAAAGCTCCCAGAGGACATCATCCATTCCCACACCCTCATGGGCTCTCTGCACAGAGGAAACTATTGTGTTCTCCCATGTTTGTTGATGTACAGCCTACCTCCATGTTGTCTAACTGAAATGCCACAGTCCCGAGAGGGAGATAGTCCTGGAAGGCTTGCAATGAGAGGAGGACTGCTCTCATCTCTAGGACATTGATGTGCAACTTGGTCAATGATGGGGACCATGTGCTTTGGACCATCCTACTCTGAAAATGCCCCCCACCCCAACAGGGAGGCATCCATGATCACTGTGGCCTGGGGCTGGGGAAGACAAAAGGGTCTCCCTAGTAGAATGTCTTCAGACTGGATCCACTACATTACAGACATAGGATGGAGATGAACTGACCACTACACCGCAAGGGTCCATTGAAAAACTCACATGTGATACCTGGCAAGGGGAAGCCAACTGAATTGCTGCCACCACAGAACCGAGGGCTTGTAAGATCACGGCAGGAACACTCTCCCACTCCAGAAGAAGGTGCACTTGTTCCTGAATTGTGTCTATCCTGCACAGAAAAAGAGTTGCAGTCTCCAACACCATGTCTAGAAGAACCCCTATAAATTCCAACATCTGGCACAGAGCAAGATGAGATTTGGGAAGGCCGAGAGTGTAATTTATGGCTCAAACGAGTTGATGCCATGCAACCCCTTCAGCCGGAATGGGGTTTCTACCACTGCCACATATTTGGTGAACACCTGGGGAGCTGAGGTGAGACCGAAGGGCAGGCCTCAGAACTGGCAGCAAGAAATGCAGATTATCTCCTGGAGCGTCTGCTGATTTTTTTGGGTTAGTACGCATCTTTGAGATCCACCGAGCACATCCAATCATCTTTGTGCAGAAGTGGGAGGATGGACTGAACAGTGACCAATCAGAACTTTGACTTCTTGACTGACAAATTCAAAATGCTGAGGTCCAGAATGGAATGCAGTTTCC
Source organism: Protopterus annectens (assembly GCF_019279795.1). Classification (NCBI taxonomy): domain Eukaryota; kingdom Metazoa; phylum Chordata; order Ceratodontiformes; family Protopteridae; genus Protopterus; species Protopterus annectens. The sequence continues at coordinate 346,500,366 of NC_056746.1, read as the reverse complement.
CTGTTTTCTTTGGCACTAAAAAGTAGCGATAGTAGGTTCCAGACCCTCATTGTTCTGATGGGACCTACAGGAAGGCTCTTTTTAGAAGAAGGTCTTGAACCTCTGTGAAAGCTAAAACCCTTTGGTGGGGTGAAACATCCAGGAGTGATGTTTGAATTGAGGGGGCTGATCGAAGGATATGAAGTATCCCCTGGACACAATGCTTAGCACCCATTGCTCTGAGGAAATAGCTGCCCAAGCCAGGGGGTGCAAGGAGATATGGCCCCCGACTGCCTCCAGGGCAGGACAGTCAGGCAGTTCTTCAGAAGCACTGTGGGGGCTTCTTCGAGAAGGGTTCTTGGAAGCCCTGGTTTTGTAGACCTCCTCTGCCTCTAGGGCAGCGTCTGTCATCAAATCCCCTTCCCTAGTCAGAAGAAGAGGATTCTTGATGAGCATCTTGGAAAGAAGACTGAGATCTGTGGAACCACAGCTTCTTACTACCCCAATGATTCTTCAAGAAGGAATGCTGGGGAGTTGAAAACTTGATCCCAACTGCGGACAAAGTCTTTCCCTCCTGCTCATTGCAGGTCAAAGTTTCCTTGACAGAAAGACCAAAGTCGATCCGTCAAAAGGGGCATTGGTAAAGGATGCATTGACGTTATCTACATTCCCGCAAAGGTGAAGGCAGGCATGGACCTGATTGCAATGCCTGTACCCACTGCTCGAGAGGTGGCCCCATGAAATTCTCGGGATCGAGGCATCGCCAGCTCCAAGGGCACTGGAGATGAACTTGCCAGGGGCCCAGGAGGTGTGGGAATGGAAACACTACCCAACACCGATGGCCTCTCTCTGGGCATGCTCTGACCTTGGGGCACCGAACTCGCATGAGTCGAATGAGGAGAGAGGAGTTCTAACGAAGGTGAAGAGCCCCTTGGCAAGTGGCTAGAGGATGGTAACAAACCAAGTTCCATTTGGGATTTGAGGAGGCTCCTCATCATCTGATCCATGTCTGACAGGAGCAAAAAAGAAGTTTTGTCTTACCATAACGTTCCATCTGTATTGTTGATCCTCGTTCAGTCATTACGCATGGGTATCGGTTCCAACCTCGGAACCGAGCCGGCCATTTTCCAAGCTCGCATCAGCTTCAAACTCCCGAGCTAAACTCTTACCCACAATTCCCCTCTCCCTGTTACCACAGATTGAGATTGCAAGTCAAAGAAGGTAGAGGCTACCTCTGGTCAAATAACCTAAGAGAACTGGATGGTGAGATCCACTAGAAACCACAGGAGGGGGAAGGAGGGAGGGTCATAATGACTGAACGAGGATCAACAATACAGATGGAACATTATGGTAAGACATAACTTCATTATCTGATACTGTTAATCCTTATTCATTCCTTACGCATGGGACAGAGTCCCCAGCTACCACTATTCCTGGGAGGCTCTCATGGAAGGACATTCCTGAGCACCATAGAACCGAAAGATGCTCTTCCCCTGGAGGCCAAATCCAATTTGTAATGACTGATGAAGGTATGAGGCGTAGCCCAAGCTGCAGCTGCACAGATGTCATGTAAGAAAGCTCTGCCATGGAAGGCAGCAGAAGTCACCACTGACCTTGTTGAATGAGCTTTCATGGTAGTAGGCAAGGAGATGTTGCGTTGTGTATAAATGAAGGTCACACAGTCCTTCAACCATTTAGCTAATGTGATCTTAGCAACAGCAGATCCTAATCTTGGTCCAGAAAAAGCCAAAAATAACTGGTCAGATTTACGAAAGGGCTTAGTCCTATTTAAGTAAAAATGAATTTGCCTGTGGATATCTAGGGTATGTAGGCAATACTCTCCTCTGTTTGAATGATTGGGAAAGAAAAATGGCAATTCAATGGCTTGATTAATGGACATTTCAGAGATCACTTTAGGCAGAAAAGATGGATTAGTTCTCGGAGACACTCTATCTCTATGAAAAATCAAGTATGGACTCTGATACATAAAGCTTGCAGCTCAGAAATACGTCTGACAGAAGTAATGATGACCAAAAACAAGGTTTTCCATGACAAATACTTGAGGTCGCAAGAAGAGGCCGGTTCGAAAGGTGGCATTGTCAGAGCTTGTAGAACTAATGATAAATCCCATGGTTGAATTGGTTCTCTAAAGGGTGGCTCCAGATGATTCACACTTTTTATGAAGGTCTTGCACAATTTGTGGGACATAAGAGAGGAATCTTGGACACCCTCATGAAAATTAGAAATTGCAGCCAAATGAACTCTAATGGTACAAGCCGATAGACCTGACTGAAAAAGGTCGGCCAGATAGTCTACTATTATCGACACTGGTGCTAAGAAGGGATCTACTTGTTTATCTTTCAGCCAACAGGTAAATCTTTTCCACTTGCTCAGATAAGTAATTCTAGTAGAAGACTTACGAGATGCAATGAGAATATCACGTACTGGTAAAGAAAGATCATTCTGCCTGGCAATCAAGGGAATTGGAGTACAAAAAGCCGTGAGCTTCAGGCTGTTCAAGCTGGGATGAATCAGGTTCTGTGGATGTGAGATCAACTCTGGGGTTGGATGGAGAATCCATGGTCGATCTACTAGGTGAGGCCAAAGAAAGGGGAACTAAATCTGTCGAGGCCAATATGGTGCTATGAGGATCATCTTGCTCTTCAACCGACAGGCTTTCTTCAGAAACTGGGGAATGAGGGGAAAGGGTGGAAATTCATAAAGAAGACCCAAGGGCCAATTGTGGACTAGAGCGTTCCTGGGTGACTGTCCCGGATGGGGAATCAGGGCGAAGTAGTTGCTGCATTTGTAGTTGGTCTGGGATGCACAGAGGTCGCAGCAAGGACGGCCCAGGTGGTGAAAGATCTCCGCCGCTATCAAGGGATTCAGGGACCACTCGTGAGGTTGAAGAATGCACCTGCTTAGTCTGTCTGCTATCACGTTGGAACTCCCGGGAATGTGCGTTGCTATAAGAAAACGGTTGGTAGCCATCGCCCACTGCCATATCCTCATGGCCTCTCGACAAAGGGGGTAAAGATTTGGTCCCACCTTGCTTGTTGATGTACCAGACCACCGCCATGTTGTCTGATTGAATTGCAATTGTCCCAGATGGCAGCAGGGGATGGAATGCTTGCAACGCCAGAAGCACTGCCCTCAGCTCTAGAACATTTAAATGCAGATGGGCCTCCAGTTCAGACCAAGTGCCTTGGACTGTCTGACCCTGACATAGCCCCTCCACCCCATCAGGGAGGCATCCGTAACCACTATGGCCTTGGGTTGCTGGGCGGAGAAGGGGCAAGACCATTGTGATGGATTGTGTGTCATCCACCACTTTAAAACCTGTTTGCACCTGTGGGTTACTCGAACCATGGCTGAAAGAGGATGCTGAAAAGGATATTATTGGGTAAGCAGTAGCCATTGTAGAAGCCTCATGTGAAACCTGGCCAGGGGAACAATGGTGATGGAGGCTGCCATGGAACCAAACAGCTATAGGACTGAGTGAGCCGTGGATTTTTCCCTTGAAAGGATTGGAATCAGTTGTTGCTTTATCCTTAGAATTCTGCACTATGGAATAGCAGCTCTGCAGTTCTTTGTGTCCAAGATAACCCCTATAAATTCTGTCAACTGAGATGGGGTGAGGTTGGATTTTTGCCAGTTTATGGTTATGCCTAGCCCTTGAGCAGCGAGGAGAGAGTATGCCATGGCTTCTTTCAGTAGATGTCTGGTGGGGGTGGAAATGAGTCAGTGGTCTAGGTATGGAAACACCTGGAATCCTTGAAGTTGCAAGTGAGCTGTGACAACTGCCATGCACTTTGTGAACACTCTGGGGGCTGTAGAGAGTCCGAAGGGCAGTACTCTGAACTGGTAGTGACTGGCTCCTGCACGGAAGCGCAGAAATCTTCTTGATGGCCTGTCCACTTTTATGTGGTAGTATGCATCTTGAAGATCTATCGAGCACATCCAATCATCTTTTTCCAAAAGCGGGAGGATAGACTGTATTGTGACCATCCGGAATTTTTGTACTCTCACAAACTTGTTCAATACACTGAGATCCTAAACTGGTCTCCAGTCCCTGGTTTTCTTTGGCACCAAAAATCATCTTGAGTAGAATCTGGATCCTATCTGGTCTGGAGGGACTATTTGGATGACTCTCTTTCTTAGCAGATTTTCTATTTCTAGTGCTGCCTCTTCCCTTTGACTGGGTGGAACGTCGGGAAGGTTTTTTGAAGGGGCAGGACAAAGTTCGAAGGGGATATGATAATGAGAAGTTATGTACCTACCATAACGTTCCATGTTAGTTGTCTTCTCTTGCCTTCTTTCTTGCTGGATGGGTTCGGAGCTGAACCTCGGCTCCGACTCGGCCTATACTAAAGCTTGAGAGCTAATTTTACCGGCTCGAGGCAACCCTATATCCCATGATGCTAGGCGGTAACTACCCAGATCTCATTTGGTAGCTGACAAAACAATAGCCAATTCAGTCTCCCCACTCAGGTGGAGGAGGAGAAAAGAGAACTCCCCAAATGTCACTATCTGAAGCCGTAGCTAAGCCAGGACCACCTGTTTGGGCTTGAAATAGTGTAAGATAAGGTCCCTTAGAAGAAGGGAAAATCCTTTTGGTCTGTCCAGGCTAGGGGGGTGGTGGGCGGGACGCAAGAAAGAAGGCGAGAGAAGACAACTAACATGGAACGTTATGGTAGGTACATAACTTCTCAATGTTAAGTTGTCAATCTCGCCTTCATTCTTGCTGGATGGGACCGCGTCCCTAGCACCTTAATCCTGGGTGGCTCATTGGAACAGACTCTTGAGAACGGTGGAACCAAAATTTGCCCTGTTTCTGGAGGCCATGTCCAATTTGTAATGTGTGACAAAGGTATGAGGAGAGGCACATGTGGCTGCCGCACAGATAGTGTCTATTGGTAATCTGGCTTGAAAAGCTGTTGATGTAGCTAACGCTCTGGTTGAATGGGCTCTTGGCCTAGAAGGCAATTCTTTACCTCTGAGTTGATAAATACAGGTAATCACAGAAGACAGCCACCTAGACAGGGTTACTTTGGATACCGGAAGGCCCTTTTTACTTTCTGCATAAGATAACAAAAATTGATCAGATTTCCTGATTTGTTTAGTTCTGTCCAGATAGTAGCAGAGCTGACGATGAACGTCCAGGCAATGCAGTTTTTGCTCCGCCCTGTTTGAGTGATTAGGGAAGAAAACTAGAAGATCAATAGATTGATTTAAATTTGCCTGAGAAGCCACCTTGGGTAAAAAAGATGGGTTAGTTCTTAGAGAAACTCTGTCTTTGTGGAAAATTAAATAAGGAGGACAAATGCAAAGGGCATGAAGTTCAGATAGTCTCCTGGCAGATGTAATGGCGACTAGGAAGAGTGTCTTCCAGGAAAGTAACTTCAATGAACAGGAAGCCGCAGGTTCAAAGGGAGGGAGAATCAAGGATGTTAAAACTAAGTTTAAATCCCACTGTGGTGGAGGGTCTTTGATCGGGGGCTTGAGGAAAAAGATACCTCTGAGGAATGCCTTGCAAAGTTTATGGGACATGATGCTGGAGTCCGACAGGCCTATGTAAAAATTTGAAATGGCTGCTAACTGAACTTTTACTGTGGAGGATGAAGATCCTGAATGAAAAGTTTCAGCTAGGAAATCTAAGACCGAGTGTATTGGAGCAGTGAAGGGATCTATATTCCTATCCTTTGCCCAGAAGGAAAAACGTTGCCATTTACTAGCATAGATCCTTCTGGTGGAAGACTTAAGGGAAGCTACGATAATATCCCGGACAGAATTTGAAATCATTGGAAGCCTGGCTAGGGACGGAAGTGGAGCAACCAAGCTGTGAGGTTGAGAGATTGGAAGGATTGGTGCAGCTGCCCTAACTGATGGGCCAAAAGATCTGGCACTGGATCCAGATGCCAAGGCTGCTCCAAAAGATAACAATGCAGGAACGGGAACCATATCTGCCGAGGCCAATAAGGGGCAATGAGAATCATCTTGGCTCTCAAGGCGGTAGCTTTCTGAATTATCTGTGTGATTAATGGAAAGGGGGGAAAGGCATATAGAAGTCCCCGAGGCCAATAGTGGACTACAGCATCTCTGGGGGCATGGCCTGGAAGGGGGAAGAGAGTGAAGAAGTCGAGGCACTTGCTGTTTTCTGGTGTTGCAAAAAGATCGCAGCAAGGAAACCTCCACTTCCGAAAAATTTCCTCCATCACCGATTGCTTGAGAGACCACTCGTGGGGCATGACAATAGCTCTGCTCAGCCTGTCCGCTATGACGTTGGACTTCCCGGGGATATGCGTTGCTATCAGAAACCGCCGAGAAGAGATCGCCCATTGCCAGAGTCTGAGTGCTTCCCGACACATGGGATAGGACTTGGTTCCGCCCTGCTTGTTGATATACCATACTACGGACATATTGTCCATTTGAATTGCAATAGTCCCCAGGGGAAGAGAGTCTTAGAGGGCTTGCAACGTCAAAAGCACAGCTCTCATCTCCAGGACGTTTATGTGCAAGTGGCATTCGAAAGGTTGCCATGTGCCATGGACTGTCCTGCCCTGAAAATGCCCCCCCATCCGATCAGGGAGGCGTCCGATGTGACCGTGGCGACCGGGGGGGGGAGAAGTAAATGGTCTGCCTTGATGGACTTGAGGGGAGACCATCCACCAAGACAGATGTCTCTTGCAAGATAAAGTTATTAAGATCTTGTGTGACATAGGGAGCTGTTGGAAGGACCACTGGGAGAAAAGCATCCACTGAAGAAGCCGCATGTAAAAGCGGGCAAGGAGAAGAAGCGTGATGGCTGCCGCCATGAGACCTAATACTTTCAGAACATACCTGGCCTGAATTTTGTTGCTCTGAAGGAGAACGTGAACATGATTTGGAATATCTAAGACCCTCTGCTCTGTTAACCTTGCTGAGAACTGAACGGTGTCCAAGGTGGCGCCTATGAAGGTAATAGACTGACAAGGCGACAAGGCAGATTTTTCGAAATTTATAGAGATGCCTAGCCCTTTGCAAATGTGAATGGTGTAATCTCTGGCTAGAAGAAGTTGACGCCTGGTGGTGGCAGTGAGGAGCCAGTCATCTAGATATGGAAACACCTGGAATCCTTGAAGTCTCAGGTGAGCCGTAACTGCTGCCATACATTTGGTGAACACTCGGGGGGCTGTAGTGAGACCAAAGGGCAGGGCTCTGAACTGGTAGTGACTGGCCCCCAGCCGGAAGTGGAGAAACCTTCTGGAGCACCTGTGTATTTTGATGTGATAGTACGCATCCTGAAGGTCCACTGAGCACATCCAATTGTCCTTGCCCAGAAGGGGTAGAATGGACTGTAGCGTGACCATCCGGAACCTCGTTCTCTTTACAAACTTGTTTAGTTTGCTGAGATCCAATATTGGCCTCCAGTCCCCTGTTTTTTTTTGGTACCAAAAAGAACTTTGAGCAGACTCCGGATCCTAGTTGGTCTGCTGGGACTGGCTGGATGGCTCTCTTTTTTAGCAGCTTTGATATTTCTATTGCTGCTTGTTCCCTTAGACTGGGTGGAACGTCTGGGAGAGACTGTATTTGAACAGTTGGGGTTTGGATAAAGGGGATTTTGTAACCCTCGGATATGATCGACTGCACCCATTTGTCTTGAGTGAGGGAGAGCCAGGCTTGTGGGTACAGCGATAATCTTCCCCCGACTACCTCCAAAGGTGGACAGTTGGGCAGCACCTCAGGGATGCTGGAAGGGTTTGTCAGAGAGGGTTTCTCTGCTACCCTGATTCTGCGGACCCCCTCTGCCTCTTGGACGGCGTCTGTTGTTGTTGTTCCCCCCTCTGCCTCTAGGGGGGAACTGACCTCTTGCGTCAGGCGCGACTCCTTGTGATTTGCGGAACCACATTTTTCCACCCTTTTGACCCTTAGGATATGGTTTAGATGGGGTTGAAAAACAGACTCCTACGGCAGAAAGAGTCTTGCCATCCTGTTCGCATCTGGTCAAAGTATCTTTCACTTGAGGTCCAAACAACACTGAACCATCAAAGGGGGAGTTAGTGAAGGATGCCTTGAAGGGGTCTGCGAAGTTGCAAAGCCGCATCCAGGCGTGACGCCTTAAAACCACACCTGTGCCTGCGGCCCTACTCGCTCCATCGGCTGTGTAGGAAATAAGCCGCATGGGAGGAGTTGGCAATGGAATTCAGTGTTCCTAGCTGTGAGTTAATTTTGTCCTGAGACCCAGCAGCTGATGGATCCTGTAGAACCTCACCCAGTTCTTTGAGAATGTCTCTTTGAAGACGGGTGAAGTGGCATAAGTAATTCAGCGACCGCATGGCAAAGGTCGCTGACGAGAACATCCGCTTGCCGTACCTATTCATTGTCCTAGATTCCTTGTTAGGTGGATGGATAGGCACTGAAGGATCAGCCAGTTCCTTCTTGGTGGCTGCCGCCACCACCATGGCATCAACTGGGACACCTTTAGATAAAGATTTCTTATCCGAAGGGGCTGTTATAAATTTGGAAGGCCTCCGTGGGGTGGGTTCCATCGAATCAGGGGCTGTCCACACCTTCCGTGCCATCACTTCCATAAGGGGGTCAAAGGTCGGAGACACCCAGGAGGTGGAGGGTCGAGAACCAAAAGCCTCCAGGTAAACCGACTCGTCCTCGGAAGGGTTAAGGGAAGACCAGTTCCCCCTCTGTTTAAGGATTTCAAGGATGTCAGAAAAGGAGACATCCTCAGAGGGGGACCTTGGGGATCCTTCTGACTCATCCAAGTTAGTATCAGATGTGATGGACTCAGGGGAGTCCACATGCTTCCTCTTACATGTCCTCTTATGTGGGGGTTCACCTGACGGATCAGGAGAAACCTCAGAAGAGGAGGATATTCCCAGTGGGGAAACCTGAGATGTTGGAGCTCCACGGCCGGGGGCGAGAGAGTGGGAAGAGACCTCAGCAGGCACTACAGTGGGAGGAGCTGATGGAGCTGACCCTAGAGCAGGCACTGGGGCCAGTACACTCCTCATGACCTCGAAGGCGCCCCTATCAGGCAGGCCAGAGGGCTCCCGCTCCGAAGAACTAGGAACCCCAGCCGGCACAGACAGGGACGGCTCCAAAGCCGATGTCGGGGCCGAACTCACTAGCACCGACGCTCCGAGAAGGAGAACGGGGTCGGACAAGGGTCTGATGCCACTCGCCCCCTCGGAGCCAGCGAGAGAGTCCAAGCACCCGGATCCCTCCAAGGAAGGCACCATGGATGAGATCGGAGCAGACGAAGGAGCCGAAGGGGGATATCAGCTCCGACGTCACAACGGTCGCAGCTCCGAGGAGCTCTGGCTCCGAACACTGGGGCAGAGTCGAAGGAGGAATAGTAGGTTGTATGGATATAGCCACTGTCTGATGAGACGGGCTATGAAGCATTTGGGCTAGTGCCTGAGACTTTAACAGTCTCTTAACCACCCTCTCAAGGTCATGGTCGGAAAGCCTGGAAGACCGAGAGGAATGGCTCCAATTGCTCCGCTCTGAGAGTAAAGGTGATCTCGGAGCCGAATGGATAGATTCCAGAGATGGAGATCTGGACCTCTTGCGTGTGGAGGGCATCGAGATTGGTGGAGCCGATGGAGCCATAGACACGTCGGCTCCAGCCGGAGTCGACTGTGAAGATTGAGTCTTGGAAGCATCGGCTCCGGCCGGAGCCGATGCAGGAAGCTGCGATACAGATGTATCGGCTCCAGCCAGAGCCGATCGTGTCGCAGAAGGTGAGCCACCATCCGAAGGCTTAGAGCACGGAGCCGACGGTTTGGATGGCTTCGAAGGCTTCCCCGGCATGGACTTAGCCGGGGAGCCTTTGGGCTTTAACAAGCCCCTCAAGATCAACTTATTCCTGCGCTCCTGCAGGACTCTTGGGCTGAATGCACGGCACACAGAACAAGAGTCATGCAGGTGCCGGGGTCCCAGGCAATAAACACAAGAAGTGTGACCGTCTGTCAGCGACATCTTCTGACAGCACGAGTCACACTTCTTGAAGCCTGAGACCTTAGTGCCTTTCGACATATTGCTGTCGAAAAGAAAAAACAAGATTCTAAAGTAGAATACACACACACACACACACACACACACACACACACACACACACACACACACACACACACACACACACACACACACACACACACACTCAAACAGACAGGGATACAGGGATACTAAAAGTACACACACACAGCTAAGAATCCCTGTGAGGGGACTTGAGAGGAAAACGGAAGGGCCTAAGGCCTAACCTAGGGTTGGGAGTATAACTGGGATAAGGGATAAAAAATAGGACTATTCTCGACTAAAAAGTTGTAATAACAGCAAAACTAGCTTTCTTATAAAAAATAATGGGAGTAGAAAAACTAGAATTTTTCTTAAATCTTATCATTGACCTGTGAGCCGGTAAAAAGAGCACCTCGCTAGCGAAAGCGGCAAACGAGATCTGGGTAGTTACCGCCTTAGCATCATGGGATATAGGGTTGCCTCGAGCCGGTAAAATTAGCTCTCAAGCTTTAGTATAGGCCGAGTCGGAGCCAAGGTTCGGCTCCGAACCCATCCAGCAAGAATGAAGGTGAGATCGACAACTTAACATCCTTTGGTTATAATGTTTTGTACTCAAGAGTCGGTGGTGATGGCTAGCCAGGCAGAAGGGTACAAGGAGAAATGTCCCCCAAACACCTCCAGAGGAAAGGAGTTGGGCCGCTCTTCAGGAGTGCTGGTAGGATTGACCAGGGAAAGAATCCCTGGAACCGTGGTTTCGTGGTCCCCATCTGCCCTGAAAGGAGCATCTTCCCTGTGAGTTTCCCCCTCTGCCTCTAGAGGAGAACTTGGCCTGTGTGTCACGGAAAGGACCCTGAGATTTCTTGAACCATATCTTCCCACTCTTTTGGTTTTGGGAGAACGCACATTGAGGAGAAGAATAATGGACACCTATGGCAGAAAGGGTCTTACCGTCCTGTTCATATCTGACCAGTGTGTTTTTAACTTTGGGCCCAAACAACGAGGAGGCCTCAATGGGAGCGTTAAAGGGTTCTGCAAAACTGCACAAGCGCATCCAGGCATGTCGTCTCAAGACCGCTGCTGAACCCGCTGCTCCTTCTGATGCGTGAGATATCAGTCGCATAGAGGAGTTAGATATTGATTCAATGGTGGCCAGCTGAGAGGCCACTTTGTCACAGACCTCATCAGACACGGCACCAGCCAACGTTTCAGAGAACTCAGAAATCAGATCCCTATGAAGCCTGGTAAAGTGTGCCATATAATTCAGGGACCTGATAGCAAAGGTCGCTGAAGCAAAGGTGTGCTTCCCTATCCTGTCCAGGGCCCGGGATTCTTTGTTAGGCGGATGGACAGTCTGGCTTTCTTCTTCTGCCAGATCCTTTTTTGTTGCGGCCGCCACCACCAAAGCATCTACAGGAAGACCTTTGGACCAATGCGGATCCGAAGCAGGAGGGGACAAAATCTTATCTGGCCTCCGGTGAATAGCTTCAACGGTATCAGGAGCCTTCCAAGCACACTGCACGATAAGCCAGACAAGTTCATTGGCAGGTAGAGTAACCCAGGAGGTAGGGGGCTGGGCGCGAAAGGCCTGCAGGAACACAGATTCCTCAAAGGTCAGATTAGAGGACTGCCAGTCACCTCACTGTTTCAGGATTTCGAGGATATCACCAAAGGATACCTCAGAGGGTGACTGGGGCATCCTTCCCCCTCATCGAAATCTGTGTCTTCAGTGAGGGATTCCTCTGTGGAGTCCATGTGCTTCCTCTTACACAACTTTTCCGGTGGACCTCCTCAGCAGGAGAAGCTGGAGAAGACAGCGGAAAAGGGGATTCCTGTGGGAATAATTCCTGAGGCCCTTGCACCCGGTGTCCGCTAGGTGCGACTTGTGAAACCAGTATACCAGAGGTGGGTGGAGGTATAGACAGTCCAGCATCGCCAGCAGCAGCAAAAACCTTCTCCATCAGTTGGAAGGCTGGTCCACCTGAAGAGGAGTGCATGTCAAGGACAGGGGTCACCCCTCCCCTAAGTGGCTAAGCCTGCCGACCCGGAGTCCCTGGATGGCTGTGGAGCAGCAAACTATGCATGTCACAACTGACATCCTGGGTCATAGCAAAACACTCCTGCCACAAAGGCAACTGCTGTTCCTTAGTGAGATCCATAAAGGGAACTGCAGAAGGGGAAGACTGTGCTATATCCATGGACTTCAAAGGCAATGAAGTAGGAGAATAAGAAGGGGTCTTTGGAAACGGGTGATCACGTCCCAAGGAAGGGTAGTTCCTGAGGGGTGGGATACCTCTGGCCAAGAGCACCTGATCCACAAGGCACAACTCATAGTGTTCGGAAAGGCTTCTAGTGGACCTCACGGAGACTGAGGGAGAGACAGGCCTGTCCACAGAAGAGGCAAACTCGGTGCCCAGCTCACCCATCTGCACCGAGGACAATGGTGCTGAGAGCGAGTGGACTACGGATGTCTGCACTGAAGGCATTGGTGCCGAGGTCATGGTCTGCACCGGCACAGAGAAGTGATTGTCGGTACCGAAACTGGAACCAACAAAACTGGAGTCAACAATAAAGGCGTCGGTTCCGAAGCTGGAACCAACAACACTGGAGTCAACAATAAAGGCATTGGTTCTGAGGAAGATCTCGGAGCCGACGTGGTCAAGGTCTGTGCTGACTGAATGGTCGGTGCAGATACAGTGGTACTAGTCTGAACCGAGGAGCCCCTCGGTGCCAATATAGTGAAGGTTGCAGGAGAAGACGGAGCCAAGATCACTAATGGAGCCAAAGGCCTCAGTGCCGAAGGTCTAGGCACCGAAAGCACTGGGGCTGACTAAGTGAGCTCTGGAGCCGAAACTTTAGCCTTTTTAGGTTTTGGTTGGCGGGAGTCCCCAGCCGGGGACGAAGGCAAAGATTTAGCCTTGGTAGGAACATCCAATATTTTCTTATGGGCTCTAGGAGGGGTTGAGGCCTCAGACCCAGAAATAGCCTCTGAAAAGGGAGATTTAAGAAGTCCCTTCAGTAACAGCTTGTTTTTCCTTTCCAACAAGGTTCTATTTGAAAAGTTTTCACAAATAGTACAGGGCGGGTCAACAGACAAGTGGGATGCCCCCAAACAATAAACACACAAAGAGTCTGCATCAGAAGTAGGTAGTTTGTGTCCACAATCAGAACACCGCTTAAACCCCGGACTACCCTTCTTATCTGCCATGACAGCAAATTAAATAATAGAAAAGGGTACCAGCAATGGTACAAAAGAATACCTGAAGGTATGAGCAAAAAGGGAAGGATTACCAACAATGGTAAAAGAGAGAGTACCTCGCGGTAAAAAGGTAGAGAAAAGATCAGAAAAACCTGAAGAAAATATGTACGCTAGATGCGATAGGGTAAGAGATAATGAAATATAAACTTTTCTGACAGGAAAGTAATATGAAAGATTATTAAACAACAAATAACTGTACTTAGCTAAAGAGCAGTAGCTTGACACGACCGAATGGCAATGCAGCAAACAAAATCTGAGGTAACAGGGAGAGGGGAATTGTGGGTAAGAGTTTAGCTTGAGAGTCTGAAGCTGACGCGAGCTTGGAAAATGGCCGGCTCGGTTCCGAGGTTGGAACAGATACCCATGCGTAAGGAATGAATAAGGATTAACAATATCAGATCTTCTGACAGACCTGGAAGAAATGGAGGAACGGTCTGACCGGACAGAAAGTCTGCAGTCTCTGGAGGAGGACCTACTGGATTGTCTCTGTTTTGACTTCGTAATAGTGACCGGGCTGTCCTCAATGATGATAGGATCCGAGGAAGCCATCGGATCCAAAGACCTGTATAGATCCGAGATCAGTAATGGCCCCACGGATGGATCTGATGGCCCAGTCTGATCCGAGGGGGTTTATGAACTAATCAATCAGAGGACCTCCAAGCCTCTGAGGACTTGGATCTGACTGCAGGGACGTTGGCTCTCAGAGCCAAAGACCCAGGAGCTAAAGCCCCCAAGGCTAGACTCGTATCCAGGGAACTGGGATCAGACAGCCTCGGCCTTTTTGCAGGAGAGTCCCGAGAGGAAGAGGGCTTCCTCTTGGGATCCAAAGGGGCTTTAGAGGGAGAACCCAACACCAGGGGACCCCCCCTTTAGCAAGCCCTTTCAGCCACAACTTATTTCTACTGTCTAGGAGAGCTCTGGGGTTGAATCTGGCACAGATATTGCATTCAACCTCTAAATAGGGCTCTCCTAGACAGTAGATGCACTCCTCATGCATATCAGCAGGAGCTACCTTCCAACTGCATGAGGAGCAGTGCTTGAAACCAGAGGGTTTGTTAGCCTCACTAACTACACACAAACCCCCCAACATGCACACACACTCACCCAAAGTAGAGGAGGAGAGGGAAAAAGAGAGAGAAAAGAAGGGAACTACCACTAAGGAACAAGGTGGGAAACCCAAGAAAACCTAACGGATTGACATACGGCTAGCGGAGAGGCGGGAACTAGCTACTAAAAGATAAAGGATAAAAGGATAGAAAAAGGGAGAGAAAATCCTAATAAAAACCAAAAAGGAGGTACTTATCTTAACAGAAGGCTTGAGCTTCAGAGAGCACGTTCACTCACAATTTGTGGCAAACAAGATCTGAGGATTATGGGTATCAGGGGATCTTGGAAGGGGAGGAGCATGACCTCAGAAGCGGTCACTTACATTGCCAGCTCGGATCCAAGACCCATCTGTGATCAATAACGATACAGATAGCATCAGATGACTATATAAACGTTCAACCTGCTAAACAGTGTATGCATGTAACACAAAAGTGGAACTAGACATTTAACAAAAATATGTGCATGGGCACCATGCACAGTGATAGTGAACCTTCTATAATGAAGTGCAAAAATGTACTTATAACTGGGTAGGTGGAGTGGTCAACAGACCCTTTTCAGCCACGACTTAGGCCTGCTATGCAGTTTATGTAACATTAAAAATGTGGCGCAAAACAAAGACCCAAACACAGTAATAAATCATATAAACAACAAGCATTTACAATATAGATAGATACACACACACACAACAGGATGCAGAATACCATTATAATGCATTACAAATGGAAGAGAAAATCTTAAAAGCTGAACATGAAAGTGGCATCACATTTACTGATCAATTTACTTACTGCATTTGTTATCCAGGAAGCCCTTGTGAGCAACTAATTTACAGTGAAGACTTGGATGAAACACCACAGAGATAATGATATGGTAATATAATTGGGCACATCAGTAAAGCATAACAGGTAGAGAGGCCTGAATGTTTATAAAGAAGAGATCTTCTTACGGGATGCAGGTTAACACACTGAGATAGTCTAAGGCCATGTTAATGCAAAACAATGAACAATCTAAGATGCACTGTGCAAAAGGGAAGATAAGACCTCAGATACTTACAAATGAAGGTAACAGACACACTCTTAGGTACTAGACAAGTTACACAGGTGAGTATAGCACAACAAAGCAAGTGACAGTAGCACTGTATATAACAAATGCAGGCACAGGTATTTGCTACTCATGATAAAAAATTAGAAGTTATGTACCTACCATAACGTTCCATGTTAGTTGTCTTCTCTCGCCTTTCTTGCTGGATGGGTTCGGAGCCGACTCGGCACTTGCTTTAGCTCGAGAACTCCTTTTACCAGCTCGAGGCAACCCTATATCCCATGATGCAAGGCGGAACTACCTCAGATCTCGTTTGGCAGCTAACTGACCCTGCTAAAGACTATCCTAACATAATTAGGAACCATGGTTCCTAAAAGAAGTCCTCATAACAATGCTCCAGAGGAAGCAATCTAATAGGAACTCTCCAAGATCTGTCCAGGCCAGGGGAAGGAGGGAGGGACGAAGAAAGAAGGCAGAGAAGACAACTAACATGGAACGTTATGGTAGGTACATAACTTCTAAATGTTAAGTTGTCAATCTCACCTTCATTCTTGCTGGATGGGACCGCGTCCTAGCACCTGTATCCCGCGTGGCTCAATGGAACAGACTCTTGAGAACTGTGGAACCAAAACTGGCCCTATCTCTGGAGGCCAAATCCAACTTGTAATGAGACACAAAGGTATGAGGCGTGGCCCAAGTAGCTGCTGCACAAATAGTGTCAATGGGAAGTCTATCCTGAAAGGCTACCGAAGTGGATAGACTCCTGGTCGAATGTGCTTTTGGCTTAGAAGATAGTTGTTTGCCCCTTAGAGAGTACACATAGAAAATGGTGGAAGTCAACCATCTAGATAAGGTCACTTTAGAAACTGGAAGACCTAACCTGTTTTCTGCATAGGAGACAAACAATTGGTCTGATTTTCTAATTTGTTTAGTCCTATGCAAGTAGTACCTGAGCTGACGATGAACATCCAAAAAATGCAGCTTCTGTTCAGCTCTGTCAGAATAGTTAGGAAAGAAAACTGGTAGATCAATAGATTGGTTAATATTGGTTTGAGATACAACCTTGGGAAGAAAGGAAGGGTTAGTTCTAAGCGAAACCCTATCCTTATGAAAAACCAGATAAGGAGAACGAATACAGAGGGCCTGAATCTCAGAAACTCTTCTTGCAGAAGTAACAGCCAGCAAAAATATAGTTTTCCACGTCAATAACTTTAAAGAACACGTAGCAGACGGTTCAAAAGGAGGTAGAATCAGGGATGCCAACATTAAGTTTAGATCCCATTGCGGAGGAGGATGTTTCACAGGCGGTTTTAGGAGAAAAACTCCTCTTAAAAAGGCCTTGCATAACCTATGAGACATGATGTTATTGTCATGCAAGCCAACATGATACTTGGAAATAGCAGCCAGTTGAACTTTGACTGTAGATGACGAAGATCCTGAATGAAAAACCTCCGCCAGGAAATCCAAAACAGAATGTACAGGAGCGTAAAAGGATCAATATTTCTGGCGTTTGCCCAAATAAAACGCCGCCACTTGCTAGCATAAATAGTTCTAGTGGACGACTTTAAAGAAGACACTAAAATGTCTCTGACTGAGTCAGAAATCATTGGTAGCCTGGCTAGGGAAGGAAGTGGAGCAACCAAGCAGTGAGGTTGAGAGAATGAATGGCCCGGTGCTGCTGACCCGACTGGTGGATCAAAAGATCCGAACTGGGTCCAGATGCCAGGGCTGCACCAGAAGATGATGATGTAGAGACGGAAACCAAATTTGTCGAGGCCAATATGGAGCAATGAGGATCAATTTGGCTCTCAAAACGGTGGCTTTCTGAATGACTTGTGGAATCAATGGAAAGGGAGGAAAAGCATAAAGAAGTCCCCGAGGCCAATCCTGGGTTAGAGAGTCTCTCAATGGTTGGCCTGGAAGGGGAAATAGTGTGAAGTAATCTGGGCACTTGCTGTTTTGAGGGGTAGCGAAAAGATCGCAACAAGGGGTGCCCCACTTCAGAAAAATCTGATCCACTACAGATTGATTGAGAGACCACTCATGAGGCATCAGAATAGATCTGCTTAGCCTGTCCGCCAATAGGTTGGACCTGCCGGGGATGTGCGTTGCTATCAGAAACCGTTGAGAAGAGATCGCCCATTGCCAAAGTCTGAGAGCTTCTCGACATAAGGGATAGGACCTGGTTCCGCCCTGTTTGTTGATGTACCAGACCACGGACATGTTGTCCGTCTGTACTGCAATAGTCCCGTGGGAAGAAAGTCGCCGAGGGCTTGCAACGTCAAAAGCACTGCTCTCATCTCCAGGACATTTATGTGCAGGTGGTATTCTATGGGTTGCCACGTCCGTGGACCATCCTGCCCTGATAATGCCCCCACCCGATCAGGGAGGCATCCGTGGTGACTGTGGCAACTGGAGGAGGGGAACAAAGGGTCGGCCCTGATAAAGAAGAGGGGAAGATATCCACCATCGTAGATGAGCCCTGCGACTGTGTTACCAAGATTTCGTGTCTCATGGGCAGATCGTGGTACGACCACTGCGTGAATAACATCCACTGCAGGAGACGCATGTGGAAGCGAGCCAGTGGAAGAAGAACAATGGCCGCAGCCATTAGGCCTAGAACTTTCAAGACCAACCTGGCTTTGATCTTGTTGCTTAGTAACAGAAGCTGAACAAATTTCTGGATGTCCAGAATCCTTTGATCTGTTAGCCTGGCTAACATTTTGACGGTATTTAACTCTGCTTTAACTCTGCGCCTATAAAGGTGATAGATTGGCAAGGCAGCAGAGAGGATTTTTCGAAATTTACCGAAATTCCTAGTCTCTTGCAAAGCTGTAGGGTGTAGTCTCTGGACCGAAGAAGCTGATGCTTGGAGGTGGCGGAGAGGAGCCAGTCGTCCAAATAAGGAAACACCTGGAATCCTCGACGTCTCAGGTGAGCTGTGACCACTGCCATGCATTTGGTGAACACTCTGGGTGCTGAAGTGAGGCCAAAGGGCAGTGCTCTGAATTGGTAATGACTGGCTCCCAGCCGAAAGCGGAGAAACCTTCTGGAGCGTCTGTGAATCTTTATGTGATAGTACGCATCTTGAAGGTCTATAGAGCACATCCAGTTGTCCTTGCCCAGAAAGGGCAGAATGGATTGCAGCGTGACCATCCGGAATCTTGCCTTTTTGACAGACTTGTTTAGTCTGCTTAGGTCTAGTATTGGTCTCCAATCTCCCGTCCTTTTGGGGACCAAAAAGAATCTTGAGTAGAAGCCGGATCCTACTTGGTCTGCCGGCACTGTCTGGATGGCTCTTTTTTCCAGGAGTTTTGAAACTTCCTGTCTTGCCAAATCCCTTTGACCGGGTGAGATGTCTGGAAGGGATTGTAGAGGTACGGGAAACCTTTCGAAGGGAATTTTGTAACCCTCGGATATGATCGACTGTACCCACTTCTCTTGGGATAGGGATTGCCAGGCTACTGGGTACAGCGAAATTCTTCCCCCGACTGCCTCCAAGGGTGGACAGTCGGGCAACACCTCAGGGATGCTGAAAGGGTTTCTCAGGAAGAGACTCCCTGTTGCCCTGGTTCTGAGGACCCCCCCTGCCTCTAGGGCAGCGTCTATTATTGTTACCCCCTCTGCCTCTGGGGGTAAACTGACCACGTGTGTCCGGTGTAGCTCCTTGGGCTTTACGGAACCACATCTTCCCCCCTTTCTGACCCTTGGGGTATGGTCTAGAAGGAGTGGAAAACTGGACTCCAACGGCAGAAAGAGTTTTACCGTCCTGCTCACATCTGGTCAAAGTATCCTTCACCTGAGGCCCGAACAAAGCCGAACCGTCAAAGGGGGTGTTGGTGAAGGACGCCTTAAAGGGGTCCGCAAAATTACACAGCCGCATCCAGGCTTGGCGTCTAAGAGCAACCCCTGTGCCTGCGGCCCTGCGGCCCTGCTCACTCCATCGGCTGCATAAGATATGAGCCGCATAGAGGAGTTAGATATGGAATTCAGGATAGCAAGCTGTGAGGCAATCTTTTCCTGAGCCCCAGCAGCAGAAGGATCCTGGACAACTTCTCCCAGTTCCTTGAGCATATCTCGTTGAAGCCTGGTGAAGTGACAAAGGTAATTCAGCGAACGCATAGCAAAGGTCGCTGAAGAAAACATCTGCTTTCCATACCTGTCCATGGTCCTAGAATCCTTATTAGGAGGATGGACAGGCACTGAAGGATCCGCCAGTTCCTTCTTAGTGGCCGCCACCACCATAGCATCCACAGAGACACCTTTGGACAAGAACTGTTTATCCGAAGGGGCCGTGATGAACTTGGATGGTCTCCTGGGGACAGGTTCCACAGAATCTGGAGCCACGCCTTCCGAGCCACTACCTGCATGAGTGGGTCGAAGGCGGAGACACCCAGGAGGTGGAGGGTCGGGATCCAAAGCCTCCAGGTATACCGACTCATCCTCGGAGGGGTCAATGGAGGGCCAATTCCCCTCTGTTTGAGGAGCTCAAGGATGTCTGAAAAGGAGACATCCTCAGAGGGGGACCGTGGGGAACCCTCCGACTCATCTAAGTCGGTATCAGATGTAGTAGACTCAGGGGAGTCTGTGTGTTTCCTCTTACACGTCCTCTTCCGAGGGGGTTCCCCTGCAGGATCAGGAGAAACCTCGGAAGAGGAGGAAATTCCCAGTGGGGAAACCTGGGGCGATGGATCCCTGGGCCTGAGAGCAAGAGGCTGGCAAGAGGCATCTGCAGGCACTGATGAGGGAGGAGCTAGAGGGATAGACCGTTGACCAGGCTCAGAGGCCAGGACACTCCTCATCACCTCAAAGGCTCCTCTCCCCGGGAGACCGGAACACACCCGCTCCGAAGAAACGGGAATGGTCGGCTCCAATGAGAGAGAAGGCTCCGAGGCCGATGTCAGCGCCGAGCTTACCAAAGCCGAAGCCCCGAGAGGGAGAGCGGGGTCGGACAAGGGTCCGATGCCACTAGCCCCCTCGGAGCCAACAGTGGAAACCCGACGACCGGATCCCTCCAAGGAAGGTCTCAAGGAGGAGATCGGAGCCGAAGACGACGGAGCCGAAGGATGTATCGGCTCCGGCATCGAAACAGTCGCTGTCCCAAGAAGCTCCGGCCCAACTCTGGTGTGGAGTCGGAGGAGGAATCTCAAGAATCGGGCTATAGGCGAAGTCTGTTGAGACGGGCTATGGAGCATTTGGGCCAGTGCCTGAGACTTCAACAGCCTGCTTACCACCCTCTCCAAATCGTGGTCAGACAGCCTGGAAGATCTCGAAGATCGGCTCCGATGGCTCCGCTCAGACAAAAGAGGAGACCCCGGAGCCGAGTGAATACTTAGTATAGAAGGGGACCGGGATCTCTTACGGGTCGAAGCCATCGGAGCTGAAGTCCCTTGAACCCCAGATGGAGCCGAGGATATCTCGGCTCCGATGCTGGATAAAGTGTCGGCTCCAGCTGGAGCCGACAAGGCCACAGTAGTCAGGGTATCGGAGCCGGTCGGCACCGAACCCACTACTCTAACAGAAGAAGTATCGACTCCAGCCAGAGCCGATATCGGCTCCGACGGAGCCGGAGCCACCGGAGGAGGCTTGGACACTGTAGCCTGAACCTTCGGTGGCTTAAGAGGTTTTCCTGCCCCTGACTTAGGAGGAGAACCTTCAGGTTTAAGTAAACCTCGGAGGATTAATTTGTTCCTCCTTTCCTGCAGGACTCTCTGGCTAAAAGCATGGCACAACGCACAGGAGTCCTGCAGGTGCAAAGGCCCCAGGCAATAAACACAAGAAGTGTGACCGTCTGTCAGAGACATTTTCTGACAGCACTGGTCACACTTCTTGAAGCCTGAGACCTTGCCTTCTTTTGACATCCTAGAAGGGAAACACAAACAGTCCCCACAAACACACCAATTAATTCCTTACACAGACACACAGGAAGAGAATAACTTGGGGAACTAGGCCTGACTAAAACTTTAAACAGAAAACTATTTATAAAAGTTTAAAAGGAAGGGAATAGGGTGGGCTGTAACCAAGTACAGGCTAAACTAACACTAAGGGAAAAAATAAACCCCTAACTAAACTTTTTCTTCTTTTACAAGAAAAAACTTACCTCAGCTGGCAAAGGAGACCTCTTTCGCTAAGCGGCAAACGAGATCTGAGGTAGTTCCGCCTTGCATCATGGGATATAGGGTTGCCTCGAGCTGGTAAAAGGAGTTCTCGAGCTAAAGCAAGTGCCGAGTCGGAGCCGAGGATCGGCTCCGAACCCATCCAGCAAGAATGAAGGCGAGATTGACAACTTAACATTATTGTATTTATTTATTTATGTATTTGTTGATTTTTAAGGTCCCCCTCCCAATCAAATGTGATCCCCGAGGAGAGTGAAGGCGGCAACTGCTTTAATCTCAGCCCCTGATTCAGCGGCTGTGGATATGGGAACCTTTGCCAGATGACAGAATGGATGGGCTGTTGGCTGGATTGCAAAGCAGTGCTGAGTTAAAGCAGAGGACAAAGTAGCAGGTGATGGCGTATCAGTGGAAATCCAGGTTGCTTTACTGACTGCAAAAACCTGTGCCACATCAGATTATACAGCTCTACTGAAACTCACTTGTCTGTGTGTGAACTATTCAGCTAATGTTATCAGAGTTGCTGCTGGGTTTAACAAACACATGCTTTTTCTCATTTCTTGAATACCCTTTTCCTGCCCCTCAATGAGAGCTGGGTCACCCCAATCAGTCCCACTGAATTAAGTGCTTAAGTTACCACTGCTGGTTTTCCCTTTGCATTATCCCGGCCATTTAGACACCCTGTATCGCTTCTGAATCTGTGTGTGTGTGTGTGTGTGTGTGTGTGTGTGTGTGTGTGTGTGTGTGTGTGTGTGTAGCCACTGGGTGGCCAACCGAGCTGCAATGTTCCTCATCACTAACAGCCTTTTGTGCACCCAGCTGCTCCATCGGACCCTCGGTGACAAGACCAACAACTTCCTATCAAGGTTGTCAAGATGCTTTCAGCTCGGACAGGACACATTTTGCACATAGAGTACCTGCAGCTTTTGCCATTCACCCCAGTCTCACTGAATTAAGTGCTTAGGTTACTATTGCTGGTTTTCCTTTTGCATTGTCCTGGCTGTTTATATACCCTGTATCACATTTGAATCTCAGTGTGTGCATGTGTGTGTGTGCATGTGTGTGCATGTGTGTGTGTGCGTGTGTGTGTGTGTGTGTGTGTGTGTGTGTGTGTGTGTGTGTGTGTGTGTGTGTGTGTGTGTGTGTGTGTGTAAAATATAGTCTCTAGTAAGCATCCTTCCCTTGCCGATTTATAACAATCGGGCATTGAACAGCTCCACTGTCTGGCAGAGTCTCACTTCTGTTTCACTTTTCTGCTTCACTCAGAACTCACACTACCTTGCCTACAGAAGTTTCACTTCAAAAAGGTGTTATACATAAAAGGTGGGAATAATAACTTTTTAATACAATGATGCTTTCTGTAATGTCTTTAAAATGTCAATGGTCTCACAGATAAATACAAAAAAGAAAGAATAGTGAACTATATTAAATAATGCAGAGTGCAAAGGAGACACACTTGGTAAGAACTGAACATTTCAATTTGATAAACAAAGGTTTTCAGGATGGTTACTCAGCAGAATAACTGGGACAAAGGAAAGGAGGAGTATTTACATTAATTGCAAGAGGAGCTCCAATAGTGAGAGAAGAGGATAATAATGGCAAAGTTGTAGTGCTAAGGGGCAACTGGTGGGGAAAAGGATTACATTGACATGTATTTCCATTCCACCTAAAACCGCTATAATGGAGATTAAGAAAATTCTGGGAGAAATAAACAGTTTTCATCAAGGAATATTACTTATAGGTGGGGAATGGAACTTGATTTGCAGCAGTGAAGATGTGTCTGGGGGGCCCAAAAGGGAAAGTATAACAAAGGAGGGTAGATTTTTGAAGAAATTAATGAAAATATCTGGCATGGAATATGTGAATTCAGTAATAGGAGTTTGGAGTGAATTTACTTACTATTCCCCAAAATATAAAAACTGGGCTAGGCTAGACAGAATTTACATTTCACAGGAACACTTGCATTTAACTGTAGGTCTTGATATGAACCCAATAACTATTTCAGATCATGTGCCAATAATAACCAAAATAAAAATGCAGGGTAATGAAATAAAAATGTGACACTGGTTCTTTCACACCTACCTGTTGAAAAGAGAGGAATTTAAGGAATGGGTAGTGGAGATTATTCAGGATCTATTCGAGACAACAGAAATTACTTCTGAAAATCTAGGGAGTGGGATAAAATTAAGGTGGAGTTTAAAATGACAGCAGAAATAAAGGAAAAGGAGCTATGGTTAAGAAGTAACAGGAATTATTTATAGGGACTGACAAATGTTAAAGTATTGCAGAATAGTGGGAATCTCACAGAACAAGAACAGATCAACTGCAGAATTACCTCGATAATATACACGAGTTTAGTGATAGCACTGGAGCACAAAAACTTTTAGCACAATGACTCAGGCAACAGAAAGTAGAAAAGGTTGTCGCCAAGCTTGGGGAGCCTATAACAAGGAAGGTAACAAGAGATCCTGTAGAGGTATTAGAAATATTGAGGAAATTCTATGAAAGTCTGTATAAAGCAGAGAAATATGGAAACCAAGAAAAGATACAAATGGAAATGTTTACGAAATAATTAAATATGCCAAGGTTAGCGGTAGATGAGGCTTAATTACTAAGAGTTGGTGTAGATCAGTGTGTGTGTGCGTGCATCTTTAAGAAGCTATCCAAGGGCTTGCACAAGTGCATAAATACACAGCACGTGTGAGTCTGACTGCTGTTTTGTAGTAAGCGGTTGAGATGTAAGCATGCATGTATATAAGGTCTGTTTGTTAACCAAGTTTGTTTATATTTTATGATGCTGCTATCCATCCTGATATGTTTCTATGTATTAAAGCATCTAAACGAAATACCCTACCTGCTTGTTATCTATGTTAGAGAGGGATGAGCGATAGTTAAAAGCAATGGCCAAAATGACTTGCTGCCAGAAAGAATTCCAGTTTCTTCCACTTGAGTTCATGAGGCACCCGGCTGGCACCGGAGGAATATACAGGAGTGAATCATCTCTACTATACATATAATTTGCAAAACAGATCAGAAACGAATTTCAGATATTACAACTTGCTTAAAACTATTTCTCATTTGTAAAATATGACATGAGGCATATAGAACATTCTAAACGATATTTGCATAAACAAATGAAACAAAAATCAGTCCAACTGTCTAATAGTGAAAACCAAATCCCAGCAGCCAGAAGAAACAAGTCTTGTAGAAAGAATTAAGTACTTGAAAATCCACAAAAGTTAAAAGATGCAATTTATTCTGACAGAAAATACGTAAGCGCTTTCACGGTTCTAAGAAGACCGCTTCATCAGACAGTTACATTGTTTCAAACAAAGCCCTTTTGAATTCTACACAATACATCACATGACCTTCAGTGTGTTTGCACCTTAAAGGGATAGGTCCCTTAGCATATCACTCATGATATTAAAACAGTATTTAGTATTGTATAAAAAACATTTCTTAATAG
The DNA here is from genome assembly GCF_019279795.1 of Protopterus annectens. NCBI lineage: Eukaryota > Metazoa > Chordata > Ceratodontiformes > Protopteridae > Protopterus > Protopterus annectens. Next base: position 346,475,396 of record NC_056746.1, on the reverse strand, counting down.
ACACATCACTCATATGAAAATAACTCAAATAATAAATTAATACATTAATGCTAACAGTAATAAATATGATGTAATAAAAAACTAAATCAAAATAAACAACTACCTCCAAATAAACATATTAGCAGCAGCCTGTGGTGTTCATAAAGCAACATCTACAGTTGCGATAATTCTATAACTACATAGGGAAAATAGAAGTCTTAAAGAAAGGATTCAAGATCATATTTATTGTACTCGCAAAGGCTATGAATATAGTGCTTTGGCCAAACACACTTTACAGACAGATGAAAATCACACTTTTTTGTATTATACATGATGACATGCGTGGTGGTGATATAACAAACCGTACTGAGGTGGCTGAATTAGTGTGGATTTTAAGGCTGGGCGCCCATCAAGCTATGGTTCTCAATGATAATGTACCCCTTAAACCCGTACTGAAGGCACGGAGACTGAGGCACTAGGGGTCCACTAAATATAGGTTTTTTTAAATACATGCTCTATATATTTCATCAATACCTGCTAAGTGGTGCAGCACCTTGATATACTTTATGTATAGATTTCTTAGTTATAGGAGGAATATACAGGAGTGAATCATCCCTAGTGATATGCTAAGGGACATATCCCTTTAAGGTTCAAACACACTGAAGGTCATGTGATGTACTGTATAGAATTCAAAAAGGCTTTGTTTGAAACAATGTAACTGTCTGATGAAGCAGTCTTCTTAGAACCGTGAAAGAGCTTGCGTATTTTCTGTCAGAATAAATTGCATCTTTTAACTTTTGTGGATTTTCAAGTACTTAATTCTTTCTACAAGACTTGTTTCTGTTGGCTGCTGGGATTTGGTTTTCACTATTTGCATAAACAAGTATGTATGATATTGATAAAAATATTCAAATTAATACGGAAAATAAAAGGAAATGACCACATTTTTACCAAGTATGTATTTTCAGTATTAATTAAAAAGATATCCAAGTTATCAGAAGTGTATAAAGTGCTTGCAGTGTTACAGTAATATTATTTCGCAAGATACAGCCATTATAGAGCATATTTTGCAAAGTAAAGTATTTCAAACAGTTTATTGTGTATTTCAATGTTGCTACAAGCTCACAGAACAGTTTGTCCGTACATAATTACAATGGTCATATTTTTAGTGTGTTTGTGCATACTTTGTGGGCATGGCAAATAGCTTTCGAAAACATAGTGCACTTGTGTTTGATTAGAACATTGCAGAGAACTGGACAGTGTTTGAGCAAGAGTATGACATTTTCATATAGGCTGCATTTTCTGATAAAGATGACAGTACAAAGGGATTTATTCTACTTAATTTATCTGGGTCAGAAGCCATTGAAAGGGAGCCTTCATTTGTGTATGCACCTGCTATCTATGCAGGGGAGGGGAAAACTGTCATATTGTTGTACAGGGTGAGACAAGGGAGGACCCCAAGTACTTAAAATGTAAATTTAGAGAAATGTGCAACCCCAGACAAATGTTACAATGGAAAGGCACTTATTTTATACAAGGGATCAAAAGCCTGGTGAAACGTTTGTAGCATACATAAATAGACTTGAGGTATAAGGCTAAAACATGCAGATTTGGTGATTTAAGGGATGAGTTAACAAAGGACAGATTTGTGTATGGTACTAAAGATGATACTGTGAGAAAGATTTTGCTCCCTGACAGTGAATAAGGCCATCGAGATTTGTCAGATATATGAGATCAGAGAAAAGCACACAAATATGCTTCCAATAAGAGTAGCTCTAGAAGGCACAGTGATAACTTTCAGGTTGATAGTATGCAGCACATGGTCAAAAGAAACAGGCCCAAGCACATGGCAGCAACTGTAACCCCTGCAGCACTCACTAGTAAACCCCAGAACTTTCCAGTATATTCCAGAGTTCACACAGTCTCAGTGAAGCATAAGAGTGAGTCAGCAAACTCAAAGCATGGGCCCCAACCTAGTTTCATTGCCAACTGCCATAATTGTGGTGGAAGTCATTAATCTAAAAGGGAGAAATATTTACCTTTTGGTCAGCAATGCCACAAATACAATAAATGGAATCACTTCAAGAGGTTTTGTAAATCAAAAGGCCCACATTCTTTTATCAAGAGAAGAAACAAGTTGATCAATTAGACAGCTGCAACCCTACTCTTTACGTGGATGGTGCATCAGTCCTTTATGAAACAGTCAATGCAGTAGATTTAAGGGCAAAGAATGAAGTATATGGTACTGATTGCATAAATGAAAAACCCATAGAGCTAAAAGTTGACACAGTTTTTCCAAGTGCAATGTTATGTCAGCAGAATCATTTGCTAGTGTGCGTCGTGGTGGAAGGCTTGATTTGGCAAGGTGTGCGAAGCTTGTTGCTTATGGTGGTGAAGAAATTCAGACTGAAGGCTCATTAGTGCTTTCATGTTACTCTGCTGGAAGAAGCTATAACTTATTTTATGTGGTCAAAAGGCACGTCCAGTCATTATTAGGTTCATGGGTTGGTACTAGACTATCGGCCCTAGGGCCTATACAAGCCTAGCCATAACAATTCCCTGGCTATTTCTTTCCACACTATTTACTTCCTTGGACCCCTGTCTAGCAGGGTGACTGACATGATCCCCGGGGTGAATTTCCTTTCTTCCATCCAATCGTCAATGTTCCTTTTGAAGAGGGCCAAAGAGGCGCTCTACTTGACATGTATGGGCAGTCTATTCCAGTGTCTGGGGAGTCTCTGGGTCAGGAACCTATCCCTCCAGCATGTTTTGTTTATTGTGATAAGGTTTAGATCCCTGGAGCATGAGACTCTGAGGGATTGGGATTTCTTTAAATGTAGCATGTCCAACAGCTCTGGATTTGACATGGCCTTGTATGTTAAGCAGAGATCGCCTCTGAGTAGACGATATGTGACAGAGGTTAGCTGGAGTTTTTTAAAGCAGTCAGCATAGGGCATCTGCTTTAGGCCTGTGATTTTTTTAGTGAGGTACTTCTGTGGCCTTTCCAGTTGCTGCAGATGTCTTGAGAAGTACATACCAAACGGTGTGTTGTATTCTATAATGGGTCTAATGAGGGATGAGTACAGTGAGACAATGACCTCCTTTTTTCTGGATGAAAAGCCCTTAGTGATGAGGTGTGCCACAAAGAAGGATTTCCTGATTGTTGTGGCGATGTGGTTATCGAAGGTGAGACCACTGTCCACCTGTGTCCTTAAGTCTCTTATCACACTTTTGGTGTTTAGTGTACTGCCACCTATGTGGTAATTCACGGGTACATATTTTTTCCCAAAGGGGATAACTATACATTTCTTGGCATTAAGCTTGAGCCCATGGCTCTGGCACCAAGCATCTGTTTCTGTAAGGCCCTTTTGTAGAGTATCCACATAATTTGGGGATTCAATAATGGCTCCCAGTTTGCAGTCATCTGCGAACTTTGTTAGCCAGAGTCCCTTAGTGTTGGCCTGTACTTCAGAGAAGTAGATGCCAAACAAGAGCGGTCCAAGGACTGAACCCTGAGATACTCCACTTGTCACTTGTCTGCAGCTAGATTTGGAGTCAGCTACTTTTACAGTGTGGGTTCTGTCAGTAAGCCAGTTGGTAACCCATCAAGTGACGTAGGGATTAATGCCCAACTTAGTAAGTCTATCTATGATTCCAGAGTGGGGGATGGTGTCAAAGGCCTTGGCAAGGTCCAGATAGGCTGTGTGGACTGCCTTACCCTCATCCACGGCTCTGGAGACAGATTCAAAGAAGTCAATCAGGTTCAGGAGACAAGATCGGCCCTTCACGAACCCAAACTGGGTGGGGTCCAATGTTTAAAGGTTGCCAATGTCTTTTTTATAAGTTCCATGATAATACGTTCCATGGCCTTGCAGATCAGGCTCATCAGACTGATGGGGCGGTAGTTCCCGGGATCCAAGGTGGGATCTCCCCTTGTGGAGTGGGATAACTGTAGCTGTGCGCCACTCAGTGGGCATGAAGCCTGAGGTGAGGCTATGATTAGACATGACACTTAGGTGAGGTGCCAGTTCATTTTGTAGTTCATGTACTACACAGCCCGGGATGTCATCTGGTCCCATGGATGCTGTATTCATAGCATTGGAGAGTGCGTTTTTTTTCCTGTGTGGCCATTATTACCATTATTAGAGCTCAGAAACAGTTTGAAAATGGGACTGCTTTCATTTAATAAGGAAGTCCAGCAAGTCGGCTTGAAAGACCACTACTCTATTTTTGCCCTGTACATTTTTTCTACCTATGTTGATATTTTTGAAGATGAACTAGGCAAGCTTCCAGCTGTGTACTCCATGAAGTTAGACACAGATATCAGGCCAGCAAGAAAACTTCCAATAGCTATGCAGGACAGGGTCAAAGCAGAGTTAGATAAAAAGGTGCTACAAGGTGGAATTTGTCCAGTTGCAACTCCAACTGAGTGGGTATCTTCCATTGTGGTAGCTCATAAGAACAGCTCAGATGACATCAGAATATGTACTGATTCACGAAATTTAAACAAAGTGCTAAAAAGACCTCATCATGCAATGCGCACAGTCAAAAAAGTTGCAGCCTTGATGCAAAATGCCACTGTTTATTCTGTCTTAGATGCAGAGAGTTCATTTTAGCAAATTCAGCTCGACAAGAAATCTTCACTGCTCACTATGTTCAGTACTCCGTTTGGCAGGTAAGGATTTTTGAGAATGCCATTTGGGATAAATTCTGCAAGTGAAGTTTTTCAACGTGCAATGGAGCAACTTTTTTCTGGATATCCTTGTGCTATTACAGTAGACGACATACTAGTAGGCGGTAATGGTGAAGCTGAGCATGACAGAAACCTCAAAAAAGTTCTGGAAAGAGCATGTCAAGCGAATCTCAAGATCAACTCACAGAAATGCAAATTCAGGCTCCAAGAAGTTACTTATGTTGGTCATTTATTTACTAGTTTAATCCTACAACCAAACCCTTCAAAGCAAACAGCCATTCTTGAGAAGCCATCTCCAGACAATTTTCAAGCCCTGCAATGTTTTCTTGGCATAGTCAACTACTAGGCAAGTTCATTCCAGACTTGAGCCAACCACCAGCACTGCTTAGAGAGCTGACATGAAAAGATGCATCCTGGTCTTGGTTAGAGCAGTACCAAAGAACACTGAATGTCCAGAAACAGAGAATTACTAGTCCACCAACTCTCAGATAGTATGATGTTCACAAGCCAGTTACTCTTTCCTGTGATGCGTCGAAATTTGGTCTTGGTGCAGTCATTCTACAAGAGGGTCAACCTGTTGTCAATGAATCCAGAACTCTTACCCACACTGAAATGCAGTATGTCCAGATCGAGAAAGAGCTTTTGGCAACTGTGTTTGCATGTTCAAAGTTCCATGATTATGTTTATGGTAGACCTATCCAGATTGAAGCAGACCACCAACCTCTAGTCACTATCTTGAGAAAGCCTATGCATTCAGCTCCAGCCAGAATGCAATGCATGATGATGAGACTGCAAAAGTATAATTTCACTCTCATCTACAAGAAAGGCAAACTTCTTTATCTTGCAGATACATTATTTGGACTGCCCAGAAACATCACAGAACAGCATGAGAATGAAAACCTTGATTTTGAAGCCATGGAAGTGAGAAATTTTTCTTCCACACATACTGATGAGCTGAGAGATCTCACAGCCACAGATCCAGTTTTACAAGGCTGAACCATTTTTATCAATCAAGAATGGCCATCAAAGCAATCTAGTTTACCTCAAGAGGTGAAACCTTATTTTCCATACACAGATGAGATTTTGTCTGACAAAGGTATCATTATGAAAGGTCTGAAAGTCATTGTTACAAAGTCCTTGCAACAAGAGTAGATCACTATCTTGCATCATGGTCATCGGTCACCCAGGAACCAATTTTACCAAAAGAAGGGTAAGAGGACTAGTATTTTGGCCTTCTATGTAACAAGACATTGAGAGAGCACTTTTATCTTGTTTCATATTTAATAGTACTAAGTCACATCAACAGAAGGAACCACTTCAACTAAACCAGATTCCTGAATTAGCTTGGTCTACAGTAGCCACTGACATCTCTGAGTGGAATAGTCAACATTATTTGGTGTTATAGACTCTTACTCCAATTGATTAGAGATCGACCTACTTCCCAACCTAGCATCCAGTACTGTCATTACTAAGACGAAGCATCATTTTGAAGTCCATGGTAGTCTGCACAAACTTATTTCTGACAATGGCACGCAGTTTACAAGCCAACAGGTCAACAGATTTGCAGATGAATGGGACTTTACTCATATCACGAGTAGCCCTGAGTACCCACAGTCAAATGGTTTGACAGAACATGCACTTCAAAGTGCAAAACCGTTACTAGAGAAGTCAAAACAAGACAATTGTGATGTTTTCCTGAATCTCTTGAATCTTAGAAACACTCCTAGTGATAAATACCTTTGTCACCTGCTCAGAGACTTCTGTCGAGACAAACCAGAACCATATTACCAATCAGTAGTCAATTGTTGGTTCCATGTCTCAAAAACAGGTCAGTGAAAACCAATCTGCTGAAGAAGCGTTTAATCCAGAAGTCCTATGACAAGACCAGCAAACTGCTCAATCCATTATCAGAATGAGAAGTGGTAAGGATGCAAATGTTCAAATGTTATGACCGTATTGAAGCTGTGAAAAGCATTTCCCCAGAGCCCAGATTGTACATTGTGGAATCACGAGGAGCAGAGTTTAGGTGGAATCAGAAACATTTGAGATCGACGTCAGAGCCTATAGCACAGCACATAGCCTGTGAGAAAGACTCTCTATCTTAGAATGCGTTGTCCGGTGTTCCAGTTCTAGAGGAAGTTCCAGACAGTATTCCCATTCCTGTGACAAATCCAGAAGTTCCTGATAAGAGTTGTGCACCAAAGACAGTCCTTGTTGATAAATTTAGTCCAGATGTTATGTTACGAGATCCGGTCGTATCTCCACACAATGTAACAGATACATGGCAACTTGGACTTGAACATAGTGTTTTATTTCTAATGTCTGTGATAATACATGTCTAACTCTAATATTGTTTTTACCAAGGGCAATCTTTTTTATGAGGTCGGATGTAGATCAATGTGTGTGTATACATCTTTAATAAGGTATCCAAGGACTTGCACTAGTGTATAAATACAGAGCAAGTGAGAGTCTAACTGTGATTTTGTAAGCTATTGAGGTGTAAGCATGTATGTATGTATGTATGTATGTATGTATGTACGTAAGGTCTGTCTGTTAACCAGTTTGTTTATATTTTATGATGCTGTTATCCATCCGGGATCAGTACTGATCCCCGAAGGAACTTTTAACCGAAGTACAAACAGCCGGACATACTTCCGTGAAAGTGCTTTTTTCCGAAAAAGCACTTTCGCGGAAGTATGCCTGCAGCTAGAGGGAGTCGTGGGGGAAATGACTGTTGCGGACATCGTACTACGGTGTGTATAAGGGAATATTCCCTTTTCCTCACTGTAGCGCGATCTCGGAGTGAGAATATTAAAGTAAGGGGGTGTGGGGGCACAGCCCCCCACATGGGGGCCCTGCATAAAAGTATAGTTATTTATTTATTTTTTTTTAATACACTTTAACGAAAGCGCTTTTTCAGTGAAAGCGCTTTCATTAAAGTGTGTTTGGTGATTGTGGATTCGGACTACTGAACTTTCGTTCAACAGTCCTAGATCCATCCATCCTGATGTGTTTCTATGGATTAAAGCATCTAAACGAAATACCCCACCTGCTTGTTATCTATGTGAGAGAGGGAAGAGCGGCAGGATAGGATGAGATAAAAATTGTGATGTATAACCAATCTACAGGAAAATCCTCAGGAATAGATGGTATTCCAGTGGAAGTCTGGAAGCTAGGAGGGAAAAACTGATAAAGACATGGAAGGGTTTGTTTAATTAGAAGTTATGTACCTACCATAACGTTCCATGTTAGTTGTCTTCTCTCGCCTTCATTCTTGCTGGATGGGTTCAGAGCCGATCCTCGGCTCCGACTCGGCACTTGCTTAGCTTGAGAACTCCTTTTACCAGCTCGAGGCAACCCTATATCCCATGATGCAAGGCAGGACTACCTCAGATCTCGTTTGGTAGCTAACCTACCCTGCTAAGGACTAACCTAATATAAATTAGGAAACCCAAGTTGATAATAAAGGAGTCCTCTAATGAAGGCTCAGGAGGAAACAACCTGATAGGCACTCATCAAGATCTGTCCAGGCCAGGGGGAAGGAGGGAGGGACGCAAGAAAGAAGGCGAGAGAAGACAACTAACATGGAACGTTATGGTAGGTACATAACTTCTAAATGTTAAGTTGTCAATCTCGCCTTCATTCTTGCTGGATGGGACCGCGTCCCTAGCACCTGTATCCCGGGTGGCTCAATGGAACAGACTCTTGAGAACTGTGGAACCAAAACTGGCCCTGTCTCTGGAGGCCAAATCTAACTTGTAATGAGAGACAAAGGTATGAGGAGTGGCCCAAGTAGCTGCTGCACAAATGGTATCAATGGGTAGTCTATCCTGAAAGGCTGCAGAAGTGGATAGACTCCAGGTTGAGTGTGCTTTCGGTTTAGAAGGTAGTTGTTTGCCTCTGAGTGAGTACACATAAGAAATGGTGGAAGACAACCATCTGGATAAGGTCACTTTAGACACTGGGAGACCTTTCCTGTTTTCTGCATAGGAGACAAATAATTGGTCCGATTTCCTGAATTGTTTCGTTCTATGCAAATAGTACCTGAGCTGACGATGGACATCCAAAAAATGAAGCTTTTGTTCAGCTCTGTCAGAATAGTTTGGGAAAAAGACTGGTAGATCGATGGATTGATTAATATTGGTCTGAGAAACAACTTTGGGGAGAAAGGACGGGTTCGTTCTTAAGGATACCCTGTCCTTGTGAAAAACCAAGTAAGGGGAATGGATGCAGAGAGCTTGAATCTCGGAAACCCTTCTTGCTGAAGTAACAGCCAGTAAAAATATAGTTTTCCAGGTCAATAATTTCAATGAACATGAGGCAGACAGTTCGAAGGGTGGTAACATTAAGGATGCCAACATTAAATTTAGATCCCATTGTGGAGGAGGATGTTTTATTGGCGGCTTTAGGAGAAACACTCCTCTCAGAAAGGCCTTGCATAGTCTATGAGACATAATGCTGTGATCTTGCAAGCCAACATGATACTTGGAAATAGCAGCCAGTTGAACTTTTACTGTAGATGAAGAAGATCCTGACTGAAAAACTTCAGCCAGGAAATCTAAAACAGAATGCACAGGAGCAGTAAAGGGATCAATATTCCTGGAATTTGCCCAAATGGAAAAATGTCACCACTTGCTAGCATAAACGGTTCTGGTGGACGACTTTAAAGAAGCCACTAAGATATCTCTGACAGGATCAGAGATCATAGGAAGCCTGGCTAGGGAAGGAAGTGGAGCAACCAAGCAGTGAGGTTGAGAGAATGAATAGCCCGGTGCTGCTGACCCGACTGGTGGATCAAGAGATCTGGAACTGGGTCCAGATGCCAGGGCTGCACCAGGAGGTGACGATGCAGAGACGGAAACCAAATTTGTCGAGGCCAGTAAGGGGCAATGAGAATCAACTTGGCCCTCAAAGCGGTGGCTTTCTGAATGACTTGTGGAATCAAGGGAAAAGGAGGAAAAGCGTACAGAAGTCCCCGGGGCCAATCCTGGGTTAGAGAGTCTCTCAGGGGTTGGCCTGGTAGGGGAAAGAGAGTGAAGAAATCGGGGCACTTCTTGTTTTGGGGTGTAAGATCACAACAAGGTGTGCCCCACTTCAGAAAAATCTGGTCCACTACAGATTGATTGAGAGACCACTCGTGAGGCATGAGAATGGATCTGCTCAGCCTGTCCGCCAAGACGTTGGACCTGCCGGGGATGTGCGTTGCTATCAGAAACCGATGAGAGGAGATTGCCCATTGCCAAAGTCTGAGAGCTTCTCGACACAACGGATAGGACCTGGTCCCGCCCTGCTTGTTGATGTACCAGACCACAGACATGTTGTCTGTTTGTACTGCAATAGTCCCCGCGGGAAGAAAGTCGTTGAGGGCTTGCAACGTTAAAAGCACCGCTCTCATCTCCAGGACATTTATGTGCAGATGGTATTCTATGGGTTGCCACGTCCTGTGGACCATCCTGCCCTGATAATGCCCCCCCCACCCGATCAGAGAGGCATCCGTAGTAACTGTGGCAACCGGAGGAGGGGGAACAAAAGGTCGGCCCTGATGAAGAAGAGGGGAAGATATCCACCAGTTCAGATGAGTCCTGCTCGATTGTGTGACTAAGATTTCGTGCCTCATCGGAAGACTGTGGAACGACCACTGAGTGAATAACATCCACTGCAGAAGACGCATGTGGAAGCGAGCCAGTGGTAGTAGAACAATGGCCGCAGCCATAAGACCTAGAACCTTTAGTATCAATCTGGCTTTGACTTTGCTGCTCTGCAATAGAATCCGAACGTATTTTTGGATGTCCAGAATTCTTTGATCTGTTAGACTGGCAAACATTTTGACGGTGTTTAATTCTGCGCCTATAAAGGTGATAGATTGGCAAGGCCGCAGAGAAGATTTTTCGAAATTCACTGAAATTCCTAAACTCCTGCAAAGCTGCAGAGTGTAGTCTCTGGTCTGAAGAAGCTGACACCTGGTGGTGGCGGAGAGGAGCCAGTCGTCCAAATAAGGAAACACCTGGAATCCTTGACGTCTCAGATGAGCTGTGACCACTGCCATGCATTTGGTAAACACTCTGGGGGCTGAAGTGAGGCCAAAGGGCAGGGCTCTGAATTGGTAATGACTGGTCCCTAGCCGAAAGCGGAGAAACCTTCTGGAGCGCCTGTGAATCTTTATGTGATAGTATGCGTCCTGAAGGTCTATAGAGCACATCCAGTTGTCCTTGCCCAGAAAGGGCAGAATGGACTGAAGCATGACCATCCGGAATCTTGCCTTCTTGACAAATCTGTTTAGACTGCTGAGGTCTAATATTGGTCTCCAATCTCCCGTCCTTTTGGGGACCAAAAAGAATCTCGAGTAGACGCCGGATCCTACTTGGTCTGCCGGAACAGTCTGGACGGCTCTTTTTTCTAGGAGCTTTGAAACCTCCTGTTCTGCCAAATCCCTTTGACCGGGTGAGATGTCTGGAAGGGATTGTTGAGGTAGGATACCTTCAAGGGGATTTTGTAACCCTCGGATATGATCGACTGTACCCACATATCTTGTGAAAGGGAATGCCAGGCTACTGGGTACAGCAAAATCCTTCCCCCGACTGCCTCCTAGGGTGGACAGTCGGGCAACACCTCAGGGGTGCTGAAAGGGCTTCTCAGGAAGAGAATCCCTGTTGCCCTAGTTCTGAGGACCCCCCCCTGCCTCTAGGGCGGCGTCTATTATTGTTACCCCCTCTGCCTCTGGGGGTAAACTGACCATGTGTGTCCGGTGTAGCTCCTTGGGCTATGCGGAACCACATCTTCCCTCCCTTCTGACCCTTGGGATATGGTCTAGAAGGGGTGGAAAAATGGACTCCAACGGCAGAAAGAGTTTTACCGTCCTGCTCACACCTGGTCAAGGTATCCTTCACCTGAGGTCTGAACAAAGCTGAACCGTCAAAGGGGGTATTGGTGAAGGACGCCTTGAAGGGGTCCGCAAAATTACAAAGCCGCATCCAGGCTTGACGTCTAAGAGCCACTCCTGTGCCTGCGGCCCTGCTCGCTCCATCGGCCGCATAGGATATGAGCCGCATGGAGGAGTTGGATAAGGAATTCAGGATTGCTAGCTGTGAGGCAATCTTTTCTTGAGCCCCAGCAGCAGAAGGATCCTGGACCACTTCACCTAGTTCCTTGAGAATATCTCTTTGAAGCCTGGTGAAGTGACAAAGGTAGTTCAGCGAACGCATAGCAAAGGTCGCTGAAGAAAACATCCGCTTTCCATACCTGTCCATGGTCCTAGAATCCTTGTTAGGAGGATGGACAGGTACTGAAGGATCCACAAGTTCCTTCTTAGTGGCCGCCGCCACCACCATAGCATCCACAGAGATGCCCTTGGAAAGAAACTGTTTGTCCGTAGGGGCCGTAATAAACTTGGATGGTCTCCTGGGGACAGGTTCCACAGAATCTGGAGCTGCCCACGCCTTCCGAGCCACTACCTGCATAAGTGGGTCGAAAGGCGGAGACACCCAGGAGGTGGAGGGTCGGGATCCAAAAGCCTCAAGGTATACCGACTCATCCTCGGAGGGGTCAATGGAGGGCCAATTCCCCCTCTGTTTAAAGAGCTCAAGGATGTCTGAAAAGGAGACATCCTCAGAGGGGGATCATGGGGAACCCTCCGACTCATCTAAGTCGGTATCAGATGTAGTAGACTCAGGGGAGTCTGTGTGTTTCCTCTTACACGTCCTCTTCCGAGGGGGTTCCCCTGCAGGATCAGGAGAAACCTCGGAAGAGGAAGATATTCCCAATGGGGAAACCTGGGGCGATGGATCCCTGGGCCTGAGAGCAAGAGGCTGGCAAGAGGCATCTACAGGCACCAAAGAGGGAGGAGCTAGAGGGATGGACCGTTGACCTGGCTCAGGAGCCAGGACACTCCTCATCACCTCAAAGGCTCCCCTCCCCGGGAGACCGGAATATTCCCGTTCCGAGGAAATAGGAATTCCCGGCTCCACTGAGAGGGAAGGCTCCGAGGCCGATGTCAGTGCCGAGCTCACCAAAGCCGAAGCCCCGAGAGGGAGAGCGGGGTCGGACAAGGGTCCGATGCCACTAGCCCCCTCGGAGCCGACTAAGGAAACTCGATGACCGGATCCCTCCAAGGAAGGTCTCAAGGAGGAGTTCGGAGCCAAAGACGACGGAGCCGAAAAAGGATGTATCGGTTCCGGCGCCGACACAGTCGCTGTCCCAAGAAGCTCCGGCTCCGAACTCTGGTGGGGAGTTGGAGGAGGAAGTTCAAGGGGTGAAGCAATAGCCGAAGTCTGCAGAGACGGGCTATGGAGCATTTGGGCCAGAGCCTGCGACTTTAACAGCCTGCTTACCACCCTCTCTAAATCGTGGTCAGACAGCCTGGAAGATCTCGAAGATCGGCTCCAATGACTCCGCTCCGACAAAAGAGGAGACCCCGGAGCTGAGTGGATAGATTCCAAAGACGGGGACCGAGATCTCTTCTTGGAGGAAGTCATCGGAGCCGACGTCCTATGGGTTCCAGATGGAGCCGAAGGCTTCTCGGCTCCAATACTGGATACTGTGTTGGCTCCAGCCGGAGCCGACAAGGCAACAGCAGATTGGGTGTCGGAACCGATCGGAACCGACCCTAGCTGAGAAGGAGAAAGATCGGCTCCGGCCGGAGCCGATCTCGACTCCGAAGGAGTCGGAGCCACCGGGGAAGGCTTGGAAGCTGTAGCCTGACCCTTGGATGGCTTGGAAGGCTTACTGGACCCAGGTTTAGTGGGTGAACCTTCCGGCTTTAACAAGCCACGGAGGATTAGCTTATTCCTCCTTTCCTGCAGGACTCGCTGGCTAAAAGAATGACACAAAGCACAGGAGTCCTGCAGGTGTAAAGGCCCCAGGCAGTAAACACAAGACGTGTGACCGTCTGTCAGAGACATTTTCTGACAGCACGAGTCACACTTCTTGAAGCCCGAGACCTTTACCTCTTTAGACATAGTCTAAGGAAAAAGAGTAATAAAATACTCACACACACACACACACAACAAAAACAGTCACACAAATTAATCCCCAAACACAAACACACAGGTAGGGATTAATAAGGAAGGCCTAGGCCTAACTGAAAATTTTTAAAACTTTTTATAAAGTAAAAAATTTTTTACTATAAGGGAATAGGGAGATTGTATGGACACTATACACTAAAATATATCGGAAAAGGGAAAGATAAACCCTGACTAAAGCTGTTTGAAAAACTCAAACTTACCTCAGCTGGCAAAAAAGGAGACCTCTTCGCAAAGCGGCAAACGAGATCAGAGGTAGTCCCGCCTTGCATCATGGGATATAGGGTTGCCTCGAGCTGGTAAAAGGAGTTCTCAAGCTAAGCAAGTGCCGAGTCGGAGCCGAGGATCGTCTCCGAACCCATCCAGCAAGAATGAAGGCGAGATTGACAACTTAACATTAGTAGTTTAAGAGGAGGAGAAGCACTAACATCCTGGAAGAAAACAGTGGCGGCTGTAATACCTAAAGAGGGTAAAGATCCATCAGACCCAGCATCATACAGGCCCATTTCAATACTAAACCATGATCATAAAGTGTTCATGTCTATAATGGCTAAAAGAATGGCAAAAGTAATGCCAAAATTGATAGATATGGATCAATCTGGTTTTGTGGAAGGGAGGCAAACATTTGACAAGATTAACAGAACACTGATGATCTACAGGGAAGAAGAATATAAGAAAATATCATTGTTGTTGGGCCTTGATGCAGAAAAGGTATTTGACAGAGTAAGCTGGGACTTTATGAGCAGGGCAATGGAAGCATTTGCATTTCCTGAAAAAAATTATAAGGCTGATTAGGAGGATATATGAGGGATCGGAGGTGAAAATAAAAGTGGGCGGGGTCCTCTCTATTAATTTCTGCTAGAGTAGAGGAACCAGGCAGGGGTGTCCTCTTTCCCCTTTCTTATTTGCATTATATTTAGAACCATTGGCAAAGAAAATAAGGAACTCCAAAATTCAGATATAATTAGTATGATAGTCAAGAAAAGCTGGCTATTTGCAGATGACTATTTTATACCTGACAAAAACAGAAAAAATATATCACAGTGTTGTGGAACATTTTGAGAGTTTCAAATCTTTTTGGTATACAAAATTAATAAAGCTAAAACAAAGGCAATAGCAGTAAATTATGTACCAACATATGCATTTGTTCAGCAACATCCATATTTATGGGGATATGACAAAATGAAGTATTTATGAGTATGGTTTGAAAATGATTCTGGTGTGGCAGCTAAGAATACGTGGGATGAGATTAAACAAAAGATAATACAAAAACTGAAAAAATGGAAGCATTGTTATATGGATATGGATAGTAAGATACAAGCAGTTAAAATGTTTTTAGTCCCGTTAGCCTTATACACAGGTCAGGCATATTTTTATCAACCAGAGGAAAAGTTGTGGATAGCAAAGAGCTGAAAGACTTTATCTGGGAGGGGAAGATGGCAACAGTCAAGTAGGATAAGCAGATTCTTCCAACAGAACAGGACAGATTGGGATTACTCGATTTGAAAGGGTATTTTAAAGCTACACAGTTAAGGCTTCTATACACAGCACAAGCAGAAAACTATAATTAAAAGTGGAAAGGGATGATAAAGAAACAGGGGGAAGCTCTAAAAACAAGGAGATACTGCAATTTTGGATTCAGGCCTTTAAGCAGAACAACAATAATCATACAGAACATTATATCTATAAAGTAACAGAAAAAATCCTACGAACTAAGCCAACATGGGAATGGAGAAAGGAGATTCTGCCGATAGGGATGACTGCAATTAGGGATATAGACAATCGGCTAAAAAGGGGCTGGAACTTATTGGAGAAAACTGGCAAAGGAACCAAGGTATTTGGAGCAAATAACTAGAGAGGGAAAGATGATAGAAGGGGAAGACACTTAAGAATTTATTTAGACTGCAGGTTAAAGATTGCCTTCCCTGTCGATTGATATCAGGGTATAGGCAAAGAGAAAGAAATAGGGGGTCCTAAACAAAAGACAAGCGCTGGTAAAGTTTTTTTAGTAGATTCTAGAACAGAAGCTGACATTAAAAAAGCAACAATTAGTACAGCATATAAAATATTTCATGATAACTATAAGAATCAATCGGAGCTATTCCGAAACACATTCACACAACACAGGCGCACCAAAAAAACAGCAATCCACACACTTACACTTAAAATCATACATCTAACCCTACACAAAACTATACAAACACTACTATCCACTTACCTTAACCCAACCCTAACCCGAAGGTCCGTCACTATCGCACACTCACCTCACCAGCACCCTAACTCACGTAACCCGCGCCCTAAACCTAACGTCCACACAATCACACACTTACCTGAACCCCCGTAACTTTCCACCACATAGCTAAAAATAGCAAAGCCACAGAAACGGACAACCAAATTCTTTCCCTAGGAAAGAATTCGATGTTATGCAGCTTCGCTATTGTTACCGTTCGCTGCATAGGGTTCGACATTGTGGCATTTGATGTTATCGGCTTTCGATAACGTGATATGAACCCATATATGCACATCTCCCAAATATGCAACAAAATCTAGAAGATTTAGGATTTTTGCTTGGAAATGTTTACAGACATATTTTTATACCCCAAGTAGACTCCAGAGAATTTTTCCTCAAGTAGACAGCGAATGCTGTAGGTGTGATGGGGAACAAAGAGGTAATTCAGAACATTTTTTTCTGGGAGTGCGGTGAGTTGGCAGACATTAAGGATTCCCTGTGGGATGCACTGTCAGAGATGCTGGGTGGATGGATTGGTGCGACGAGGGAGATGATTTTTCTGAGCTGTGATACAGAAATGGAATTGCATAGACATGGCAAGGCCTTGCTATGTCTAAATTATGGTGGCTGCCAAAAAAGCAATTACTAAAAAATGGAAATCCGAATCTAAACAAACTGTACTAGAAGTGGTGAATACAGTAACATAAATTAAACAACTAGAAGTGAGATCTTTACAGAAGGGTAGGAGCAAACTAGATAGAAAAAAATGTGAATTGCAGGCGCAATACATACAGGGGAGGAATGAAGTTTAAAAGAAGGCAGGACTTAAATAAGCTATGTAATGTTTTACTGAAAATGATTGGTAGATTATAAATGATGTAGAATGTTTGCAAATGGGAGTGTGTCAGTATGGTTTGTGATGTAAATTTCTTGCAACTAGGATTGTGTCGGTGATTTATACAAAGTTATGACTGCCTATGTCATAAGTGATGGTTTAATAAAGATGTTTCTTGTTTATAGAAAGGACAGGAATTGAATAATTTATGTACTGTTGCTTAGGTTATATGATACATAGCAATATATGTCAAGTATAATGTTTGTAAACATGAACTTGTTAATACACTTTGATTACTTTTATATAAATGCAAATCTGCCTATGTCACACGTGATAATTCAAAAAAGGTGTTAAAAAAATAAAAGATCACATCCTCTTCCTCCTCCCACTATGACTATGCAGGATACTATGCCTAGAGAATGGAAAATTGCCAACAGTCAGACAGCTCACAATTTCACAAATTCACCTCTGCCAATGACTTTAGAGACAATCTGTAATCTTTTTTTCTTTTTGCATTTTTTTTGCTCTCGCTGCCTGATGACTATCAGTTCCCTTCTCAGTCAATTACCATTTTTTTCTCCATCATCAAAAAGAGAACAAACTGAAACACGGAAGATGGTTTCTCCAGTCTCCAACTGGGAAACTGCATCATGTCTGTGTACTCCTAAATGGCCACCATCCTCCTCTACCCCTTAGGAGAGGCAAGTGGGCAAGCACCTTTATTCCTTTCCTCCCTACCTGACTCCTCCAGTCCAGGGACCACAGTCATAGGTTCATAGATTAGTACTAGGCTAACTGCTCTTGTGAGCCATTTTAAGCCTAGCCAGTTATCCCCTGTGAGATTCAAACCCTGTACCTTGTGTTTGTAAGGCAAACACCTTAACCATTAGGCCACCCTCCCAACCCCAGTCAGTGCTACATTCCTCTATGCCACACAATCAGACTAGACCTATCTCTATTTTACACACCCTTGGCAAAATATTTGAAAAAAAAAAAAAAAAAAAAAAAAAAAACAGAATTACCTTCAGTCAGATATCAATATATCCAAACATACCAATCTTTATTTACACTTCCAGATAACATCCTTCAAAAGTTTACCAAATAACTCATCGCACAGACCGCTTTTATTTACCTAAGGCCATTGATCTGGTGGAGCACTCTCTTCTTATTCCCTACTTTTAACAGGATTAGTTCTCAGTCCCTAGACTAGTTTAAAGATTATTTTGACAACAGTCACTTTAAAGTACTCCATAATTTATAGGCAACCATGCTTAATAAAATCCCAAAGGTAGCCTTAGACATCATCTGAACCACTAAACCACAGAAGTGAATAACTAAGGACTGTAGAATATCTGATGAATGATGGTAAGGAAGTGGGCTACTTACAGCTTGGAAAGTATTATATGCTAAATGGCCCTAATGGCTGCAACATCTGTTCAGTACGTTAGAGATTATTTACCTATTTTCTTACTGGATAAAAAAAGGTATATACTTAAAGTAAAGACAGACATACATGATCCTGATCCTCCTTTCTCAAAACTTCAGGATTTAAACCACAGATCTGTGCCAGTTCAATGCTTAAAACTTTCGCAGGTTTTAGCTTCTCCCATAACCCATAAAGTATTACACTCCTTATCAACTCTCTAAATATATACTATGCCACCGTGAAGGCAAGCACAACAAGA
Source organism: Protopterus annectens (assembly GCF_019279795.1). NCBI lineage: Eukaryota > Metazoa > Chordata > Ceratodontiformes > Protopteridae > Protopterus > Protopterus annectens. Next base: position 346,456,957 of record NC_056746.1, on the reverse strand, counting down.
ATTAAACAAATACATATAATCTGCACAACAATAATGCATCCCCTAGTCCTCATTTGTCTCAAGTCATGGGAAGGAAGGTGGCTATGTTGAAGAAGATAGACCAGGAGCATGTAGACGATCAGGTCTATTTTCATTAAATTTTCTTCAAACTTTCAAAGTGGAATAATGAAAACATACCTTGAATAATGGTTAATGGTTAGTCCGCAGGAAGACCTAGGCCTTGATGCCACAACCAACTTGAGTGCCTTGCAAAACTATTCAGGGAATTCCATGTTGCAGCTGCACAAAAATCATCTAATGATGGAGTTTTGCAGGTATAACAGGCAAAGTCTTGTTGCATTTTTATAACAAAACTTAATACATTCTGAAAGCCACAGAAGCATACAGACTTTGAAGCCAAATTTATCAGAAAAAAATATTTTTGGATTTTGTCCTATCAAAGCCTTTGCTATAAATGACTGCCACTGTTGAAGTGACACCCTGACACCAAGTGCAAAAATGGGAAAAAGGGGATGTGGATGAATGGATGCAATACAAAATATTAACTGCTTGAGCATTTCCATCCAATCTAAAAAGTATGCCTCTCCACTACAGCAGTTTTTAAAAAACAACTGTAGAGTGATTGATACAAATCAAAGTCAATGGATACTTTCTCTAAAAAAGTGGTGTGTGTTCATAAGATCACTCTATGTTTGTGAAATACTGGATAGGCAGAACTGACACACGATACCTAAAGTGCTGATGTTCTTCCTGTTGATGTTATGATGTGAAATAAGTGAGGTCTAGAGGCCAGTTCAAACAGAAACAGTGTTAACCTTTCCCACATCAAATATAAATCCAAGGGGAAACTTAGATCCTTTAAGGGAGGTCTGTTTTTAAACATGCCCTTAACCAATGCCTTACAAACCATTAGAGAAGTCAGCAAGGAAATATGGAATGCCTGATAAAAATTAGAAACAGAAAAAAGATGAACCTTACTAAGGCAGTAAAAGTCAAACATTTGGAAAATATAATCTAAAATGGTTGGAAGGGGGCTCCAGACTCAGCGGTTGGTATAATGGTTAAGGTATTTACCTCACAGATACAAGGTACACAATTTAATTCTCACCTGTGGAAGGGAAACTGGCTAGGCTTAAAATGGACCATAAGGCCAGGTAGCCTAGTACTCATCTAAGAACCTATGGAAGTAACCCAAATAGCAAAACTGGAACAGTTGCTTTTGTACACTTTTGTTTTATTAGGTTTCTGAGTAGAAGTAAGGATTTGGATGACCCAAACTAAATATGCAATGTCCCTGGCCATCAACAAAAGTGCATAACCCATGTGGTCATACAGAGGGATTGTGGGACAGGCAAGTTAGCAAGGTTCTGGAAGTCTTCAGTCAAAGAGGTTCCTTCAGAAGGTAAGGACATAGCTGAGTGAACCTCACACAGACATCAAAGCTAAAATGGGGCTATAACAATAACCCTGGATCTGCTCTGTTTGACTTTCTAAATTAATGGGGGTATAAGACAAAATGGAAGAAAGAGTGGAGGAATCCAGAGGATCACTTCTGGACAAGACCATCTGTGGGCCACGTCTCCAGACAAGTAATTATAGAGTAAAAGCTGTTACATTTGGTGTTGGGTGAGGATTCAAATGGTACAGAAGGCTTCTCCCAGTAGCAAAAGAAGTTCTGTGCTACTGACAAGCTGAGGCACCACTCATGGTAACAGCAGGCAACAGCTAAGCCTGTCCGTTTGTGACTTGTCTTTACCAAGAATATTAGTGGATAACAGAAGGCAATTCATTCACTGAACCCACTCCCACACTCTTATGGTTTCTTGCTATGAAGGACACGAAAGAGTTCCACCTGTATCTTTATATTCCAAATGACAGCCATAGTGTTGGAGTTGACAGAAACTGCACCCTAAAGAAGGGAGTCCTGAAATGCTTACATAGTAAGAAGGACCACCCTCATTTTCACTGCACTGATGAGTAAAATAGCCATCAACTGTGATCAGCCAGCTTGGACCATTTGCTCTTAACAATACCTATACCCTACAACTGAGGCATCCGTAATAGCAGTCAGTGGAGGGGTAGGAAAGTGGAATACATTGTCCAAAATAAGATTGGGAGCACATAACTACCAGTGAAAATGAATTCTGCAAGCTTCAGAAATTTTTTATCTGATCTCTGTGCACTGAGATCATATAATACTGACATGTACTGTAGAATCCTCATGTGAAATCTGGCACTAGAAACCAGGAAAACAGTGGCTACTATTAACCATAAGCCTTTTAGACAAAGAGTTATTGAAATGAAGTTGAACTGAAGGAGGTGAGATACTGTTCTCTGAAACTGAAGAATATTTTCAGGAGGTAGACTGGCCTTGCATGATAGAGTGTCTAGTGCCCAGCTGAAAAATGTAGGGGAAAGTGATGGCTGTATCTACGAATCTGCAGTGTTCTCTGTTATATCCAATGATTGGAACAGCTGAAGTAAAGACTCTTGTCCTGATATTAGACTTTCTAATGTTGAAGTAGATAGGAACCAACTAACAAGGTAAAGAAATACACTGACATCCTGCAGGCTGTTTGCTGCAGTTACAGCCATGAATCTAGTGAATACCATGGAGACACAGGTGAGACAAATGGAAAGCCCAAAAGTGATACTATCTCCTACCCAGAAGCCTAGGAACTTCCACGACTCCTTTGGAATCTTTATGCGAAAATAAGAATCATGGATGTCCAAAGAGTGCATCCATCTTTTCCTGACAAGCATGGATGGACTGACTGTGCCATGACCAGCCAGGATTTTATTTTGGGTAAACATTAATTGAACCTGCTTAGATCTAAAACTGGCCTGAGGTCCCTGTATTTTTTTGGAACTAAAATGAACCTAGAGTAATGCTATAATCCTCTCTCTTTTGGTGCAATCGCTCAAATGGCCATTTTTTGAAGGCAGCTTAAGGCCTCTTTTCTTGCCACACATTTTTAATGCAGTAGAATGTTATGTAATAAAGCACAATATGACTTAGGAGGGACATAGAAGAGAATTTTGTAGCTTTTAGATAAAAATGTCCTAATCTACCTGTCGTGTGATGGCCAGACACTCTGACAGATGGAAAGCTAAATGACTCCCAATTACCTCTAGAGTGGAACAGTCAGGCAAGCCTTCATGGATTCTTCTGCTGCAGCACCCCCTCCCCAGGACAATAAAGTTGTCCCTGGTTAGCCAATAATATCCAACTCTGGATGAACAACTATTCTGGAAATTCCCCAGGCCATGTTGATTCTTACCAGACTGCTGATTTTCCTGCTTTTTCTGCTGGCATTGCCCACGTCTGTACCACAACTGACAAGAATTATTTTGTGTGCTCAAAAGATATGCTGCAGAGTATCAAATCTAACACCTATGGCCATGGAAGTCTTCCATTCCTTCAACTTATCCTTCAGTTTCTCAAATATTTGAGATCAAACAGGTTGGTTCCATTAAAAGAGATGTTAATAAAGGATACCATGAAATTTTCTGCAACATTAGAAAGGTACAACCATGTGTGGAAGAATAAAAAGATCTGGTGCCTGCAACCCTCATTGCACCATTTACGAAATTATGCCCACCAAACAGAAATAGATGGTACTGCTTCAGTCTCAGAAAGAAGCTTGGGTTTCAGTGTGCCATCTGGCAATTTTTCCAGTGTCTTGACCATTCTGTCAGCAAGCTCATATTGAAAACATAACAGACCTAACAACTAGTTGAGCACTGATGGAAATCATGGAGGACTTGTATTCACATTTCCCATTGTGTTCCAACACCGTTGGGGCTGTGAGCTGTGCGAGCCTTCTTGAGGGCTGTTGCCATTAAAGTATAATCAATGAATGGACTGTGTATCCAACTGTGCAAATCCTTAATAGGCTGGACAACTCTAGCTGGTCTCTTAAGAATACAGGCCACATCTGGCTTCTTTCAGGCATCCATAACAGAGATAATCTTTCTTGCAGGTGGAACCACCCAAGAGGGTGAGGGAGGAGATCAGAAAACCTCCTTGAAGAGCCTTTTCTAGACATGAGAAGCATTTGTGGGTCATCACACCATCTCTAGGATCTCACCAAATCAGAGCCATTGGGGGGTAGCATCTGCATCTCAGTCATCAGTGTCTGATGTAAGGGATTCGAAGATGAGTTAATGCGTTTCCTCTTGTACAAGTGTTTTCCTCCCTTAGTTGGGCTGTATCCAAGGAAGAAGAAACAGCCAAAGAATAATTATAATTTTGAAGCTGATTTTGCCAACGGTTATTCGATCCTCTGTTCCAATGCTGTAAGATCAAAGGGCCACAGATAGATATAAGTAAAGGTCTGTGGTAGGATCAGACCTCTAGCAAATACTAAGGAAAGCCCATGCATAGAGTACTACAACATGCATGCAATGTTCCAAGGACAATAACAGAAAAAAAACCTGGATGCTGCAAGAATGGCAGGGAAAATATTGTAGCCATCAGGCCCAATCATCTGATCCCAACTGATGCCTACAGGCCACTTGGAAGAGAGGGCAGTAGGAAGCACCACAAAAACAGGGGCCAGAAGGTAGTTTCTCAGAACCAAAGGCTCAAACTCTAAGGAAGCTGACCTTTGGTGTGGTACCAAGAGCATCAGTACTGATGAAGCCAGTCTTTACCCCCCCGAGGTCTGAGACTCGGAGTCAAAACGAAGCCTAACAGTAAAGCAACCAGGACCAACACAGCTCTGTATTAATAGCATTGTCAACATGAGAGGAACAAAAAGAAACAGCTGCAACCTGAAATACATGGCCACAGTTAATAATGATGCACCTACCTGCATTAACTTTGGTGCCTGTTAGTTATTCACTGATCTCATTGGGATTGAAGCTTTAACACAGAATGATGAGGAAGCATTAGAAAAGAAGGATAAGTGTAATGAGTCACTATCCACCTTATAACTAGACAGGGAAGGGCCGAAACTCATCTCTACCTGTTCTGGTAAAAGCAGCATTCATCATCATCCCATGGCTAATTTCTATAGTGACAGAGTGGCTACAGCGGGAAGAGATGAATTCAATGGACCTAAAAGATCTAGAAGACAGTGATCTAGAGAATGCCAACCTGTCTAGTTCAATCTCAGAATGTGAGGAAAGACTGTCCTACTCAGTACGTAGCTGCCATTCAACCACACTATCACCAATTTAGATAGACTAAATTGACTGATGCAAACTTCATTATCATCCTATAATCATGTTTTCTTGGACTGCATTGGAGTAGACTCCCTGGAGGACCAAGATTTATCCATTCTGACTCTTCTTTTACTGTCCTTTTCCTTGCATCTGGGTCTTGAGAAACTTCACAACTTATTCCTTAGATCACTGGAAGGAATAAATCTCCTCAGGGAAAGCAGTGTCTCTAGACAGCAACCCTTCAAAATTATTTCTCCTGCAAGTATACTTTTTTTTGGGGGGGGGGGGGGCAAGGTCCCTTATGTAGTCATTCTGACTTATTTGGCTGTCCTTTGTTCTAAGGGTTCCTGCTTTCTTTTTGTAATCTCCCTTACATTTTTTTTAACATCTGCTAGCCAGCATTTTGATGAGACGGTTTAGTTTCTTTCTAAAACTGGATGAGGAAGCAGAAAAACTCTTGTAAAATTTAGAGAAGGACAGATGAAAAATCAGACAGATTCCCTATATCAGCTTACCCCTCTCATCATATTTTTGAGAATCTCTGCAGCACAGGGTCCAAAAACTACAACTCTAGCCAGAAAATCTGATTTTTTACATCCTCTGGGAGGTTCTGAGAACACAGCCAAACAACCTTCCTCAACACAGTACGGTGACAACAGCACTGGATATAGCCTACAGAGTCATAAACAAACTGTAAACAATGAGCAGTGAAATAGAAATAGAAGAAACTAAACCACACAAAGCACATTTTAAGTAACAGGAAGGAAAGTACAGTTGTGTACACTTACCATAAATGTAGATGTTCGAGTGTCTTCACTGTTGCAGTCATGACTGTAGGGTTCTCCCCTGCCGGCAGGCAGTCCTCGGTCGGCCAAAATCCCAAAGTCTGGGTCCGGCGTTGGCTGCTCAGCCATGCTCCCTGACATCAGAGCGCCAGGAGTATAAAACTGACAGCCGACGCCATGTTCTCCAGTTTTTCTTGCCCCAGATGTCAGGAGTTCCAAAATGAGTAAGATCCCATACCCTTTGCAAATACACCTCAGAAGAAGGGTGAAGAAGGGAGCCACACAAAAGAAAAAATAAGAGGGGACAGGAATGAGGGAAACCCAGACTGCAACAGTGAAGACACTTGAACATCTACATTTATGGTAAGTGTACACAACTGTACTATGCTCATCGTGTTTCACTGTTGCAGTCATGACTGTAGGGTAGAATCCCAAAGCAGAATAAAAGGGAGGTTGTCATAAAGTAGAGGGGGCGGCTAAAAGGCCCTGCAAGACTGCAGAAGCAAAGCCTGCCCTAGACTTAAGAGTAGAGAGGTAGATTTTAGTGCTTAGAAAAAGTATGCACTGAACTCCAAGTTGCAGCTTCCAAAATGTCTTTGGTAGGAACTCCCCTGAGGAAGGCAGCTGAAGTGGCAGCAGCTCTGGTAGAGTGAGTCCTTATACTCCCTGGGATTTGCTTTCCATGGTGTGAATAACAAAATCTGATTCCATGAGCAATCCATTTTGAAATGGTCCATTTAAAAATGGCTTTGCCTTGGGAACTTGAAGCATAAGAAACAAACAATTGTTCTGATTTCCTGATGTCTTTGGTTCTGTCCAGGTAAAAACGTAGTTGTCTGTGTACATCCAAGGAATGCAAGATCCTTTCCCCCTTATTTTGAGGACTGGGGAAAAAAGTTGGCAAGTGAATAGTTTGATTTAAAGCCACTTTGGAAACCACCTTAGGCATGAAAGTAGGATTAGTCCTTAAAGACACCCTATCTTGATGAAAAATAATATATGGTTCCACAGCCATGAGAACTTGCAACTCCGAAACTCTCCTGGCAGAGGTCAGAGCTAACAGGATGGCTGTCTTCCAAGATAAAAACTTGATGTCAGATGTGGCAGAAGGCTCAAAAGGAGCTAAGGTGAGTTTTTCCAGAACATAGTTGAGATCCCAGGCAGGAATGGGAGGAGATTTAGGGGGCCTTAAGTTCTTAGCTCCTCTGAGAAACTGTCTCATGAGCTGGTGGGAAAAGATTGGAGGGTCTATATTATAATGAGCAGAAATAGCAGAGGCATGTATCTTTATGGAAGAAAAAGAGACTCCCTTATGTAAGAGGTCTGTCAGGTATAGTAAAATCAGAGGAATGTCAGGAATAAGAGGGTCCGAATCCTGAGCCTGCTTCCAGGAGCAAAATCTTTTCCATTTTCCTGCATAGGATTTTCTAGTGCTAGGCCGTCTGGCTTATAAAATGACATCCATAACCTGCTTGGGAAGGAGAGAATGAATCATAGACCCTGGATTAACCAGGCCGCCAGGTTGAGAGTTTTGACATGGGAGTGCAGAACCTGACCCTGGTGTTGGGACAGAAGGTTCGGAGACTGTGGTAAAACCCAAGGGGGCTCCAGAGAAAGGTTTTTCAGTGCTGGGTACCAAAACTGTCGAGGCCAATTTGGGGCCAGCAAAATTATCATCTTGGGCTTGTCCTGTTTGATCTTTAATAACACCCGTGGAAGAAGGGGTAGAGGCGGGAAAGCATACCCCGAGAGGTTTCTCCAACTGAATGATAGTGCATCCAGTTTCCAGGCTAGTTCGTGGAATATCCTGGTGCAAAAAATCTGTAGTTGATGATTGAGGTGGGATGCAAAGAGGTCTATGTGAGGACATCCCCAGACTGCTGTAATCATCTTGAATATTTCGGTGTCCAGCATCCATTCGTGTGGTCTGACAGGTTTCTGCTCAGACTGTCTGCCAGGAAGTTTTGCTTGCCTGGTAGAAACTGAGCTTGAAGTTCCAATTTGCAAGCTAGAGCTGTGTTCCATAGATTCATGGCTAGTCTGCAAAGGGGATAGGAATGTGATCCCCCTTGCTTGTTTATGTACCACATAACTGTGGTGTTGTCTGTCCGTATCAGTAGTTGCCCTGGTTGTAGAAGATTCCTGAAAGCCAATAGAGCGTTCTGAATGGCTAGCATTTCCTTTAAATTGATATGCAGGTGCTTCTGATCCTTTGTCCAAAGGCCCTGCAGACAGTTGCCCTGCAAATGGGCTCCCCATGCATAATCTGAGGAGTCCGTGGTTAGTATCTGACTCCCTTTGTTTAGAGTACATGCCTTGGACCACCAAAGGAATTCCTTTTGAAGACAAGGCAGGACGGTGATCTGTATGTCTAAACTGTGGCAATGCTGAGACCATACACTTTTTAGGTACCACTGTATTTTCCTCATATGTAGTCTTGCATATGGTACGAGAAGGATGCAGGAGGCCATGTAACCCAAAGCCTGCAGGAATTTCCTTGCAGATAGCTGAGTTAATATTGCCAAGGTTTTGAAAGTTGAAGCCAGCTGTAATTGTTTTTTGTATGTCAGAAATGCCATCTGGGTTGTTGTGTTTAGAAGAGCACCCAGAAAAGTTATCTGTTGCGAGGGTGTCAAATTTGACTTTTTTATGTTGACAGTGAATCCCAGGAACTTGAGAAGTTTCTGAACAAATTCTAGATGCTGGAGTAAGACATCCTTGCTGTCTGCCTGAATAAGACAATCGTCCAGATAAGGGTAAATTTGAATTCCCTTGAGTCTGCAATAAGCTACTACTGGAGCCAGGCACTTGGTGAAGACCCTGGGTGCAGTAGACAATCCAAAGGGCAGTGCAGAGAATTGATAATGCCTCGATCCGGCCTTGAACCTGAGGCATTTTCTGCACTCCTGCCTGATGGGAATGTGTAAATAAGCCTCCTTTAAATCCAAAGTTACCATCCATGCGTTTTTGGTCAGCATTGGGAGTAGCTGCTGTAGAGTAAGCATCTTGAATTTTGGTATTTCGAGAAAAGTGTTTAAGACTGACAGATCCAGAATGGGTCTCCATGAATTTTGCTTTCTGGGGACTAGAAAGAGCCTTGAGTAAAAACCCTGTCCCATTTCTGAAAGTGGAACCAGTTCTATGGCTTTCATAGCCAAGAGGGCTTCCACCTGGTTTAAGGCCTCTAACCATTGATGTTTTGATAGATCTGGCCATCCGCTTGGTCTTGGTAGGGTATGAAAATTGAATTTGTAACCTCTGGAAACCACATCCAGAACCCACTTGTCTTGGGTTATATGAGTCCAATTTAGGTGAAAAAGAGAAAGTTTTCCTCCGAGAGGGGCTTCAGGGCAAGAAGTTCCTGCAGCCCAACAGAGGGAGTCATTGAGCCTGTTTTCTATGAGCTTGCGGCCTGTCCACTCCTCCCCTAGGGGTGGAAGCAGTCCACTGTCTTGGTGTATAAGAGGTTTGCGTTTGAGGCCTTCCTCGGGAGCGTCTGTATCTGCACCACTGAGGCCTGTCTGAATTGGGAAAGGACCAATTCTTAGTAGGCCAATCCCTACTAAATCTGGGTGGCAGTACTTGTAAGAAATCCTTAACCATTTGCATGGATTTTGCCTTGTCCTCCATCTTCTTTATCACCTCTTCAGCCTTAGATCCAAACAAAACATTATGCTGAACAGGAGCATCCAATAACTTAGCTTTTACTTGATCTGGCAAGTTTTGTTCCTTTAACCAAGCATGCCTTCTAATAACTGTACCAGAGGCAGCAGCCCTACAAGAAGCCTCCAAGGCATCAACTCCACAGTGTAAACCATGCTTCCCAACTTGTTCAGTGGCATGCATTAAGTCATGTAATTCCTTATCATCTGCACAGGCGGAAATAGAAGTTAGCTTTTGTTTCAAAACAGACAGAAGGAATTGCTGGTATTTCAGCATATGAAATTGACAGTTTAAAGCCCTAATAGATAAAGTAGCTGAAGTGTACACTTTTTTGCCCCATCTTTCTAAAGATCTGGAATCCTTCTCAGTGGGAATGGGATTTTTAGCAGAAGTGGCCTTAACCCCCTTGGGGTCCTGAGAAATGGTTTCAGGGTCAGCAGTAGGGTTCTTGTATAAAAACTGGTGGGAATCAGGAACCCTATAATATCTGTCTGGCTTAACAGGAGCTGGAGGAAAAGAGTCAGGAGTTAAGTTAGCCTCCAAAAAAGCATCATCCACAATATCCAAAATAGGAGAAATTGCCAGGGGTCTATGTGGGGGAAGAAGAAGAAAATCCCTTAGTCTTTTCTTAGATTCCAAGTACTCCTGTCCTTCCCAGTGAAAATGTTCCCTCATTTCATGCAAAGTTTCCCCAAAGGAGAAATCCTCAGGGGGAGAAGCTGAAGGAATGGATTCCTCAGCATCAGAATCCTCATAAGGAGGGAAAGAATATTCCTGGTCAGAAGAAAAAACTGAAGAAACAGAAGCCTGATCAGAGGAGTCATAATACACTTCCTGCCTTGGCCTTTTATCTGGAGGGGGATGTGAACCCCTAATCATAGTAAGTAAGTCCTCCGCCATCTTAAGTAACTGTTTCTGAGACTTGGGTGCAGGATCAGAAGAGGCCTGGGCTGCAGTCTTTGATTTGGAAGGAGTCTTTGCCTTTGTCTTTGGCTTTGCCTTTATTAGAAGTTGAGTAGGCCTGAAAACCCCTTCGGAAGCCGGTATCTGCACAGCGGCTCCGGACCCATCCGAAGGAGCATTGTCCGAAGATCCTGCAACAGAAATATTCAAAGGCCTAGTTGGCTCCTCGTGGGAGTCCGTTTCAGCTATTGGTTCCGAAATGGCCGACGACAGGGGCTCCAAAAGCACCTCACTGATGACGGCCGAACCTGAAGCTGGTTCTGCTTGTACAACATCGTCTGATTTGGACCTCGGAGGCCTGCCTTTATCCTTGCGTCGTTTGTGAACTCCGGTAGCCGGAACCGTATCAGACGACATTTTGTAATTAAAACTCCTACCGAAGTAATGAAATGCAAAATCGTACCTTCGTTTAATTGTACGTTGATTGAATCTAGCACAAAACCGACAACTAGCTACGTCGTGGTCAGGGCCTAAGCAAGGAATACAGTAAAAATGAAAATCCTTATGAGGTATTTGCTTCCCACATGAAATACAATTATTAACTTTTTCTGACATCGGACTGGAGCAAGAAAAAAGTTTCCCCAACGGGGTACTTAGCTTTGAGTAGGAGAATAAAGTCTTCGGACTGAAGTACGTTTATAAAAAATTGTCAGGAGTCAGCCGACTGGCACTTGCTAACTGCTATCACCGCACGGCAAGAAAGACTGGAGAACATGGCGTCGGCTGTCAGTTTTATACTCCTGGCGCTCTGACGTCAGGGAGCATGGCTGAGCAGCCGATGCCGGACCCAGACTTTGGGATTCTGGCCGACCGAGGACTGCCTGCTGGCAGGGGAGAACCCTACAGTCATGACTGCAACAGTGAAACACGATGAACATCTGCAGATAACACATTCCTTATACTTTCACAATTAGCCAGAATAATGTTTAACATATGAGCCTGCAATTCACAATTGTCAAAATTACATTTGCAGAAGCATCAACTACCCCCCCCCCAAATGTATCAATTGTCAGAAGGATTAGAATTAACAAAATGCTTAGCAACTGGATTAACTAAGGCTATATATAGCTGCTGGGTCAGGTCTGGGACGAGTGTACAGAAATTTAAAACAAAGCATCCATGCCAGTAAAGCAAACCCCAAAATGCCAGAAATAATCACATTAATAGACAAAAATGACAATAAAAGTCCATATGAGCACTTTTGTCTTAAAAAAAATCCTTCATTAAGACTTCATCGGAACCTGTTGTTACAATCTACCAGTTCCTCTTTATCACCACTATGGGTAAACGTGTGTTAGTTTGGTGTATCAATGTACAGAAATTTGAAAGACTGAGAAACTGCGCATTCTATCTGCTTTCTTAGGGACAGCAGGATGGCTATCAGGAAAACCACAGGCTGTGACAAATACATCTTCCAATGCTAACAGCACAGGGGGTGGGGGGAGTTCTGGGAATTCCAGTTGTAACATTTCATAGTATTTTCTGAGGGACTGAGAAACCTCAAAGTATTCTCCCTCTGAAACCTCTGGCACATTCTGGAAACAGTCTCAGAGAAAGAGAATGCTTGACACAGAGCTCCTGGGTCAGACAAAGTTCTCTTGACTAGTGAAACTGGACCAGGAGAAGCTATATGTTTAGATTTCAGTTTCCTTTTGACAGGAAAATTAGGGCAAACAAGATTTTTAATGGCAGCAACAGCTTCCCAAGGGATAGGCACATTCTGGCTATGCACGGGTACATTCCCTGCCTCTTCTTCCAACACCAACAAAAGGCCGTCTCCTTTGCCCACTGCAGGGATCACAACAACCGCAGAAATCGGTCCATAGTGACTTTATGGGCTAAAATAGAGGGATCTGGGGAAAAAGATGAGTAATCTGAGGAACGAGCTTTGGCCACAGTACTCTTACCCTCCTGCTGCTGAGGCAAACTGCTAGCCTACTGCGGTGGCAAAGGCTGTTTAGTTAACTTTTTCTTTTTTGGCTAGAAGAAGCACCACCCTTGGGACCAGTAGTTTGTTCCATGGACAAGCTGAAAATTGTCTCTCTTACTCAGGGAAAGCAAGCAGCATAAGCTGGCAAAATTACAAAGGTAGTATAAAGAATACCCCCCCCCCCCCACAAAAAAAAAAAAAAAAAAAGAAACAGCAAAAAACACCTAATACACATTACCAGCCACAAAAAAAAGAAGTTATGTTCTTACCATAACGTTCCATGTGGAGTGTTCATCTCGCCTTTGTTCTTGCACACGGGTTCGGAGCCGACCCTCGGCTCCGAGTCGGCCGCATAGCAAAGCTTTGCATCTTAGAGAAGCTCGAGACCAGGCTGTATCCCACAATCCTCCCTGCCATTACTCAGATCTAGTTTGCAAGCAAACCAGACCAACCATAAACCTCAGGTGCTAAGGCTACACACAGCCACAAAAAATCAGAGACACTATCTCACTGACAAATTAACTAAAGGGTAGCGAAATATACCCTATGAGGTAAGAGACAATATACCCGGAAGAGGTTAAGGCATGTGGACCAGACTCTAGTCCTACTCGTTCTTCCAAACACGTGAGGGAGGGAAGGGAGGGAACGTAAGAACAAAGGCGAGATGAACACTCCACATGGAATGTTATGGTAAGAACATAACTTCTTTATGTGAGAGTGTTCAATCTCGCCGTTTGTTCTTACACACGGTAGCATCCCTAGCTCCGTCACCCTGAGTGACTCATGGAAGAACGTTCCTAAGCACAGTGGAACCAAAAGATGTCCTGTCTTTGGAGGCTTTGTCAACCCTATAATGAGCGGTGAAAGTATGTGGTTTAGACCACGTGGCTGCTGCACAAATCGTGTCCAAAGGCAGACGAGCTGCATGAGCCAAGGAAGTGGAAACGGATCTAGTAGAATGGCCCTTAGGTTTGGTGGGCAAGGCCTGATTCGACTTAGAATATACAAAGGCTATACAATCAGTAAGCCATTTAAAAAGTGTACGTTTTGTAACTGCCATGCCCTTTTTATTGTCTGCAAACGCGACAAAAAGTTGATCTGTTTTTCTGTAATCTTTAGTCCTGTCCAAATAAAATCTTAGCTGTCTGTGGACATCTAACTTGTGCAGCATATATTCCAACTTGCTGGTATGGTTTTTGAAAAAGGTAGGGAGTTCAATGGAGTGATTAATATTTATGACAGAACATACCTTAGGAAGGAAAGACGGGTTTGTTCGTAAGGAAACTGTATTTGGGTGGAAAATTAAGTAAGGTGGTTTGACTGATAGTGCTTGCAGCTCTGAAACTCTTCGAGCTGAAGTAACAGCTACAAGGAAAAGTGTCTTCCACGACAAAAACTTCAGGAGGCAAGAAGAGGCTGGTTCGAAGGGTGGCAACATTAGTTGCGACAATAACAAATTTAAATTCCATGGGAATAAAGGGTCTCTGATGGGCGGTTGAAGATGGAAGGAACCTTTCATAAAAGCCTTACAAAGCCTGTGGGACATAATAGAAGAACCGTCCTCACCAACATGGAAGTTGGATATGGCCGCCAACTGTACTCTTAGTGTGGAAGTAGAGGCTCCTTTGTGAAAAAGGATGGATAGAAATTCTAGAACTTTATGTAAAGGAGCTACCAGGGGGTCCAAGTGTTGGCTAGATGCCCAGTACACAAAGCGTTTCCATTTACTCCTGTAGAGTTTTGTAGTGGAAGCTTTATGAGAGGTAACCAAAATGCGTTAAACTGCCGGAGAAAGTAGATCAGACCTGGCTAGGCAGGGAAGTGGAGCAGCCAAGCTGCTAGTTTGAAGGATAGAAGAGACGGGTGAGGAACTCCCGATGAATGTGTCAGTAGATCTGGTACTGGGTCCAGGATCCACGGTTCCTCTGTTTGATGGGCTCGAAGAAAGGGGAACCATATCTGTCGAGGCCAGAATGGGGCTATAAGTATAATTGTCCTTTCCAGGTTCCTGGCTTTCTGAAGAAATTTGGGAATCAAGGGGGTAGGTGGAAATGCATATAGGTGACCCGGGGGCCAATCATGTATCAGTGCGTCCCTGGGGACATCCCCTGGAGGGGGTAGAAGGGCAAAATAGCTTCTGCATTTGGTATTCATCGGGGAGGCAAATAGATCGCAGCAAGGCTGGCCCCATCTGCGGAAAATTCTTTCTGCCACCTGTAGCTTGAGGGACAACTCCTGAGGTAACAGGATGGCTCTGCTCAACCTGTCCGCAATGACGTTGGATGACCCCGGGATGTGCGTTGCTATCAGAAAGCGACCCGTGGACTCTGCCCATTGCCAAATTCTCATGGCCTCTCTGCATAATGGGTAAGATCTGGTTCCCCCCTGTTTGTTTATGTACCAGACTACAGACATGCTGTCTGTATGAACTGCTACTGTTCCTAGAGGTAGGAGGGTTTGAAAGTGTTGCAATGCCAGGAACACTGCCCTCATTTCCAGAACATTTATGTGCAGGTTGTACTCCATGTTGGACCATTCCCCTTGGACTGTTCTTCCCTGAAATAGTCCCCCCCACCCTATCAGGGAAGTGTCCGTGGTTATCGTGGCCGTTGGATTGGGTAGAACAAATGGACGACCCATAGTGAGATCCTGACTGTACACCCACCATGAGAGGTCTCGATTGAAAGAATCTGTTATCAGAATCTCGTGCGCTAGGGGTAACTGCTGGAACGACCACTGCGTGAACAGCAGCCATTGGAGGAGCCTCATGTGCAATCTCCCCATAGGAACTGCAATCAGGGACGCTGCCATGAGTCCCAAAACCTTCAACACTAGTTTGGCCGGGGCTTTCCTACTTTGCAGTAGAAGAAGAACCTTTTCCTTGAGGGATGAAGCCCTTATTGGAGGGAGCTTTACCAGTGTTAAGCGCGTATCTAGGTCTGCTCCAATGAATGAAATATGCTGTGAGGGCAGTAAGGCAGATTTTTCAAAGTTTATGGAAATCCCTAGGTGGGAACAAAGGTTGACTGTATAGTCTCTGGCTTGTATGAGGCGACGCTCGGTGGTGGTGGTGAGGAGCCAGTCATCCAGATAGGGAAACACCCGGAATCCTAGACGTCTCAAGTGAGACGCTACCACTGCCATGCATTTGGTGAATACCCTGGGGGCTGAGGTGAGCCCAAAGGGCAGGGCTCGAAATTGAAAGTGACTGCCAGCCGGAAGCGCAGGTGATCTCTGGACGGTCTGGCCATCTTGATGTGGTAGTACGCGTCCTTGAGATCTATCGAGCACATCCAGTCGTCCTTCTGTAAAAATGGAAGGATCGATTGAAGAGTGACCATCCGGAACTTTTCCTTCTTCACGAAGGTATTGAGATTGCTGAGATCCAAAATCCGTCTCCAGTCCCCTGTCTTTTTTGGAACCTTAAGTAAGTTCTGGATCCTTTTTGGTCCACTGGGACTGGCTGAATGACTCTTTTTTCGAGCAGCTTTGAAATTTCTATTGCTGCTGGGCCTCGCAGATGGGGTGGCACATCTGGAAACCTTCCTTGTTGGGGTGGAGTTGACATGAAGGGGATTTTGTATCCTCTTGTTACAATGCTTTTTACCCAAGAGTCTGAGGTGAGAGTTAGCCAGGCCTGTGGGTATAAAGCCAAGCGACCCCCGACTGCCTCCAGAGCAGGACAGTCGGGCCCCCATTCAGGAGTGCTGGAAAGGCTTACCAGGGATAGGATCCCTGTCGCCTTGGTTCTGCGGACCCCCTCTGCCGCCGGGGCGACGTCTTCCATTTCTGCCCCCCCCTCTGCCTCTGGGGGGGGGGGTCACTCTGTGTGGCCTGGAAAGATCCCTGAGTTTTACGGAACCACATTTTTCCGCCTCGTTGCCCTTTGGGGTGTGGTCTAGATGGAGCGGAAAAACGGACTCCGACAGCAGACAGAGTCTTTCCTTCTTGCTCACACCGAGTTAGTGTCTCTTTCACTTTGGGCCCAAAAAGAGTGGCACCATCAAAGGGGGCATTGGCGAAGGAAGACTTGAAGGCTTCCGCAAATGAGCACAGCCACATCCAGGATTGTCTTCGTAGAGCAATCACTGAAGCTGTGGCTCTACTCAATCCTTCAGCCGCATACGAGATGAGCCTCATGGATGAGTTCACTATGGAGGTAAGGGTGTTAAGCTGTGCTGTTACCTTATCTGAAACAGCAGCATCTGTGTTACCCTGGAGGGTATCTCTCAGCTCCTTGATGAGATCCCTCTGTAGACGTGTAAAGTGTGTCAAATAGTTTAGCGAACGCATGGAAAAAGTCGCTGAACTAAAAACGCGCTTCCCATATCTGTCCATAGTCCTAGAATCCTTATTAGGAGGATGAACAGAAGAGGAAGACTCAGACATCTCCTTTTTAGTGGCTGCAGCCACCACCATAGAGTCAACCGGGACTCCTTTGGTGAGATAAGCCTTGTCCTGGGGAGCGGTGATAAACTTGCTTGGTTTTCGAGGGACCGGTTCCACTGTGTCCGGTGTCTCCCATGCCCTTCGAGCAATTAAATCCATTAATTCATCGAAGAGTGGAGTAACCCAGGAGGTAGAAGGTTGAGCACCAAAAGCCTTCAGCAACACCGACTCGTCCTCAGTGGGGGCTAGGGACTGCCAATCACCCCTCTGTTTTAAAATCTCCAAGATGTCCGCAAATGAGACATCCTCAGAGGGGGATTTTGGGGACCCCTCTGCCTCATCCAAGTTATTGTCAGATGTTAGAGATTCCTGCGGGGAATCCAAGTGCCTCCTCTTGCACAGTCTTTTCCTCGGAACCTCATCGGAGGGGGCTTCCAGTGAGGCCTCCGAGGAACAGGGGGCACCCTCTGGGGGTGGCTGAGGCAATGGTGCTCTACGCTTTGGATGTGTCATGGGAACAGAAACAGAGAGCGGCTCCTTGGGGGGGGGGGGGAGACGCCTCCGATGAAGTGGTTGTCTGTGTAGACAAAACCTTCCTCATAAGGTCAAAAACCCCTGAACCTCGGGCCGAGGACTCCTCCGGTTCTGAAGAACATGGAAGAATCCCAGACATGGGGCCCATGGGCCTCGACCCCGAGGACGGAGCCGAGCCAATCTGCACCGAGGCCCCGAGAGGGAGAGTCGGCACGACTCTCGGTCCCGGAACAGAGGAGAGATCGTTGACTCTGCAACTCACCTATAGGTTCCGAAGGAGTCGAAGTCAATGGTGTCGATCGTGCAACGGACGGTTTTGGCATCGAGGGCTCCACTATCATCGGCTCATCCTCTCCCGGCTCCGAAGACTGGATGGGTCTCGAAGGAGGACCTGTTGGAGATAAAGGAAGGCCTTCTAGTTTCGACACCAATTGGGAGGAAACTGCAATCAACTTGGAAAGGGCCGTGTTCTCCATAAGTTTCTGCATGACACGATCCACATCTGTATCGGATAACGGTCTGGAAGTTCGGGTCGAAGGGGCCAAAGATGGCACCGACCGAAGAATGGAAGGTGGCGGCAGCTCCGACACCGGTTCCAAGACCTGGGGCTCAGTGAAAGATAAACGTTCGCCGGCCCCAAGTCTGTGGAACCGTGACGAACTTTCGAAGATGAACTCGGAGCCGATGACATGGGCTCCGACATCTTTGACCCCTTCGAGGACTTAGAAGCCTGGTCCGACTTGTCCAAAGCCTCCTGGAAAGCAGGCTTAAGAAGTCCCCTATCTATAAATTTCCTGTGTCTATCTGTCATGACCCTCCCACTGAAGGAATGGCATATAGAGCAATCCTCTTGCAAGTGGAGAGGGCCAAGACAGTAGACGCAGGAAGTGTGGTTGTCAGTGATGGACATTTTCTGCCCACACTGACATCTTTTAAAACTGGATTTGGCTTTTTCAGACATAACCAGCAGTAAGACACTTTTACTGTGAAAAAGTTTAAACACTAGCTATAAGTATAAGAAAAAATATATATATTGCTATAAGTGATTAGAAGAGGTAGGCCCCAAAGGGAAACCTATGAAAAAATGACAGGACTAACTACAATAACACACACACACACACACACACTATAGTACTGATCAAAAACTAAATTCCCAATAACTATAAGAACTTTTTAAGTAAAAATATAACCATCTTAACTGAATATAACAAAATTTTCTCTGGTCCGAGCTCTCGTCGATGTGATCCGTTGCAGCGGCAAACTAGATCTGAGTAATGGCAGGGAGGATTGTGGGATATAGCCTGATCTCGAGCTTCTCTAAGATGCAAAGCTTTGCTATGTGGCCGACTCGGTGCCGAGGATCAGCTCCGAACCCGTGTGTAAGAACAAACGGCGAGATTGAACACTCTCACATGGTAATTTAAACTCAGTTTCTCTACAGAAAAAAAAAAGGTTTTAGAATGTTTAAATCAACAAAAGTGTTCTCCCATTTAAAAGTACAGCAGTCACATAAGTCAATAAAACCACATATTCCTAAGTTAAAATGTCCTTTCTGACAGGAAAGCAATTTAAAACATTGCAAATAATATGTAGAATGTTTTTCCCCAAAGAAAACTCATCAGCCAACAATGAGACAACACATGAAGGCAACTGAGCCTCGAAAGTCCACAGAGGAACGCTCTGTTCAGCAGCAGAAAAGCTCAGAAGGGCTTGGTGCCCAAACATCTCTTTTTAGTCAGCTCAGCTCAAGCTGACCAATGGTTTGGGCAAGTAAAAGGTGCCCTGGAGCTTTGAAAGCTGTCCCGACTCTTACATCCTATGCAGGATATAACCCATACAGCTTAGGCTACTGCAGCAATGATCAATATGAAAAACATCCATACTTATGTATAGCTTTCAATTTAACTTTTAGGCTTAAACCTGAACACAGTACAGTTAATATAATTAAAGTACCAAGACAACACTACAATAATAAAATTTGTAAAATTCTCTTAGAAAATTAAACACATCAACTGCAGTACAACATATACACAGTCTGTGTGCTTGTAGCAAAATACAAAAGGATTTACATTAAAACAGGAAAGCTGTTTTGAAAGGCCTCTAGAATAATTCCATTTTACATGCAAGGAAGTGAATTCAGCAGGTCAGGACATAGAAAAGACAAGCAGCTTTTACCAAAGTGTTACTTGACAATTACAGTGGTTCCCTTACTTGCCAAGTACAGGGGATGAGAAAGCTGCTACAGAAAAAGCAAATGCAGTAACAAGGACTTAGATCAAAGTCCTCTACGGTTTAACACTAGTAATGAGACCTACAGTCCATCAATAGCCAGAGTACTGTGGACAAAGCAAATTATGCCATCCAAAAGACGTGCTGCAGCACTATGTGCCACCTGTAGGCATGCAATATCACTGGTGTCAATCCAAAAGTAAAGGGCACTACAGTAATCTATTCTCCACACCAAATCCATGGTTGCACAGATTTGATGACAACAGAAATTCTCACAAAATGAATCATTATCTCTGCGCACTTACAAACTATACTGGCAATGACAACCTATGGAAAAACAGCGATTTACAAGTCCAGCACTCAGCAGCTGAACTCAGACAGAACTTCATCCATTAGGTGTAGCGGAGGCGTTTCTTAGACGGAAAACAGATGCACAACAGCTGACACCTACTTCCTTAGTGTTAGCCAGTCATCACACCAATGCCACAATTTCTCACTTGTGACATAAATTCCAATTACGTCCATAATAAGCAATTGGGAAATAACTATGCTGGGCTTAAATGCGGAAAATATCCTTGTTTTGTTACATTGCCTGGATATCAAATTTACTAATATTCATTCAGCTAAGTACTGTGTCCAGACCATCTTCTAAGGTAATATACCTTACATATGCTGCTGAGGAAAGTACAGATAAAGCTGTTTTCTACACAGCAATGATGACTCATTCCCAAATGACATCTCCTAGTAGAAGCACACAAAACAGGAACAATGGACAGGAAATAGAGCCCTGAGGAGCCTTAGGAGGCAGAAGGCAGCTCAGTGATGAACTCTTTCTTGATATCATCCTCTGTGCATGCCCTCTGACTGAGCTAAGTGGCAAACTAACAAAGGTCTGCAGGCAAGCAACCACAGTAGGAACTTATTCTGTCCAAAAGGATTCCATGATCCATCCTCTCAAATACTGCAAAAAGGTCTGGGAGGGCCAAAATGGAACAAAACCATTGATGACACACCACCCAGGCATTTACAATTTGAATAACAGCTGTCTCATTACTATGTTGCCTTCTGGAGCCAGACTGAAATGAATTAAGGAGGTCACAAGTGTTTAAATATGATAAGCTGCACTGCATCCTCCTTGAAAATCCTACATAAAAAGTTTGACATAGGCTGACAATTCTCTAAACTTGAAAGATCCAAAGACAGTTTCAACTCTTAAATCAAATGGAAATATTCTTAAAGTGCAAGAAAAAATCTAATCTAGAAAAGATAAGGACTAAGGCCATCTGTGCAGGACTTACCCAATGTGCCGAGTTTAGTCACAGGAAGACAAAAGCATGTGCAAAAGAAGACTCCTGATCCCCGAATGGTCTACTCTAGATAATGGCTTCTCAAACTCTGACTCAGTGGGCCTCTCTCAAACAGAAAATTCCATGAACTTCCCCCAGGATCACAACATTGGATACTGAGCCTCCCCATACAAAACCAAATATGTGGAGAATAGATCACTTACACCCACAAAAATATACGTACTAGAAATAAAAAGAAGTTATGTACTCACCATAACATTCCATCTGTGTTGCCCATTTTCATTCTTCCTCAACCAATGGGTTCAGATCCGATCCTCGGATCCAACTTGGCCACTTTCCAAAAGATTTGAGAATCTGATTCTCGAGCTCCACCCTTACCCATAATTCCCCTGACCACTACAATACCTCAGATCGAATTTGCTGCCATTATATGCATTATAACCATCAAATACAACAAAAATGCTATGACAGAAAAATGACAGCTGAAAGATCAGGAGCTCAAACAGGAACTATGGTTCCTAACAATAATTCTGTTAGGTCTCTCTCAAAGTCATGGACAGGAAGAAGGGGAGGTTTAGTTGAGGAAGAGTGAAAATGGACAATAGATGGAACATTATGGTGAGTACATAACTTCTTTATCTGATGATGTCATTTTCATTTGTTCCTAAATTAATGGGACAGTGTCCAGCATGGTATCCTTGGTTGGCCCTCGTGGAATGATGTTCCAGAGAGCTGTGGAACAAAAGGCAGTTCTATTTCTGGAAATGATGTCCAATATGTAATGCACAATAAAGGTATGCATATTAGACCAAGTGGCAGCTGCACAAATATCATCAAGAGAGGCTCTAGCCCAAAAGGCAGCCAATGTAGACATTTACCTGACTAAATGTGCTTTTGGTTGTCTTGGTAAGGTTATGCCTCTTAAGGAATAAACATAGGAAATACAAACCAGTGTAGTTTTTGAAACTGGTCTTCCAAATTTTTTACTTGTAAAGGAGACAAATAATTGCTCATTTTTTATAAATTCTTTGGTCTTGCAAAGGTAAAAACAAAGTAGCCTATGTACATCAAGAAGATGAAGGGCATATTCTCCTTTGTTTTTAAATTTGGAGAAGAAAACTAGCAAATTGATGAATTGATTGATACTGGTTTCACAGGCAACTTTTGTTAGGAAGGAAGGATTTGTACGTAAAGTAACCCTGTCTTCGTGAAATATCAAATACAGTGGTTTGGAAGACAGTGCTTGGAGTTCAGATACTTGTTTTGCAGAAGTTATAGCCACTAGAAAGACAGTTTTGCAAGAAAGAAAAAAGAAGTTATGTACTTACCATAATATTCCAACTGTGTTGTCCATTTTCATTCCTCCTCCACTGATACGTTCAGATCCGAGCCCTCGGATCCGACTCAGCAGTTGTAAAAGCTCATGGCATCCTTGAACTCTTGAGCTTCTCCTTTACCAGAATGCACCATCCTATTACCTCAGATCTTGCTTGCAGATTATAGCAAAAGACTAACACTTTATTCATACAGAAAAAAAAAATTTAAGCAGAAATATATCGGATAATGGAAGCACAAAGCTATATCTGGACTCATAAAAGGCAAGGGAAAGACCCCAAGATTGGCTCTATCCACTTGCTCTTCAGACAACATTGGAGGGGGGGGGGGCTGGTGGGTGGGGAGTCAAGGAGGAATGAAAATGGACAACACAGATGGCAACATTATGGTAAGTACATAACTTCCTTATCTGAGGTTGTCAATTTTCATTCCGTCATCAACTGATGGAACAGAGTCCGCAGCTACTATAATCCCAGGGTGGCGTTAAGGAAGGATATTCCTGCGCACGATTGAGCCAAATGATGCCCTACTTCTAGAAACTAAGTTTATCTAGTTAATAATGAGATATGAAGGTGTGATGTGAACCCCAAGTTGCTGCTGCACAAATATCATCCATGGATGAATGAAAGGCTGAGGAAGCTGCTATGGATCTTGTAGAATGTACATGCAATTTCTTAAAGGCAAATTCAATTTATCGTAAATGAAAAAAATGCAATTAATTAGTCAGCCATTTGGCTAGGGAAACTCTAGACACTGGGTTGCCCAATTTCTTTTCTGCAAAGGAAACAAATAACTGATCTGACTTTCTGAAGTCCTTTGTTCTGTGTAAGTAGAAACGCAATTGCCTATGCACATCTAATGAATGAAACAAATATTTGCCTTTTGTTTATACAATTTGGGAAGAAAAATGGTAGGTTGATAGACTGGTTAATGATGGATTCTGATACATCTTTGGGCAAACAAGGATGCATTAGTTTGCAATGTAACTATCTTTGTAGGTATGGAGGTTTCCCTGACAAAGCCTTAATTTCTGAGATTTGTCTGGCTGAAGTAATGGCCACCAAAAATAAAGTCTTCCAAGATAGAAATTTGAGATCACAAGTATTTGTAGATTCGAAAAGCAAAAGAACCAAGGCTTGCAGTAACAAAGTTAACACCCATGGTGAAGTAGGATCTATAACTGGGAGGTCTCAGCAGAAGTGTTCCATGTACAAACGTCTTACAAAGTTTATGCAAAGCAAGTGAATAACCATCAAGACCAACAGGGAAATTAGAAATTGCTGCTAACTGAACCTTTACTGTGGAAGAACTGGCCCCTAGATAAAAAAGCAACAACAAAAACTCCAGGATAGAATGAATCTGTGCAGAAAATGGATCCACATCATTTTGAAGTGCCCAATGCACAAATATTTTCCATTTGGTAGCACACATTTTCCTTGTAGATGGCTTGAGGGAAGATAACAGAATCAAGTGAACCTGGGAAGAGAGCATAGAGCATAGGTTGTCTGGCTATTACTGGAAATGGAGAACCATGCAATCAGCTTGAGCTTTGGAAGATTCAGATGAAGCATTTCTGTCGGGTGAGACAGAAGGTCTGGAACTGGATCCAGAGTCTAGGGTTGATGGATCAAATGAGGGCAGAGGAAGGGGAACCAAATTTGTCGGGGCCAAAAGGGAGCAATGAGAATGACCTTGCTCTCTAACCTGGCAGCTCTCTGAAGTAACCCAGGGGGCCAATCATGGAGAAGAGCATCCCTCTGTGACTCCCCCTGTTGGGGGCATGAGGGCAAAATAGCTGCTGCACTTGTTGTTTAGGGGAGATGCAAAGAGATTCCAGCAAGGCTGGACCCATTATCAGAAAATCATGTTTGCTACTTTCTGATTGAGGGGCCATTAGTGAGGTAACAGAATACACCTGCTCAATTTGTCTGCTAGCACTTTGATCTTCCCCGGAATGTGTGTTGTTAAAAGAAAGCAGTTGAAAGAGATTGCCCATTTCCACACTCACAGTGCTTCTCGACATAAGGAATATGACCTGGTTCCTCCTTGTTTGGTGATGTACCAAACCACTGATATACTGTCTGTTTGTATTGCAATCGTTCCCAACTGAAGAGCATCCTGAAAAGCCTGCAACACTGAAAGCACTGCTCTCAACTTCAGAACCATCCAACCATCCATCCATCCTCAACTCCTTTTTCCCATTTTGCACATAGGGTTGGGGTGTCACTTCAACAGTGACAATTATCTCAAACCAAGGTTTACACTGCTGGGTGGTTAGCCCTGTCAAGGTAGTTCATCGGTACCACTCACCTATGGCCAATTTACAGTGTCCAATCAACCTACTGCAGGTCTTTGGAATGTGGGAGGAAACCAGAGTACCCGGAGGAAAGCCACGTGACTGCAGTGAGGACATACAGACTCTGCACAGAAGGCACCCCCAGTGGAGAATCGAACCAGAGAACCTCTTGCATAATGTTGATATGCAAACTGGCCTCTTTGGGGGACCACATGCCTTGGACTGCCTTGCCCAGGTAATGCCCCCCCCCCAGTTGGGAAGCATCTGTGGTCCCCCCCCCAGTTGGGAAGCATCTGTGGTAACTATGGCATTGTTTTGAGAAGAGACAAATAAATGGCCTTGTAGTAATTGTTCCGATGGGGTTCGCCACATTAGATCTTTTTTTGCACAAGTTGGTGAGTCGAACTGGGGCAGATAGAGGTAGCTGAAGTATCAACTACTGAGACACCAACATCCACTGAAGAATCCTCATGTGAAATCTGGCCAGTGGAACAAAGGGTATTGCTGCTGCCATTGATCCTAATGCTTGAAGGAGCAGATAAGCAGGGAGTGTGGTACTGCAAGCTATCTTATTGACTTGTGATCTTAAGGTTTGAACTATGGAAAGGGGAAGAGAAGCTATTGTTGACCTTGTGTCGTGTAGCACCCCTATGAACCCTATAATTTGAGATGGTTGAATATGTGTATTTTTTAAATTTATAGTTATGCCTAACTGCGCACAAATCTAAATTACTTTTTCGCGTCTATATTACATTATCGTACGATGAAAATAGTGAACGATATTTCATCGTACTGATAATGTCTAAACCACAAAATATCAAACATACGGAACAGCAAATTTTTTCACAGGGAAAAAATTCGCTGCTCTGCAAAAAAAAAAAAAAAAAAACAACACAAAGATAAGTGGGGGGCTTTGCCCCCCACACACCCCCCTACTTAAATATTCCAACTCCGAGATCGCATCATAGTGGAGGAAATGGCAAAGTCCCGAAGACAGCCCACCGAATTTTTCCCTGGGAAAAAATTTGATGTTTCGTGTCTTCACTATTTTGTCATTTCAACAGTATTGGATCGACTAAATAGCTTTCGCTATTTAGTCCATTCGATACACTAATATAGATCCACTTTTTCTCTTGCCATGATAAGTTGATGCTTAATCAGGGTGGAGATGAGCTAGTCATCTAAGTAAGGAAATACCCGGAATCCATGCAGTCTCATGTGAGCTGCTACCACTGCCATACATTTGGTGAACACCGTTGTGTCTGTTGTGAGACCAAAGGACAATGCTCTGAACTGGTAATCACTGTCTCCTGACCGGAAGCATAATAATTTCCTGGATCGTCTGTTCATTTTTATATGACAGTACGCATCCTGGAGATCTACTGAGCACATCCAGTCATCTTTTTCCAGAAATGGAAGAATTGATTGAACCACGACCATCCGGAACTTTGTCTTCTGAATAAAGTTGTTCAGACTGCTGAGATCTAGAATTGGTCTCCAGTCACCTGTTTTCTTTGGCATTAAAAAGCATTTCAATTATGTTATGGTTCCTTTCTGGCCTGGGGGACCTCGTGGATGACTCTCTTGTTTAGCAGCTTTTCTATTTGAATGGCTGCTTGTTCCCTCTGATGGGGTGGAACATCA
This sequence comes from Protopterus annectens, assembly GCF_019279795.1. NCBI lineage: Eukaryota > Metazoa > Chordata > Ceratodontiformes > Protopteridae > Protopterus > Protopterus annectens. Next base: position 346,430,713 of record NC_056746.1, on the reverse strand, counting down.
GAGATTTTCCTGGAATTTAGAGGACAAAGGGAAAATGGAATTATATAACCTCCGGATAAGATCCTCTGCACCCAAGTGTTGTTTCTTATTTCTAGCTAGGCTCTCCAGTGCAGAAATAAATGATCCCTGATTGCCTCTACAGGGGGACAATCGGGCCTCCTTTCAGGAGTGCTGGAAGGGTTTGCCAAAGAAAGATGCTCTGGACTCCTGATGTTGCGGGCCTCCTCTGCCACAATAGTGGAGTCTACCATTTGAACTTCCCCCTCTGCCTCTGGAGGAAGACCCACCACATATGTCTTGGAAGGAAACCTTGTGATTTTCTGAACCACATTGTTCCACCACCTTCATGATTCCTTAAAAAAGAATCTTTGGGGAGTGGAAAAATGTACACCCATGGCAGAAAGGGTCTTTCCATCCTTCTCACACCTGGATAATGTATCTTTTACTTTAGGTGGGGTCAAACAGAGAGGTGCCATCAAAGGGAGGACTGATGAACGTAGAATTATAAACTGCAAAATCACACAAATGCATCCAGGCGTGTCTCCTAATGGCTACACATGAACCCACTGCCCTTGAGGTTCCTTCTGCCACATTAGAAATAAGCCTCACACATGAATTGGAAATTGATTTTTAGGGTCGCCTGCTGAGAAGTAACAGAATCTTTCACCTCTTCAGACACAATTCATTTGAGAGTACCTGAAAGTTCCTTAATCAGATCCCTCTGAAGTCTAGTACAATGTGCCAAGTAGTTCAGACACCTTAAGACAAAGGTTGCTGAAGGCTAAACAGACTTCCCAAATCTGTCCATCACAAACAACTCCTTGTCAGGAGGATGGAAAAAGGTACTTTCATCAGCAAGTTCCTTTCTAGTGGCTGCCACCACAACCATTGTATCAGCAGGAGGACCTTTAGACCAAAACGGTTTAGAATCTCAAGGAGTCAATCTTAGCTGGCTTCTTGGGAATGGGCTCAATGGAGTCAGGTTCCTTCCATGCCCACTGCAAGACAAACTCCAGGAGCTCATCAGTGGGTGGGAACCACTCAGGTAGTAGATGGGCCACTACCAAAAGCCTCCAGTAGTACAGATTCCTCCAAAGGGTTGCTGGACTTCCAGTCACCTCTACGTTTCAAGATCTCTAGAATGTCCCCAAATGAGACATCCTCAGGAGGTGACCATGGGGACCCTTTGCCTTCAAAAATCTCTGTCCTTGGTGACTGATTCAAGGGAATCAATATGCTTTCTCTTGCAAGTCCTCTTCTTAGGGACCTTCTTGTTGGGGTACTCTGGGAAGATGTCAAGAGGAGGGGATACCCTGTTGGGAAGGCTGGAGTTTTCGCATCAGCTGTCCCTGTAAAGAGGATAGCTAAGACTCAAGGGGCAGAGGCAGAACAGATGAAGACATAGGATACAAAGGTGGAGGCATCGCCTGGGTCTGAGGTGCAGACAGAGCTCTCTCTAAAACCCTGAAGGTAGACCACCCTGGAGAAGGATCAGAACACAGATCCGCGAGGCCAATCCTCTGATACCTAGTCCCACCCTACTGAGAGGACAGCTGCTGGAGGCTGCGGTCAGACCTGAACTGACCAGCGCCAAGGCTCTGAGGTGCAGAGATGACTCGGAAATCCTCAGAGTCAACTGCAGCACCTGGGACCAGACAGTGTAGAATTGGCTCAGAGCTCTCTGGATCCAAAAGAACCAAAGAGCTCAGAGCAAGTCTCTGATACAGGGATATCAGGATCCTCTGCTCCAAAAAGAATGGTGCTGGATGACTCAGATCTAAGGGCTGTGAAACCTGGATAGGAGTCAAAGGAGGAACTGGTGAGTAGTGGGTGGATGGACCTCTCAACCTGATGGGGTAGGAGCCGAGGAAAGGGCAGGCTGGCTCTGTGCTGAGAGAATCTTTCTGACTAGCCTCTCTAAGTCTTCTTCAGTGAGACTTCTGGATGAATGGGGTAGATAGATCAGATGAATACTTTGGTCTTTCTAAAAAGGGGGAAGGCACTCCAGATGGAACTGGATCCACCAAAGGGGAGTACCTAGTCCTAGGCAGAATAAGTAAAGAGGATATCCAATCCATAATTTTCAGGTCCAAAAAATCTTTACTTGTCAGAGACTTCAGATGTGAAGAAGCCATCTGATCCAAGGGCTTGTATTTGGACTTGGGCGAATCCAAAGAAAGGGTTGGATCTGATAACTTTTGTTTCTTCTTCACATAATCTGAAAATACTGTAGGATCCAAAGATGTTCTTTTTAGTGATTTTTCTGAGGCCCTGAAGGATACAAAAGAGGTGCTCAGAGAAGTAATAGCTGTCTTTTTAGGTTTTTCCTTGTAAGGTCCAGATATAGCTTCGTCAAAGGATGAAGGCAAAAATCCCTTTAGAATAAGCTTGTTTCTGTGATCTACCAATGCCCTAGGGTTGAAAATGTGACAGATCGTGCAATTCTCCTGAAGGTGGCGAGGGTCTAAACAAAAAAAAAAAACATAAGGTGTGCAAGTCAGACAAAAGGATCTTCTGATCACATTTCCCACATTTTTTGAATCCAGCCAGGGTCTTCTCTTTGTCAGCCATCACCAAAAAATGAAAGGCCAAACTCAACCACAAGAACTATAATAACATTGATATGAACAGAAATACAATCTTTAACAAAGCAGTCTATTTTTTATTTATTTATTTTATTTTTTTTACAGAAAGGAAACAAAGAGGGGAAGAAAGTAACAACAATGGTACTGAAGACTACAATAACTGTAGAAGAAAGGAGATTACTAACAATAGTAATGAGAAATACCGCGAACAGTAAAAGGGAAAGAAAAAAATGGAGATTTGCTGAAAGGGTAAGGGAGAAAAACTAATTAGTAGACAGAAAAACAAATCTAAAAAAGGTTATAAGTAATTAAAGACAAAAATTTACGTTTTTGAAGGTTACTCATCACCCAAGCTCAAGAGAACAATGGACCACGCCTTTTCGCTGGAAGAGGCAAACGGGATATAAGGTAACGAGAGTGGTGCATTCTGGGTAAGGCAGAAGCTCAAGAGTTCAAGGTTGTGAGGAGCTTTTACAATGGCTCGGATCCAAACCATCAGTCAAGGACAGAATGAAAACTGACAACATCAGATCTTGAGATCTTTAGCTGACGGCTCAAAGGGAGAAAGCACTAAGATTTGCAAAACCATAGTGAGGTCCCAAGGTGGAGTAGGGTCCTTTACTGGAGGTCTAAGTAAAAAGGTAACCATAAGAAAGGCCTTACATAATTTAGAAGATGAGAGGCATCTCCAGTGTGACAGTTCGAGATGGCTGCTAACTGAACCTTAACAGTGGAAAAACTTGCTCCACCTTGAAAAATCGAGGCAAGGAAATCTAGAACAGCTAGAAGCGGGGTGGTAAAGGGATCCAACTCCCTCTAATGAGCCCCAAAAAAACCTTTTCCACTTACTTTTGTAAATTCTACTAGCTGAAGGTTTATGAGAACAGACTAGGATTTTTCAAACTGGGGAGGAAAGCCTAGAATGTCTAGCCATCATCGGAACTGGAGAAACCATGCGGTCAACTTTGAGGCCTGCAATATCCGGGTGAATCTGCCCTGATGGTGAGATAACAGGCCTGGACTGGGGTCTAGCATCCAAGGAGGATGTACTAAGTGAGACCAAAGGAAGGAAAAACATACCTGTCAAGGCCAGAAGAGAACAATGTGGACTGCTATGTTCTTCAGCCAAAATGCTTTCTGAAGAAACTTGGGGATGAGAGGCATAAAGACACCAGAGGGCCAAACATGGATTACAGCATCTCTCTGTGACTGATTCTGAGGTAGGATAAGGGCAAAGAACCTGCTGTATTTGTTGTTTAGGGAAGATGCAAATAAGTCACAGCAAGGTTGACCCCATTTGTGAAAGATCTTATTCCCCACTAACTGGTTGCGAGACAACTCATGAGGCATGAGGATGGTCCTGCTGAGTTTGTCCTCTAGAATGCTGGATTACCCCAGAATGTGCATCACCACAAGAAAGTGACTGGATGAGATTGCCCACTGCCATACTCTCATTGCTTCTCGACAAAGGGGGTAGGGGATTTGGTCCCCCCCCCATTTGTTGATCTACCAGACTACTTGCATGTTGCCCTTTTGTATTGTAATAGTCCCTACAAGGAGAAAGCTCTGAAAGGCTTGCAATGCTAGAAGCACCGGTGATATGCAAATTGGTCTTTTGTGGGGACCACATACCTTGAACAATAAATACCAAGTAATGCCCCCCATCCCAAATGGAAGGCATCAGTAGTCAATGTGGCGTTGAGGGGAGGAAGGATGAATGGGCAACCTTGACCAATCTCCTTAGAGGAAATCCATGAAAGAAAAGACTTTCTGCAGGCCTGAGACAATTTTTCTACATGTTTAAAAGGATGATGATGATGATGATGATGATGATGATGATGATGATGAAATGACCATTGCACTGCTAGGGTCCACTGAAGAATTCTCATGTGGAGACAAGCAGTGGGAATTAAAGTTATTGCCACAGCCATTGACCATAAAGCTTTGAGAAACAGTTTTGCTGAGGGAAAGGGAAGAAAAATAATCTGTTTGACATGCGTCTTCAAAGTAAGAACTCTGTATTGAAGAAGAAGAGCTAGAGAATTAAGTAATGCCAAGATTTGAACTGGTTGAAGTTGTGATTTGAGAATATTGATGGTGATTCCCAGAGAGAGAGAGAGATAGCTGCAGTTAATAGTTTCTGGCCTTTATGAGTAGATGCTTGGTCGGTGTGGTAAGGAGCTAGTCATACAAATAAGGAAATGCTCTGAATCCAAGCAGTCTCAGGTGAGCTGCTACCATGATAATGTATTTGGTGAATAGCCTGGAGGCCATGGTGAGATCAAAAGGAAGGGCTCTGAACTGAAAATGGTCGTCTCCCAGCCAGAAAGTACAGTTTTGTACCTACCATAAATGTAGATGTCCGATAGATATGCAACTGCAGTCATAACATATGGGTTGTCCTGCCCCAGGCAGCCCTCGGTCGGCCGGATTCCAAAATCTGGGTCCGACGTCGGCTGATGTTGCATTTCTCTCCGACGTCAGAGCGGCTGGAGTATATAAGCATCAGCTGACGCCATCTTCTTCAGTGTTTCTTGCCCCAGATGCCAGGTGCCCTCCAATGAAGGCTGTAATCAAATTGGAAGACAAAAATAGGTTTCCAGACAATAAATAAGCAATAAACAGATACACCATAACAGATATCCCCAGCTAAGGATAATAGGGATAGGAGTGGACCCAAGGCATAGAGGGGAAGGAGGGTGGGAAAACCCGACTGCAGTTGCATATCTATCGGACATCTACATTTATGGTAGGTACAAAACTGTACTATGTCCTTCAAGAATGCAACTGCAGTCATAACATATGGGTTGAATACCATAGCTTAGCTGGGGAGGTGGTATGCTCTAGGAAAAGGATGGTGTAGCTATCAATCCCTGCAGGACTGCCAAGCAAACCCTGCTCTGGATCTGGAATATAAAGGGAGGTTGTAGTGTTTGGAAAATGTATGCACGGAGCTCCATGTGGCAGCTTCTAGAATGTCTTTTGTAGGCACCCTCTTAAAAACTGTAGAGGTGGCTGTAGCTCTGGTGGAGTGTGGTCTGACATTGGTTGGCACACTCTTTCCATGGAAGGAATAACAGAATCTGATGCAATGTCCAATCCATTTTGAAATTGTCTGTTTGGAAATTGCTTTTCCTTGTATTCCAGGGGCGTAAGCTACAAAAAGCTGATCAGACTTCCTACTGGTCTTGGTTCTGTCTAGGTAGTAGCGAAGTTGTCTGTGTATGTCCAAGGTATGTAACAGTCTTTCCCCTTTGTTCTCAGGATTGGGAAAGAAAGTAGGCAGGTGAATTGCTTGATTTAAAGAAACCCTGGATACCACTTTTGGCAGAAAAGTAGAGTTGGTTCGTAGGGAGACCCTGTCTCTGTGAAAAGTTATGAACGGTGGTATTGCCATTAAGGCCTGTAATTCCAAAACCCTTCTTGCTGAGGTTATGGCCAGCAGGAAAGCTGTCTTCCAGGAAAGAAATTGTAACTCCACAGAAGCTGCTGGCTCGAAGGGAGGTAAAGTCAATTTTTCTAGGACAAAATTGAGGTCCCAAGCTGGTACTGGTGCCTTTCTTGGGGGCTTTATATTCTTGATTCCTCTAAGAAATTGCCTTAGCAAAGGATGTGAAAACACAGGTGGATCAGTGTTGTATCTAGCTGAGATAGCTGAAGCATGTATTTTTTATAGAGTATGAGAGTCCGTTATGTAACATATCAGCCAAGTATTCCAGAATGAGAGGGATGCTCAAAAGTGATGCATCATGACCCTTGTTGGTATTCCAAATGCTGAATCTCTTCCATTTGGCTGAGTAAGCCTTTCTGGTGGATGGTCTGCGGGCTTCTGTTAGTATCCGCTGAACTTCCTTGGAGAGAGGTAAATTGAGGTTATTTATGGGATTTCCCAAGCTGTTAGCTGTAGAGTCTGGATGTTGGGATGAATAGTCCTGAAGTTGTGTTGAGTCAGAAGTTGAGGCCATTGTGGAAGGGCCCAAGTTTTGCTGTGACATATGCTCCGTAGTAGTGGGTACCAGTGTTGTCTTGGCCAGTCTGGAGCTATTAGGATCCCCTTCGGTTGCTCTGCCTTGATCTTTTGTGGTCATCAGTGGCAGGGGTGGAAATGCATAAATTATTAGGGAGCTCCAGTTGAATGAGAGGGCATCCACTTTCCATGCTTGTGGATGATATGTCCTTGAGCAGAACTTTTGCAAGTGATGATTGAGGTGGGAGGCAAATAGGTCCACGTCCGGCCTGCCCCATCTCGAGGTGAGTCGTATAAAGATGTCTGGCTGTAGCCTCCATTCGTGGGGGTCCAGGAAATTCCTGCTTAGACTGTCCACCAGAACATTGTCTTTGCCTGGAACAAACTGGGATTGTAGCTGTATGTTTAGACCCAGTGATTTTTCCCAAAGATTCATTGTCAGTCTGCAAAGGGGGTAAGAATGAGTGCCCCCCTGCTTGTTTATGTACCACATCACAGTGGTGTTGTCTGTCCGTATTAGTAGGTGGCCTTGTTGAAGTTGTTGTCCAAAGGCCTCGATGGCATGCATTACTGCTAGCATTTCTTTTGGTTGATATGCAGATGTGTTTCCTTTGGGGACCATTGCCCTTGAATACATCTGCCCTCCATGTGCGCCCCCATCCAAGGTCTGAGGCGTCTGTGGTCATTGTCTGTGTTATCTGAGGTTTTTTGAACGACATGCCTGTGTTTAACTGGCTTACTGTGGCCCACCATAAAAATTCCTTTTGTAGACATGGAATGAGTGGAATAATTGCTTCTAGGTTGTTGCTGTGTTGAGACCATAAGCTTTTTAAGTACCATTGAAGCTTTCTCATGTGTAGTCTTGCTAGTGGGACCAAGAGAATGCAGGATGCCATGTAACCCAGGGCCTGTAGGAAACTCCTTGCAGTCATCTGGGTGAGCTTTGCTAAACTTTTGAAGTAATGAGTTAACTTCTTTTGCTTGTCTTCTGTCAGGTAAGCCATTTGAGAGGCTGTGTCTAGTTTGGCTCCTAAGAAGGTTATTTGCTGGGATGGCTGAAGTCTTGACTTTTGAAAGTTGACTGTGTATCCCAGAGCCTGTAGCAAGTGTATGACATAATTCAAGGTTTTTGTCAAGGTTAGTTTGTTGTCCGCTTGTATGAGGCAATCGTCCAGGTACGGGTAGATTTGAATCCCCTGGAGCCTGCAATGAGCAATTACTGATGCCAGGCATTTCGTGAATACTCTGGGCACAGTAGATAAGCCAAATGGCAATGCTGAGAATTGATAATGCTCTGGCCGTGCAAGAAATCTGAGGTATCTTCTGCAGCTGTGTCTGATAGGGACATGCAGGTATGCCTCCTTGAGGTCCAGAGTAATCAGCCAAGACCCCTTGCCCAGCATGGGAAGGAGTTGCTGTAAAGTCAGCATTTTGAACTTTGGTACTATGAGAAAAGTGTTTAGAGCGGACAAGTCCAGTATTGGTCTCCATTGAGTTTCTTTTCTTGGAACAAGGAACAGTCTTGAATAAAACCCCTGGCCTTGATCTTGTTGTGGAACTTTTTCTATTGCTTTGATCTGAGCAAGCAGAGAAATTTGCTTGATAGCCTCTGCCCTCTGATTTTGTGGAAGGTTTGGCATGCCTTGTTTTCTTGGCAAGGTATGAAAGTGGAACCTGTAACCATGGTCTATAATGTCCAGTATCCATTTGTCTTTTGTCAGTTTGTGCCAATTTCTTGAAAACAGAGATAACTTTCCGCCCAAAGGAGCTTCTGTTTGCTCCTTGGTCAGCGGGAATAGAGGAAAGTCATTGAGCTTGTCCCTGCGGGGCAGGAGAAACCCCTGTGTCACTTCTTTGGTTTGTTGGTTGCCATTGTCGTCCCCTGTAGGATCCTCTGTATTGCCCTCTTCCTCGGGCACGCCTGTTTTTACCCCTTTGAAATCTTTCAGGATTAGGAAAGGACCAGTTTTTAGAAGGCCAGTTCCTGCTGAATCTGGGCGGCTGAACCTGGAGGAAATCTTTGACTGTCTGTACTGACTTGGCTTTTTCCTCAATGGACGTTAATCTTTAGCATTAGCACCAAAAAGCTTGTTCTTTTCCAAGGGAGCATCAAGAAGCTTTGCCTTAACATGATCTGGTAAAGGTTGTTCTTTTAGCCATGCATGTCTACGAATGACCGCCCCTGTCATAGCTGCCCTACATGAAGCCTCCAATGCATCATATCCACACTGCAAAAAATGATTGCTAACTTGCTGAGAATTATGCACAGCCTCCTGCAAAGACTTCCTATCTAAAGGTTCAGGAGAGGCCAAACTTTTCTGTAAATCATCTAACAGGAAATCCTGATATTGAAACATGTGAAAGAGACAATTGAGAGCTCCCATAGATAGTGGAGGTGTAGACCTTCTTCCCCCATCTCTCTAAGGACCTTGCTTCCCTGTCGGAAGGCAAAGGATTTTTGGATGTGGTAGCTGAAACCCCTTTAGGCCCCTGGAAAATTGTTTCTAAATCAACAGCATGGGCCCTAAATAAATGAGAATGGGTTTCTGGAACCCTATAGTATCTGTCAGGCTTGACAGGAGCAGGAGGAAGAGTATCAGGGGTAACACTGGAGTCAGAGTATAAATCATCCAAAACATCAAGCACAGGAGGTATAGCTAAGGGTCTGTGTTGAGGCTTTTTAAGGAAGGTTCGAAGGCGCTTTCTGGAATCAGAAAATTCCTGGCCTTGCCACTTAAAATGCTCCCTCATGGAATGCAGAACTTCCCCAAAAGAAATATCCTCAGGAGGGAGGCCGAGGATGGAGTCCTCTGCATCTGAATCCTCATAGGTCTGGAAGGGCTCTTCCTGGCTTTCAGAGGGAACAGAGTCCTCAGAATCTTCATCTGAGGGCAGAGGGTCAGGGGGTTCAACCCTGGGCCTCTTATCAGGAGGAGGCTGGGATCCTCTCTCAGGATGGGCCTGGGAGCCTCTGATCAGAGAAATTAAATCTGCGGCCATGGACATGATCTGAGTTTCAGGAGTAGTCTGAGGTATGTTTTTGGCAGTAAGATGTTTGGACTTGCTGGCTGCCTTTGCACATGTGTAGGCCTTGATAGACATGGACATGGGAGGCCTAGCCGCTCCACGTGCAGGAGTTACCTTATCAACAGCAATGGTCTCGGGCATTTCCTCGGTTTCGGTATCCGGAGGAAAATCAATAACTGGCGTCGGAGTGGCCTCCGGTATCGGAGGTATCGGTAATGCGGTGTCTTCGGTTCAGAGCAGTGGAATAACTGCCTCAGAGGGAACCGGAGCACTCGCGGTTAGTTTTGGCGTGGTGTCGGTTGAAGACGCGGGCCGAGAATGTCAGTCCCGGTCTTTTCGTTTCTTAGGAGTCTGCGTTGTCAGTTGTTCCGACGGCATTGTATAATCAAATTTTTCGCCGAAAAGGTCTTCAGCGAACTCCGCTCGGCGCCTGAGAGTGCGCTTGTTGAAGCGAGCACAGGCAGCACAGGCCGAGACGTCGTGGTCTGGGCCAAGGCAAGGGAGGCAGAAAGAGTGGAAATCCTTATGAGGTATTTGTTTACCACAAGACAAACAATTATTTACTTTTTCAGTAATTTCTGATATCGGCTGAGGCAAGAAAAGGTCCCCAACGGTGTACTTAGCTTTTTTGATGACTTTGGTTTCGAAGAATACAGGAGCTGACCAACCGGCACTTGCGAACTGCTTCTGCTTCGGGCACCGCGCGGCAAGAAAGACTGAAGAAGATGGCGTCGGCTGATGCTTATATACTCCAGCCGCTCTGACGTCGGAGAGAAATGTGACATCAGCTGACGTCGGACCCAGACTTTGGAATCCGGCCGACCGAGGGCTGCCTGAGGCAGGACAACCCATATGTTATGACTGCAGTTGCATTCTTGAAGGACATCAGTAGATACCTTTGAGAGCACTGGTTCATTTTGATATGATAGCATGCATCTTGAAGTTCGATTGAGCACATCCACCCATCTTTCTGCAGGATATGTTGGACTGAACAGCACATCACCAGTAAGAAAACAAAATATGCATGACCATCTGGAATTTAGAATTGACAAACTGATTCAGATAACTGAGATCCAAGATAGGTCTCAGGTCCCCAGTCTTTTTTGGCACTTAAAAGAACCTTGAGTAAATTCCAGATACTGTTTGGTCTGGAGGGACCTCTTGGATGACTCTTTTGTTTAGTAACTTTCTGAACTCATGAGCTGCTAACTCCCTCTGACTGGGTGGAACATCGGGCAGATTTTTCCTTGTTTTTACAAGAATTTGTAAGCAGGGAATGAAATATGCTCTGGATACAATCATTTGCACCCAACAGTCATTTGTGACAGCTATCCAGGCTTTTTGCTGCAAGGACAAGTGCTCCCCAACTGCCTCCAGAGGGGGACAGTTGAGCAACCTTTCAAGAACACTGGAAGGATCTGTCTGAGAAGGAATCTCGAGATCCCTGGTTCTGCAAACCCCCTCTGCTACGTTGGTGATGTCTACCACTGTAGTTATTCCCACCTCTGCCTCTGGGGGGAAAAATCCCCACATGATTCCTGGAAAGGACCTTGAGATTTTCAGAACCACATCTTTTTACTGCAGCGATAATTTCTATAGAAAGGTCTCTGCAAGGTAGAAAGGTCTCCAATGGCAGACAATTTTTTTCATCCATTTCAATGTGAGAGACAGTCTCCAACTGTTGGCCAAAACAAAAATGATCCATCAAAGGGAGAAATGATGAATGACGTCTTGAAGGGCTCCACACAAAACAATCGCATTCAGGCATGTCTCCTTATGGCTATGCCTGAACAGGCAGCCCTCTAGGTACCTTCTGCAGCATGCCAGATTAACCTCATGGATGCATTTGTAATCAATTGTAGAGTGGTCAATCACAAGGAAAAAGACTACTGTTCTTCTGCAGACATGGATCCTGGGGCAGAATTAGAGAGCTCCTTTACCAAGTCCCTCTGTAATCTGCTGAAATGTGCCAGATAGTTCAGCAATACCAGGACAAACGTCGCTGATGCGTACACTCACTTCCCAAACTTGTCCAAAGC